>NC_132796.1:44495781-44806614 GCF_048418805.1 Vulpes vulpes
GTTATAGGCAGGAACCTAACAAAAGGTATCTGTTATCCATGGCCAGAAGTCCAGAGAATTGGGCCAAGCTGAATAGCTAATAGCCTGCTTATAGCAGGCAGATAGCAGAGGTTGGGACACATGATGGATAAGTCATCAGGGACATGCCAATGTCAGCTTAAGACAAGACTAAAACACAGAAGTTTTGCCCTTCTGAGTTTTCTCTTCTTGAGGCTAAAGAGCCCTAGGTCCTTCCAAGTGGGAAAGGGAAATGGCTGCCCCCATGACCTTGTATCAAGATCACAGCTTACAGGATTACTCCTTCTTGCTTTATGTAACAAATGTCCCTAATTTCAGCTGCTTCCCTTTGTCTTTAACCAATTAACATCTGGCAACTGGGTTGTCTGATCTTCCCAATATCATGACTGAGTATAAGTTTAGTTTAGGAAATACAGTGTAGTGTAGTGGGTAAGTGTGTATATCTGGAGCTATACTACTTGGGCTCAAATACCAGTTTTACCATTTCATATGGGTGTGATTTTTGGCAAGTCACTCTACTCTCTGGGCTTTTGTTTTCTCACCTATGATATAAGGATAATAATGCCTACTTCATACTGAAGTTGTGGGAATCAAATGAATTGATGCATCTTTGGAGGCATGAGAGTGCATATATAAATAATCTGACTTCAAAGTAAGAAACACATCTAGAGGCACAGATTCTATTAATTCAGAGGAACCAGGCCTTCAAGAACTATACACCCTAGCACTGACTTGGACAGAACTAAGAACACAACCATCAGCAATCAACCCTAGAAGCCAACCTAAAAGTACACTGCCATTAAGTCACTGCTGCAACAACCATTGGAACTCAGTCCTGAGGCAAGGTATCCAGATGAATGTTCTAAGGGAGAATAGATGAGGCAAGTGGTTCAAAACAGGTGTGTCTCCCTTTACTGCCTTCTTTATTTGGTTGGTTGGTTCTTTTTGTATTTTTGTCTGTGTTATTCTTTTTTTAATCAAATTATAGCATACAATGTTTTATTAGTTTCAGGTGTTTGTTGTTTAAAAACAGATAATACTCAGATTCCAGAAGATATTGCCTTCAATCATTCTTTGAGCAAATATTAATTGAGCCTCTACTATATGTCAACCACTGTTCAATATGCTGAGAATACATCAGAGGTCAAAATAGAAGTCCCTGCTCTTAATGAGATTATACACTAGTGGGAGAGTCATCACAGAAACTGTCTTTACTGAACAGATTTAATAGTTAAAAAAAATTAGATGTATTTATATGAGAGAAAAAGAGGAGTGAAGGATGGCTCCAAGATTTTTGGCCTGAGCAACCAGGTGTTGCAATTAACTAGAATGGAGAATGGCATTAAATGTGATTTCTGATAAGTCATTGTGGAATTCCAATAATATTTGTGGATGGGACTTCAGGGCCCTTTGATTTCGAGTTGCCTAATTTTGGAGTGAGGCAGTGGTGTTATTGCTGTTTTGCTTGAGTTAGAGGCATGAAACACATTTCCCCACCCTCTTTCCCCATTCTAGTGTGAAGAAACCTGGAGGCTTACACAGATGAGAGACAGAAGACTGAGCACATTTGGACAGGCAGAAGGTAGAGGCCCAAGGACAGCAGATATCTGTTGTAGGGACATAGGTCCAGAAACTGCGCGGTACCAATGAGGGCACCGCAGTAACTTTCTTGGTGATTTTACAGTGGCCCAGCCAGCCCAGGAGTTTGGGTGGAACCCACTGTGCACACTTGGGGCAGAAGGGGAAGGGAAACCGCCACTAGCAGCTAACCTCAGCTTCCTAAACTCAGCAGAAGAGTCAGAGGATTGTTGTAAAGGCAAGAAGACTGTGATTCTGTGTGCCCGCCAAATAGAGACAAAAACCCAAGATGTGCGATGCAGCTTTAAAGGGGCTGGTGATTGACAGAATGTGTAGCAGTGGATGGGGTGGAGCCGCTGGGTGGGGTCTGGGACGGGCATTTGGGAGAAACCAAAAGGAAGGAAAAAGAAAACCATTACCCCTGATGTTGCTAATGCCCGGCGGGGGACCTACACAAAAAAGAAACAAAAAGGAGAGTTTTAGAGCTCACTTCCACTCTTATCCCCGGTCAACTCTCTTGAACCCTTCTGTCTCCTTTTGAGATAATTAAAATCGAGTAAACACCGGCCCTAGTCCGGTGCCCATTCTCTCTAACTCTCCACTGAACTGCATTTGAAGTACGAGGGAGTGAGGACCACGAGTCCACCAGCTCAACCCCGGCCCCGCCCCATCGGCCCTGGCCCAGGGCTGGGAGCAGAGGATGCCTTCGGAGGTGCAGAATCCTAAAGTAAGTCTTTTATTTTGCCTGCCCACCCCCTCTCCTTTCTTTTGCCACCGTCACTGGGGGTCTCCCGCTGTGCTGCAAAGGAGCCATCTTACGAAAGGAGACTTTCAAAGAGGATACAGAAGGTGGAGCAGAGTGGGTTGGGGAAAGGGGTGGGGAGGGGAGGGAAGGAGGGGTGGTGCTTTAGAGCCTATGGAAACTGCCACCCACGGGGTAGGTGCTCACAGTTGGACGGCTGCACTAATAGAGCCTTGATTTCCCCTCCTGTTATTAGAGCCTCGACTTACCCCCTCCAGGCATTCTTTCTTTGTGTCACTCTTCAGCATCCCCTTCTGGTTACTTAAAGCCTCTAGCTGTGAGCTGGGAGGGCTCCATCTTGCCTGGCTTCTTAAAGGGACAGTACACTAGTTCAACCGAGGGAAATCTCTGCTGGAAATTCAATTTGGGGAAGGATGACATTGACTCACCATACTGACACTACGTGTTTTGGGGGAATTTGTGTGGCGAGGACAGCTTTTTCTTTCTCATACTAGCCGCCAAAAATGGTTCTAAAGTCCAGTTGATTTGCAGGAGGAGCACCTTGGGCAATGTTGCCAAGTTGCACATTAGTTAACTGCAAAGTCAATTGGCTCTAAGGTTTTAGCTGAAGGGGCAAATTTTCTGTTTCCTGAGAGGTTACATGGTTGTTCAGATGGCTTGAAAAAAATTATTCATTCTGCAAATATTTATTCAATGCAAGATTTATTGCCTGTGGTTGTTCCTGCTGCTGAGTGGTGTCTATAATATGTCAAGACCATGTACAATGGTCACTGAATCCTTTAACTGATTGGTGACCAAATTTTCTTTGTAGGATATAGAAATTCATGTTGAATTTGATTCCAACATTTACTAAGTATCTGTCATGTTAAAGATCCAATGGTTCATGTTTATTGTCTTTCCTTTAGTAAAATACATCAATATGTCCAAGCCCAAGTAACTGGGAGATATAGCTGGAAAAGAGGAACTCAAGTCAAAACAACATGCAAAGAGAGAGGGGCTGGATGTGTTAATAGAGAAGTTAAAGCTATCTTGCGTGATCTGTCATTACCATGTTCATGTCCAGTCTGGAAGATTTTGTTGAGGAGGAGGGCTTCACCAGCTCCCTTCTGCTATTAAATAGAATAATTTGTATGGTGATTTGTTAGAAAGCCTGATACAGACCAGTGATATCTCGCCCATGTTTGTCTCTCTCCTGTTTATTTTTAGGGAGAGTAGCAGGACTGGATGGAGCCTGGTTATATCTCATAGGTCATGGTGATTAAAACATGTTGTTTGAGCTTTTAGGGTTTGTATTTCATTCTGAAAGTTTCTGTTTGGTCAGGGGAATACCATGGCTCCCAGTGTTCGGCAGTTTACCAGTCCAGCTGCCTCTGGTATTAATTGCAAGGCACAGAACACCTCCCTTCTTTAGTGTGCTAGGTTTCATTGCATCCCCAGTGCTAATCCCCATCAAGGGCATGTGTCAAATTCTAGATTTCTAAGCAACATTTAGCTAAAGCACCTTCTTCTTTGCCCTCTTTCTTCAATTGGTTTTCCAAACCTCAAAACAAGCTTATTTTGAATGGTTGTATTGATTTCACCGGATCCAGATAATGAAGAAAACTTAACTTAGGGTTATTTCTCCCTAAAGTCTCTGGCCAATGGTTGCTTAAAACACAGGAAACATGAATTCAGCTGGAACTCTTCTAGTAACTTTCATCAGTGGGAGTACAGTCTTGTCCCACCGCCAAGAGTCACTTGTACATATCATACACACCTAACTCTGCTATCCACACCCTTGCATGGAGGGTAGAGAAGAAACTATGTGTTGATTTCATTGCCAGCTTCCTGAATTTGGTATGCATGAAATATGTTAAGAACTGCTGTTCTTCCATTTTAACATTTGACCGTCACTTTGTGTTAATGTTGGTTTGTTTTCCTTTGGTTGAGTTTCTAGTTGCAGGATATGAGAACTAGGCAGTTCTTAGCTGTCATAAAATATCATTGCTGAAATATTATTCTCTTTCTAGGGTAATGAAAAGTTTGTGAACTCACCAACAAGTACTACAGGAAAGCAATAGAAATCCTTCTCCAAGGGCTTCAAGTGTCTTCCTCAGAGCAATTTAAATTGTTTGGTGTCATTTATTCTGCTTCTTGGGATTGTGGAGAATTTCTGTCTATGTGGAGGCAAAAGAGGTTTATGAGAGATAATTGCAGAGGATTCTTTGCATGCTCTCTTTTCTCCGTATTTTACTAAGAGTAGTTTTGACCCCCAATTCCCCTTCTGGAATGAATGCATGGATCTGGGGGTGAGGCTAGACTAGAATGCCTTGTCCCATATTTACTTTGGTCTGAGTCCTTCCTAGTTGTTGCTTAGCCTTCAAAAGTAGGGAGCTATGATAGACAAGGGTATCAACACAAAAGTACATTGTGTTATGTTGTTCATTAATTAATTCAACAAATATTGAGAATTTACTCAGTGCCATCAGTGCACAAAACTCTGGGGATATATAGCAGTACACAAAACAAAGCCCCTGCACTCTTGGAGATTATATTCTAATGAGGCTGTGTTAGTTAAGGGGAAAGACAAACAATAAAGGTCTTTGTTGTACTGGGATATGGATATAAAGCACTTGGAATTAGGGAGAGCTCTGTGATATAGAGTAGTTGAGGAAAGCTTCTTGATGTGGTAATATTTATGAATATATCTGAATGAAGTGAGAGAGCCAGCCATGAGAACACCTGAGCAAAAAGTGTTCTAGACAGAGGAAATAGAATTTGCAAAGGTTTGTTGTGTTAAAAAAGATAGCAAGAAGGCTCATGTCACTGGAGTGAAAAGGAGAGTGGTAGGACATGAGGTCAGAGAGAGAGGGTCAGATTTTATAGGATCTTGTAAACACTCTGTATTTCATTCTGAGTGACTTAGGAAGACCCCCAATTCCAATTCCACATAGGAAGCCATTTTTTAAAAAAGTAAATAATCAACAATTATTTTATTTAGAATTCTACTCTATTAAGGAGGATGAATCTTCAGTTGTTCATCTTAGCACAAGATGATTTATGTTTTAATGCTTTGAACTGAATCCTTCTTTAAAAATCTTAGAAAGCTTATTGCTGGATTCATGTCAACTAGTATAAATTAATTTCATATTAACCATTGTTTTATAATTATCTGAAAACAGTTTCGAACACATTTTAAACTTCTTAAATACTAAAAGTCTTTCCCATGTACTTTAATAAAAATCATAATTTATTAACACTTGAATAATGCTTAAACTTTTAAGGAAAACATAAGATTTTGTAGCACTCCTTTAGTCTATTATGAAATGGTGAAAATTATTGATTTGGAAACTTTTTTTTAAGCTTTCAGTATCACTGCCACACATAATCTCTTCTAGGTTATTCACTATCCTTCCCAAGTCCTTCCCAGTGGGGAGGTGTGTTTCATGTATCATTTCATTGAATTTTCATAATAATCTTGTAAGAGAGGCAATACTGTCATTTCCATTTTACAGATGAAGAAACTAAGGCCCTAAAAATCTAATGAAAAGTAAAGTGCTTTACCCAAGGTCACACAGCTAGTAAGTGGAAGAGGATCCATTTTCTTCTATATCTTCTGAGAAGTTGTTCCCATGAACTTCCTTCTCTCCTATCTTCCTTTATTTTTCTTCTTTGGTCCTCCCACCCAACCAACTGTCTCCACCTATTTATTGAAGATTTGCTCTGTGCCAAGCCCTCTATTGAACACTTTCTGTGTATCAATTCATACAAAGCTCATAACAATTTTATGAAGTAAGTAGTATTATTTTCCCCATTTTTGAGCTAGGGAAGTTGGCGCACAGAAAAATCAAGCAACTTGCCCAAGTTTACACATCTAGTAAGTGGCAGAACTAAGATTTGAACCCAAGTTCTACAAAGTCTGTGCCTGATCTTCAGCTTGCAAACACATTCTTTCCCTGATCTAAATCAATCTTTCTTTGACAACACTCACTCAAATGACCACTCCATTTTTCTTCAGTTTCTATTTAAATCACTGCTGAAATTACTTTTGCCAAATCTACCTGAAGATCTCCTAAATGTCATGTCCATTGCTTTCTCTTTTTAGGTTTTCAACATAGTTGACTCTAGTATATTTGAAGCTGTTGTGCATTCATTCCATCATTCCTTAAAACCTTCCCTTCCTTGACTTCCATGACAATACTCTATATTGAATTTCTACCTACTTCTCTGACTATTGTTTTCTTTTTTCTTTTCTTAAAGATTATTTATTTATTTATGAGAGAGAGAGAGAGAAACAGGCAGAAGGAGAAGCAGGCTCCATGCAGGGAGCCTGATGTGGGTCTCCATCCCGGGTCTCCAGGATAACTCCCTGGGCGGAAGACGGCGCTAAACCATTGAGCCACCCGGGCTGCCCACTGACTATTGTTTTCATTCTCTTCTCTAACCATTCTATAACGTGTGTGTGTGTGTGTGTGTGTGTGTGTGTGTGTATGTGTATTATCTCATCCACTGAAGAGTTTCAACTGTCATTTATAATCTGATGATGGCCTATATGACAAATTGCATCTCCAAGCTGAATGTTTTTCCTGAGACTGAACCTACCCATTTATCTGTTTGTTGAGTGGACATCTTGACACCTCATACTTAATATGTCTAAAACTGAATTCATTATTAAACCCTTCACTCCCATTTCTATCCCTGTCAGTCACATAATCAACTAAACAATGAAGTCTAGAGTCATCTATTACTCTTTCTTCTCTTTATCTTCCAGATTTTGCTTCTTGGAAATTTGTATGTTCTTCACCTCAACTTGTAGTGTCTTTGCCTAATTTTTCAATATGTCTGATCTGGCCCATTAAAATAGCTCTTTTACTGTCATTTTTATCTGCCTCTAATCTCTATGGCTTTTGTTATAGGTGAAATTATGTCCTCAAAACATTTTTCAGTTTTAACTCATAATACCACAGAATAAGACTGTATTTGGAGAAAGGGTATTTAAAGACATAATCAAGTTAAAATAAGGTCATTAGGACAGGCCCTAATCGAATATAAGGGAAGGGAGAAGAAATGTGTGGGAAATATCAGGAAGGGAGACAGAACATAAAGACTCCTAACTCTGGGAAACGAACTAGGGGTGGTGGAAGGGGAGGAGGGCAGGGGGTGGGGGGGAATGGGTCACGGGCACTGAGGGGGACACTTGACGGGATGAGCACTGGGTGTTTTTCTGTATGTTGGTAAATTGAACACCAATAAAAATTAATTTATTAAAAAAAAAAGGACGGGCCCTAATCTAATATGATTTGTGTCCTTGTAAAAAAGGGAATTTTGGATGCAAAGACAGCTCACAATAGAAGGAAGATGATATTAAGAAGTATAGGGAGAAAGCCATCTGCGTGTCAAGGAGAGAGACCTAGAAAAGAGTCTTCTCTTACAGCCTTCAGAAGAAATTCATTCTGTTGACACCTTTATTTTAGACCTCTAGCCTCTGGAACTGCAACAGAAAATTTCTGTTTAAGCTACTCAATTTTCAGTACTTTGTTGTGGCATTCCTATCAAACTAACAAGGACTTTATATATTAAGATATTTCTAAAATATATATTTTTATCTTGCCAGCCCTATGTTCAGAATCCTTTAAAGATTCCCCTTAACTTATCGGATTAAATCCTTGCCTTTAGCACTGGGTGTTATGCTATATGTTGGCAAATTGAACTCCAATAAAAAAAAAACCTTGCCTTTTATTTTAGTAAGACACTTCAGTTTGTCATCAACTACCTTTCATGTTTATCGCCTATAACTTTTCCTCATCACAGGAGCCACATTAAACAAACTGCTACTACTTGAACATACCATGGTCTTTCACAAACACCATGCTTCATTTATGCTATTAGAATTTCTAGAAATATCCTTCTCCCTCTTACAACATGAACTACCTCACCTTCACCTTTCCTTCTACTCCATTTTTCTCTTTTTGGTAAGCTCCTGTGAATATCATGATAACCAAATCAAGTGCTATTTTCTCTGTGGAGCTTAGCTGCACCTTGAAGTATAGGTAGGGTCTGGATTGCCTGAGTGGATGAGAAAGGGTATTCTAAGCAGGAAGAACCATATAACCAAAGGCAGGTAATGAACATCAGCATAATGTGGGTTAGAAGAGGATGAAGTAGGGTTAATGAAAGGGTAAGGTTAGGGAACTCTGCCTGTGATGATAATATAGGTGAGACAATAGTAGCTGCTGGAGAAGCAGCAGTGTCAATATTCTTCCTCCATAGTGTCTCAGGGAAACAGCTAGGTCTCAAAGAAAGTTTTTTTTTAAGATTTTATTATTCATGAGAAACACACAGAGAGAGGCAGAGACATACACAGAGGGAGAAGCAGGCTCCCTGCAAGGAACCTGATGTGGGACTTGACCCTGGGACTCTGGGATCATGCCCTGAGCTGAAGGCAGACTCTCAACTGCTGAGCCACCCAGGGATCTCAAAGAATGTTATTATATAGCTAGTGTCACCTGATGCTGAGATGGCTAGTATTCTCTTCCTTGGAAAACTGGTCTTTCATATAACTCCCTGAGCTCGGGGTACTTTTTCTGGTCAGCAATGGCATGGTAGTAGAGCAGAAAATGTTTTAAAAGGTTCAGAGTGTTTTGTTGTTGTTTGCTGTTTTGTTTTGTTTTGTTTTGTTTTTCTTCGTTTGTTTGTTTTTTGCTCTAGCAGAATGTGATCTGCATCTTTGACTCATTTAAACCTGGCTATCTATATTAACCATTTCGATTTATGTAAGGCAGATGATTTTGGAAGGGAGAAGCAACATTCATTCATTCATCTCATTTACTCATTCAGCATGCATGCCCTGAGAACCATCTATGTAGCTACCTCTGTGCTACAGGTTGAGAATACAAAAATATAAAACTTCAAACTTGCCCTTAAGCTCATCTGGGAGACAGGGAAAGCTCTAGTTAACATCCAGTATTTGTTGATCCCTTACTATCCTCTAGGGATTGTGCTAAGCCCTTTGCATGCTTCTTATTTAAATTCACAATAGGGGGATGCCTGGATGGCTCTGCAATTGAGCATCTGCCTTCAGGGCGTGATCCTGGGGTCAGGGATCATCTGGCATTGGGTTCTTTGGGGGTGAGCCTGCTTCTCCCTCTGTCTATGTCTCTGCCTCTCTCTGTGTGTCTCTCATGAATAAATAAATAAAATCTTTAAAAAAACTCACAATAGGGTTATTCCCATTTTGTAGATAAAGACACTGAGGGTTAGAGGGTAGTTGAATGTACTAAAGGAAAGAGAAATTGGGAAACTGACAAGTAAAATTATTAACATGAACAGGAAAGATGTGGGGTCACTGAGGTGAAGGGGTCAGAGAAGACTTGCTGGAAGAGGTGATGTTTGAGTCTTAAAGGATAGATATGGTTTTTCAAGGTAGGAAAGTAGAGAAAGAAAGGGCATTGTAGATTGAAGAAACATTATATGTAAATGAATGAAGATTCCAGAGAGATGGTATGTTTAGGAAATAGTGAGTGTTTCATTATGGCTGGAGCATGAGGAGGTTCTGGTACTGTGGCAGGAAAAAAGACTGAAGAGGTAGACAGAATCCAGGACACAACCATAAATAAAGGAGTCTCTGTTTTTTATAAGTATAGTATTAGGAGTACTTTCCCTTCCCCATATTCATTATTTATTATTCAAAACCTTAGGGATTGCATAAACAGCTGCCTCCAGTGCTAAAGAGAAACTAGAGCCATATTTGTTTTTTTTTTTAATTTTTATTTATTTATGATAGTCACAGAGAGATAGAGAGAGAGGCAGAGACACAGGCAGAGGGAGAAGCAGGCTCCATGCACCAGGAGCCCGACGTGGGATTCGATCCCGGGTCTCCAGGATCGCGCCCCGGGCCAAAGGCAGGCGCCAAACCGCTGCGCCACCCAGGGATCCCTTAGAGCCATATTTGGCATGGAGGATCAGTCAATATAGACCAGCAAAATTACTGGGGCTAGAAGGTAGACACAAACCTGAGTACTCATTGAGCTTCAAGAGTCATTGAAGATCAGGGAAAAGGAGTGAGGCCTGTACTTTCTGGGAGCCCAGACTGCTAAAAATGGCTACTATTCAGGCAATCAAGCAATAATTAATAATTACTAATAATAAAGCAACTAAAACAATAATAATAAATGTGACAGGTACTATTATAAACACTGGATTTATTATTTCCATTTTATAAATGGGGAAATTACAGCATGCCAGATCTCTGACCATACCTGTAAGGATACTGGGAAAACTCTGATAATAATTGACAGAACTTGGAATTTGAACCCAGGTAGCTTGGTTCCAAATCCACATTTTTAATCATTATATCTTTAGCTAGCTAGTCAGCAAGACCAAGAAGGAAATAGATCAAAATGGGTCACTAACTCTAGGCCTTGCCAGCAGTGTAATGCCCTGCATACATAGATGCATTTGAAAAAGATAGTAACAGATGGAAGATCTACGAAGTAAGGAAGCAACAGGTAAAGCTACAGCTTGCTGACTATGGTCACAACTCAAAGGCCCACAAACCATATTCAAGCCACAGATACACTTTGTTTTGAACCGTGGCTTCCCGAAATTTGATTTCATTACCAGTGTATAAAATGTAGATGATATCATGTTAAATATAGATGTGCAGCTTTCTTGAGAAACTTTCAATGTATGGCATCACTGGGCCTATACTGCTGCATGGTGACAATTACCAGGAACTGAGCAGCATCTACCCATTTAGGTGTTTTATTTATTTATTTATTTATTTATTTATTTATTTATTTATTTATTTTCTTTGATTGAAAAGGACAAGACCCATCTGGAGCTAGTTTAAGTGCACGAGAAATGTCACTGGACCTTAGGAATAAACGGGGAGTTGTTGGGAACATTAGCTGGTTTTATTTATGTGTCTCATATTTGCTTCCCTTTTCATATCTGCTTATTCCTTCTCTCTTAGCAGATTAAAACAGACAGTGGGCAAGAGATAGCTTCTTTATCTCCTGAGTTCATATGTTACAGTTTGGTTACATGGAAAGGTAATAGCTGGCTCTCTTAGTCTAATTCCCAAGTCACAGAAAACTAAGGACTGATAGACCTGGCTCAAGTCAGTTGCCTATACCTAAAGAAACCAGCTCTTGCCAGAATGCTAGGGTCATGTAGTATAAGATAGGAGCACGCCTTTTTAAATTATCAGAGAGGGGATCATTACCTGTGGAGCAGATACTTCCAAATGTGCCCCCTGTACTAAACATTATTGTGGCTCTACTCACTTTGTGGTAGCTTCCTGCATTCTCTTGGAGGTCTCACAATCTACTGCAGGCCTGACCTTTCTGATCTGCTTACCAGGGTAAGTCCTGTTATTTTGGGAGTTTGCAGGGTTCAGTGCATGCCCAGTGGCCTGGTCCTTTCCTGTGATAGATCTATTCCTATTACCATGCCAAGCAATTTGAGGCCAAAATTGCCTGAACACCCTTCCTTAGCTTTTTTTTTTTTTTCATTTTGAATCCCATTCTTTCCAGTAGCTTAAAATCACCTAGTCATTTATTATATAAAGGCCTAAAGGCCAGTGAACGGGGCCTAGTGAGTACATCTTTAAAGAGTTAACAGTCCTGTATGAAAAGGGGGGAAGTCTAGGGATGCCTGGGTGGCTCAGTGTTTGAGCATCTGCCTTTGGCTCTGGTCATGATCCCGGGGTCCTGGGATTGAGTCCTGCATCGGGCTCCCTGAAGAGAATCTGCTTCTCCCTCTGCCTCTGTCTCTGCCTCTCTCTCTGTATCTCTCATGAATAAATAAATAAAATCTTTAAAAAAGGAGGGGGAAGTCTAAAGTAAAGCAGCTGATAGTGATATGTCTAGTACTAGAGAAGTAGCAAAAGTTTCATTCATAAATGTAATGACTGGGCTTTAGAATTAGATAGGATGAGAGGGATTTACTGTGTTCCCCTTTCTTAGATTCCCTTGAATTACAGGAACTTTTCAAGTTTTGTGGTTCCCAGTTGAGGCTTGGGACACTTCATGTTTCAATTTTTTTTCAATGACTTTAAAGTTCTCTTCCTCATACTCCTTATCAAAGTGGCAGTTGGTATCGAAGGATTCCACTTTCAGCCCAGAGCTTTGGGGTGCAGGGATTGCTAGTCCTAGAGGATGTTGAGAGGGAAGCTTCTCCTATTACAAAAGTACCAAAGTAAGCTGTCCTGGATGAAACTTTTCTCAAGATCCTAGAATGGATTACTTCCAAAGGAATCCAATTTTTCTGTCCAGGTCCTGTTGCCTCTTCTTGGGATTTTCTTTGCCTTTTATAAATAGAATTATCTTGACTTCCTCAAGATAAGAGTCATTTATTTTCAGGGTAAGAATCTACACTCTTCAGAGTGAAGTGGAAAGAACTTAGAGCAAAAGCCAGACAACTTCCTAGAAAGAGGAATTTTACTTAGAGCATTTGAAATAATGGTCAAATGTTAGTTTGCTTTAACATTCCTCTTTGATGTTGCAATAAGTGAATAAAATGGGTCTCTGAATTTGGATCTTGCTTTCCTTCCTCTACCTCCTTTAGTTAGCAGGTTAAGACAGTATTTATTGCAAATGACAATAGCAGTTAACATTTTTTGAGCAATTACTATACGCAAGACACTGTTCTAAATTCTTGACAACATCTATTTGGTAAAATTGTTATGATGGCTGTATAACACATAAAAAGTTCCTATCATGTAATGTTCAGTCAGTAAATGGTAGTATTTGTATATTTGCTCTCCCCTCTTATTCCTTCTCCTTTAAAAAATACAATATATAAACCCGTCAATTCACTAGGCTGTACACCTGAAACTAATGTAATGTTGTGTGTCAATTATAGTCAAAATACATACATACATATATACATACTTGGATTAGGTTCACTGTAGAACCAGGCTTTCTAATCTCAGAGGAGACATCCTGGGTGCTTCCCATTCTTTCATCCAACCCCGCAGTAATAGTTCCAAGACTTTTCTATATTTTTTCATTCATACCTCATTCATACCTACTCCAAATTTTGGCCTCCTAATTTCCTCAAAAATTTTTTCCTTTTTTTTTTCAAGAAATTATACAAATTCTGTCATTTCCCCTCCACATCACCTAAGTCAGCACTGCTCAAACTTTAATGTATGTAAATCACCTGCAGATCTCCTTGCAATTCAGATTTTGAGTCAGAAAGCCAGGAATGAGATCTGAGGAGATTCTACATTTCTTTTTTTAAAGATTTTATTTATTTATGTGAGAAAGAGAGAAAGCAAGAGACAGAGCAAGAGTGGAGGGAGAGGGGCAGAGGGAGAAGTAGACTCCCTGCTGAGAAGGAAGCCCAATTTTGGGCTCTATCCCAGCTGCTTAACTGACTGAGCCACCCAGGTACCCCAGATTCTACATTTCTAACAAGTTTCTGGGTGATGCAAATACTTCTGGATGGATAACATTCTGTGTAGGAAAAATCTAGAGAATATCAAAGTTTATTAATCCCAATGTTTCTGTTTTTATTTTGTTATTTTTTAAAGATGAACATATTGAGGCTTAAAAATGTTAAGTGATTTTCTTAGGGCTATACAACTAGTAAGTGGTAGAGTCTAGACTTAAACCTAGCTCCTCATTTCCATGCTGTACACCTCTGTAATTTGCTTCTTGAAGTAATTCCTTGATATTGAATTGCTTTGTCTGCATCACTTCAGACTATGGGGATCTCCATGGAGCTTTTTTTTATTTTCTAAAGATTTTATTTATTTATTCATGAGAAACACGGAGAGAGAGAGGCCGAGACACCGGCAGAGGGAGGAGCAGGCTCCATGCAGGGAGCCCGATCCGGGGACTCCATCCTGAGACTCCAGGATCACGCCCTGGGCGGATGGCAGGCGCCAAACCGCTGAGCCACCCAGAGTTCCCCTCCGTGGAGCTTTTGTCTGATCTGACTACCACATTGTTTTGCTGAATTATTACTATATTTATTTTTAAATTTCCTTGAAAATCGTTTTAAGTTGTTTTGGCTGGAAATGTTTCATAACTAGTACATGAAAGCTTTGAAGAGCCCTGAGGCAATAGATTCCAGCATTCATAGAGTTTTTATTCATTCAAAAGAGAGAAGTGAAGCTGATTCAGATAGTTGGAAATGATATTTGGAGTTGGAGAGTGAGAGGTAAATGAAGTCAACATATTCTCTTTAGGGCCTGAAGCACAGCAGCTATTTCCGAGGGGGATTGAGTCCTCCATCTCCAATGTGAGGTGGGTACAATGTCAACTTACTGGCTATATGAAGTAGGGAATTCAAGACTTTCCACAGAGACATCTTTCAAACTATATTTTACCAGACCCTACGACTCAAGGTGCACTGAGTTAATAGATTACTTGATGTAATTTGATGGCTAGAGACTATGACAGTTGAGAACTTGCAGGAGAAGACTCTCTAAACATCATTGGAATCTACACAGTTGCAGTCTTCTTTTGTAGCTGTGCTATGCATATAATAGTAGCCATCGGTAGCTAAGAGTTAGTGCTAACTTCAACTTTTTTTTCAGTTTTCTCTGGCTATATTGTCTTTAAATGTAGATTTGGGATGGTATATTAAATTTGTACTGTTTTGATTAAAAATAAAGTTGGGAAATAGCATCCTCATAAACTTGGTGGGCTTGAATAGAGAGTGACCTTGGGAATCTCAAATTTGTATTTCAGATCCTATCTGAAATGAACCCATGAACCCTTCTGCCAGCCAGAAGCAGTATACTCTTACTGTGGAAGGTACTCAAGCAAAACAACTTCTTGCATATTCAAAGGGCAGAAGGGAGCCTGGCTTCTGAGTCCTTTACACTGTGTTAGCCCAGTATAAATATTGTTTTTCTGAATTTTCTTAATATAACCCTATGAAATATTATTCCCTTCCCTATTTTATTTTACAGATGAAGAAATCCAGAATCAGAGAAATTAACCAAATAGTTACACAGCTAGGATTTGACATCTGGGATTTGAACTCAGATCTGACACCAGAGCCCTTGCCTTTAAGTGCCTCATTGTGTTACTTTCAAGTACCTAAATGAAGAAAGCGATAGACTCAGATGTCACAGCACTTTATTATAAGTATTATGTTATTTACTTACTTACATCTTCATTGTCTTATCTTGAATGGGATGAAGACCAGAGAAATAACAGGACCCATGGAACAGAAGTAAGTAGATAAAAGGAGGTTATTTCTACATTTGGGCTCTCAAAGCATTAGCCTCAGTAGTCTAAGAATATCTTAGGCATGTCTTCCCCTAGTGCCTAGCACATAGAAGTTGTCCAGAAAATGTTTGTTGAACGAATAAATGAATGAATGAATGAGTTGATGAATTTGAAGTATCTACCTACTTTGAGACTCCTTGACAGATTACACATCTTTCCACATGTTTCTGTTCAACTATATGTAGATTATGTATATAGGTACTGAGACAGAGATATATGTACTCATTCAGAAATAGCCATCCTGATATACACAGACTCAGAGATACATCTACATATAAACGAGTGCTAGGTATATTAGTTTCTTGCTGCTGTAACAAAATACCATAAACTGGGTAGCTTAAAACAAAAAATATTCATTCCCTCACCGTTCTGGAAGTGACAAGTATGAAATCAAGGTATTGACAGGCCCCTGCTCCCTCAAAAGCTCCTAGGGGAGATCTTTTCTGGTCTTTACCAGCTTCTGACATTTCTTGGTTTGCAACAACATAATTCTAACTTCTGCCTCTGTCTTCACATGTTTGTCTCCTGTGTGTGGGTCTCCCTCTCTTAACAAGGTGTTTTCCAGTTCTTTATAAGGATACCAGTCATATTAGATTAGAACCTATCCTAAATACTTCATCTTGATTACATCCGCAAAGATCTTATTTCCAAATAAGATCAAAGTCATAGACACCAGGAGTTAGGACCTCAATATATCTTTTTTGAAAATTATATATTTATTTGTTTATTTTAAATCAAGGATATTAACAGAGTTGCATTAGCTTCAGGTGTACAATATAATGAGTCAACAACTCTATACATTACTCAATGGTCATCACAATAAATATATTCTTAATAGCCTTCACCTATTTCACCCAACCCCATACCTGCCTCCCCTCTGACAAACAACAATTTGTTCTCTATATTTAAGAGTCTATTTTTAAGAGTCTTCTTTTTTGTTTGTCTCCTTTTTTTTTTTTTGTCTCCTTTTTTTGTATATTTTTTATTGAAGTTTGATTTGCCAACATATAGTATAACACCCAGTGCTCATCCCGTCCAGTGCCCCCCTCAGTGCCCATCACCCAGTCACCCTATCCCCCCGCCCACCTCCCCTTCCACTACCCCTTGTTCATTTCCCAGAGTTAGGAGTCTCTGATGTTCTGTCACCCTCTCTGATTTTTCCCACTCACTTACTCTCCTTTCCCCTATAATCCCTTTCACTATTTTTAATATTCCCCATATAAGTGAAACCATATGTTTGTCCTTCTCTGATTGACTTACTTCACTCAGCATAATACCTTCCAGTTCTATCCATGTTGAAGCAAATGGTGGGTATTCATCATTTCTAATGGCTGAGTAATATTCCATCCTGTGTGTGTGTGTGTGTATATATATATATATATATATATATATATATATATATATATGTATACCACATCTTCTTTATCCATTCATCTTTCGATGCACACTGAGGCTCTTTCCAGTTTGGTTATTGTGGACATTGCTGCTATAAACATTGGGGTACAGGTGTCCCAGCGTTTCACTGCAAATGTATCTTTGGGATAAATCCCCAGCAGTGCAATTGCTGGGTTGTAGGGCAGTTCTATTTTCAACTCTTTGAGGAACCTCCACACAGTTTTCCAGAGTGGCTGCACCAGTTCACATTCCCACCAACAGTGCAATAGGGTTCCCCTTTCTCCACATCCTCTCCAACATTTGTGGTTTCCTGCCTTGTTAATTTTCCCCATTCTCACTGGGGTGAGGTGGTATCTCATTGTGGTTTTGATTTGTATTTCCCTGATGGCCAGTGATGCGGAGCATTTTCTCATGTGATTGTTGGCCATGTCTATGTCTTCCTCTGTGAGATTTCTGTTCATGTCTTTTGCCCATTTCATGATTTGATTGTTTCTTTGCTGTTGAGTTTAATAAGCTCTTTATAGATCTTAGATACTAGCCCTTTATCTGATATGTCATTTACAAATATCTTCTCCCATTCTGTAGTCTTTTAATTTTGTTGACTGTTTCTTTTGCCGTGCAGAAGCTTTTTTATCTTGATGAAGTCCCAATAATTCATTTTTGCTTTTGTTTCCCTTGCCTTCATTTACGTATCTTGCAAGAAGTTGCTCTGCCCAAGTTCAAAAAGGGTGTTGCCTGTGTTCTTCTCTAGGATTTTGATGGATTTTTGTCTCAGATTTATATCTTTCATTCATTTTTATTTTATCTTTGTGTATGGTGTAAGAGAATGGTCCAGTTTCATTCTTTTGCACGTGGCTGTCCAATGTTCCCAGCACCATTTATTGAAAGGACTGCCTTTTTCCATTGGATAGTCTTTCCTGCTTTGTCGAATATTAGTTGACCGTAGAGTTGAGGGTCCACTTGTGGATTCTCTATTCTGTTCCATTGATCTAAGCTGTGATCATCAAGACAGTATGGTACTGGCAAAAACACAGGCACATAGATCAGTGTCTTCTTTTTCCCCTGTGTTTTAAAAAAGTTTTTATTGAAATTCCAGTTAATATGCTAACATACAGCACAATATTAGATTCAGGTGTACAGTACAGTGACTTAACACTTCCACACAACACCTGATACTCATCACAACAATTGGATGCCCCAATCCCCATCAGGGATTTAACCCATTCCCCAACTCACCTCACCTCTAGTAACTATTAATGCATTCTCTACAAGTCTGTTTCTTAGTTTGTCTCTTTCTTTTTTTTCCCCTTTGCTTGTTGGTTTTGTTTCTTAAATTCCACATACCACTGAAATCATATGGTATTTGTCCCTCTCTGATTGACTTATCTCCCTTAGCATTTTCCCCTCTAGATATAGTCATATTGTTGTAAATGGGAAGATTTCATACTTTTATGGTGGAGTAATATTCTATTGTATAAATATTCCATTGCTTCTTTATTTATCTATTGATGATATTTGGGTTGCTTCCATATCTTCAATATTGTAAATAATGCTTCGATAACATAGGTATGCATGTATCTTTTCAAATTTGTGCTTCCATTTTCTTTGGGTTAATACCCAGTAGTGGAATTACTGAATTATCTGTTAATTTTATTTTTATATTTTTGAGGAACCTCCATATTGTTTTCCACAGCTTCCATGCACACTAACAGTGCATGAGGGTTTCTTTTTCACCAAATCCTCATCAACACTTGTTTTTTTCTTGTGTTTTGAATTTCACCATCCTGACATCCTTGAGGTGACATCTTATTGTGCATTTCCTGGATGATTAGTGGTGTTGAGCATCTTTTCATATGTCTGTTGGCCATCTGTATATATTCTTCGGAAAAATGTCTGTTTATATCTTCTGCCTATTTTTACTTGCATTATTTGTTTTCTGTTGTTGAATTATAGAAGTTCTTTATATATTTTGGATATTAATCCCTTATTGGATATATTATTTGCAAATATCTGTTCCCATTTGTTAGGTTGTCTTTTGTTTTGTCGACTGTTTACTTTGCTGGGCAAAAGCTTTTTATTTTGATGGGCAGCCCGGGTGGCTCAGTGGTTTAGCACCACCTTCGGCCCAGGTTGTGATTCTGGAGACCCGGGAGCCTGCTTCTCCCTCTGCCTGTCTCTCTCTCTCTCTCTGTCTCTCTCTCTCATGAATAAATAAATAGAATCTTTTTAAAAATAAGCTTTTTATTTTGGTATAGTCCCAATAGTTCATTTTTGCTTTTGTTTCCCTTGCCTTGGGAGATATATCTAGAAAAATGTTTCTATGGCTGATGTCAAATAAATTACTGCCCATGTTTTCCTCTATGAATTTTATGGCTTCAGGTTTCTCATTTAGGTCTTTAATCCATTTTGAGTTTCTTTTTGTTATGGTATAAAAAAAAATGGTCCAGTTTCATTCTTTTGCATGTAGCTGTCTAGTTTTCCCAAAACCATTTGTTAATAAGATTCCTTTTTTCCCCATTTATATTCCTACCACCCACGTAATAGATTAATGGACTATATAATCTTGGATTTATTTCTGGGCTCTCTACTCTGTTCCGTTGACCTATGCATCTATATTTGTGCCAGAATGATAGTGTTTTAATTACTACATTTTTGTACTGTATCTTGAAATCTGGGATTGTGTTACCTTCAGTTTTCTTCTCTTTCAAGATTCTTTTGGCTATTGGTATCTTTTGTGCTCCCATACAAATTTTAGGATTGGTTGTACTAGTTCTGTTAAAGATCCTTTTGGTATTATGATAAGGGTTGCATTAGATCTGTAGATTTATGTGGGTAATATGGACATTTTATCAATGGTTTTTCTCCCAATCCACTAGCATAGAATATGTTTCCATTTGTTTGTATCATCAGTGTTTTTTCATCAATGTTTTACAGTTTTTAGAGGACAGGCCTTTCATGTCCTTGGTTTAGTTTATTCCTAGATATTTATGGTGCAATTGAAAATAGGATTGTTAATTTCATGTTCTGCTAATTCATTATTAGTGTGTAGAAATGCTACAAATTTTTGTATATGGATTTTGTATCCTGTGACATTGCTGAATTAATTTATCAGCTTTAGTAGTTTTTTTTGTGGAGTGTTTAGATTTTCTATATATAGCATCATGTTATCTACAAATATTGAAAATTTTACTTCTTCCTTACCAATTTGGATGCCTTTTACTTCCTTTTCTTGTCTAACTGCTGGGGTTAGGACTTCCAATACCATGTTGAATAAGAATGGTGAGAGTGTACATATGTGTCTTGTTCCTGATCTTAGAAGAAAAGCCCTCAGTTTTTCATTATTGGGTATTATGTTAGATGTGGGTTTTTCACATATGGTTTTTATTAAGTTGAGGTATCTTCTCTCTCTTTAAATTTTTTTATTGGACTTCAATTTGCCAACATATAGCATAACACCCAGTGCTCATCTCGCCAAGAACCCCCCTCAGTGGCCATCACCCATTCACCCAACCCCTCGCCCACCTCCCTTTCCACTACCACTTGTTCATTTCCCAGAGTTAGGTGTCTCTCATGTTTTGTTACCCTCATTGATATTTTCACTCATTTTTATCGCCATTCCCTTTATTCCCTTTCACTAAATGTTATATTTGCCAAATGAATGAGACCATATAATGTTTGTCCTATTCTGATTGACTTATTTCACTCAGCATAATACCCTCCAAGTCCATCCACATCGAAGCAAATGATGGGGATTTGTCGTTTCTAATGGCTGAGTAATATTCCATGGTATACATATACCACATCTTCTTCATCCATTCATCTTTTGATGGACACCGAGGCTCCTTCCACAGTTTGGCTATTGTGGACATTGCTGCTATGAACATTGGGGTGCAGGTGAGATGGTCTTCTTTCCAGTGGATAGTCTTTCATGCTTTGTCGAATATTACTTGACCATAAAGTTGAGGGTCCACTTCTGGATTCTCTATTCTTTTCAATTGATCTATGTGTCTGTTTTTGTGGCAGTACCACACTGTCTTGATGACCACAGCTTTGTAGTACAACCTGAAATCTGGCATTGTGATTCCCCCAGCTATGGTTTTCTTTTTTAATATTCCCCTGGCTATTCGAGGTCTTTTCTGATTCCACACAAATCTTAAGATGATTTGTTCCAACTCTCTGAAGAAAGTCATAGTATTTTGATCGGAATTGCATTAAATGTGTAAATTACCCTGGGTAACATTGACATTTTCACAATAGTAATTCTTCCAATCCATGAGCATGGAATATTTTTCCATCTCTTTGTGTCCCTCAATTTCTTTCAGAAGTGTTCTGTAGTTTTTAGGGTATAGATCCTTTACCTCATTGGTCAGGTTTATTCCTAGGTATCTTATGCTTTTGGGTGCAATTGTAAATGGGATTGGCTCCTTAATTTCTCTTTCTTCAGTCTCATTGTTAGTGTATAGAACTGCCACTGATTTCTGGGCATTGATTTTGTATCCTGCCACAATGGTGAATTACTGTATGAGTTCTAGCAATCTGCCGGGGGGGGGGGGGGGGGAGGTTGTCTTTTGAGTTTCTATGTACAGTATCATGTCATCTGCGAAGAGGGAGAGTTTCACTTCTTCTTTGCCAATTTGAATGCCTTTTATTTCTTTTTATTGTCTGATTGCTGAGGCTAGGATTTCTAGTACTGTGTTGAATAGCAGTGGTGAGAGTGGACATCCCTGACTTGTTCCTGATCTTAGGGGAAAGGTTCCCAATGTTTCCCCATTGAGAATGATATTTGCTGTGGGCTTTTTGTAGATGGCTTTTAAGATGCTGAGTGATGTTCCCTCTATCCCTACACTCTGAAGAGTTTTGATCAGGAATGGATGCTGTATTGTGTCAAATGCTTTCTCTGCATGTATTGAGAGGATCATATGGTTCTTGTTTTTTCTCTTGCTGATATGATCAATCACATTGATTGCTTTACGACTGTTGAACCAGCCTTGCATCCCAGGGATAAATCCCACTTGTCATGGTGAATAATCTTCTTAATGTACTGTTGAATCCTATTGACTAGTATCTTGTTGAGAATTTTTGCATTGTGTTCATCAGGGATATTGGTCTATAATTCTCCTTTTTGGTGGGGTCTTTGTCTGGTTTTGGAATAAAGGTGATTCTGGCCTCATAGAACAAGCTTGGAAGTATTCCATCTCTTTCTATCTTTCCGAACAGCTTTAGTAGAATAGGTATTGTTTCTTCTTGAAACATTTGATAGAATTCCCCTGGGAAGCCATCTGGCCCTGGAATTCTGTGTCTTCAGAGGTTTTGATGACTGCTTCAATTTCCTCCCTGGTTATTGGCCTGTTCAGGTTTTCTATTTCTTCCTTTTCCAGTTTTGGTTGTTTGTGGTTTTCCAGAAAAGTGTCCATTTCTTCTAGATTGCCTAATTTATTGGCATATTGCTGCTCATAATAAGTTTTAAAAATCGTTTGTATTTCCTTGGTGTTGGTAGTGATCTCTCCTTTATCATTCATGATTTTATTAATCATGATTTTAGAAGCACACAGGACTGCTTTTGTCTTTTGTCTCTTCTTTTTAATAAGGCTTGGTAATAATTTATCTATCTTATTAATTCTTTCAAAGAACCAACTCCTGGTTTTGTTGATCTGTTCTACAGTTCTTCTGTTCTCTATTTCATTGAGTTCTGCTCGAATCTTTATTAATTGTCTTCTTCTGCTGGGTGAAGGTTTAATTTGCTGTTGTTTCTCCAGCTCCTTTAGGTGCAAGGTTAGCTTTTGAATTTGAGTTCTTTCCAGTTTTTGAATGGATACTTGTATTGCGATGTATTTCCCCCTCAGGACTGCTTTTGCTGCATCCCAAAGATTTTGAACGGTTGTATCTTCATTCTCATTAGTTTCCATGAATCTTTTTAATTCTTCTCTAATTTCCTGGTTGACCCTTTCATCTTTTAGCAGGATGGTCCTTAACGTCCACGTGTTTGAAATCCTTCCAAACTTCTTGTGGTTTATGTCTAGGTTCAAAACATTATCGTCTGAAAATATGCAGGGTATGATCCCAATCTTTTGGTATCGGTTAAGACCTGATTTGTTACCCAGTATGTGGTCTATTCTGGAGAAAGTTCCATGTGCACTTGAGAAGAATGTGTATTCAGTTGCGTTTGGATGTAAAGTGCTGTAAATATCTGTGAAATCCATCTGCTCCAGTGTATCATTTGAAGCTCTTGTTTCTTTGGAGATGTGCTTAGAAGATCTATCGATTGTAGAAATCACTCTGTTCAAGTCTCTCTAAACCGATTTTGTTGAGAGTTTTTATACTTAATGGATGTTGTACTTTGTCAAATGGTGTTTCTGCATCTATTTACGTGATAATTTGATGTTTTATCATTTTTCTTGTTAAGGTGATGTATCAGTTTGATTACTTTGTGCATATTGAACCCCCTTACATCCCAGGAATAAATCCAACTTGATTGTGGCAAATGATTTTTTAGACTGTATTTTTGGAGTCAGTTTGCTCATATTTTGTTGAGAATATTTGCATCTGTGTTCATCAGTAATTTTGGTCTTCAGTTTTCCTTCTTTCTTTTTTTTTTGTTTTACTCTCTTTATCTGATTTTGATATCAAGGTAATGCTGGTTTGGTACAATGAATTTGGAAGCTTTCCTTCCTCTTCTTTTCTTTTGGAATAGTTTGAGAAGAATTGATATTAACTCTTCTTTTAAGGTTTGGTAGAATTCACCTGTGAAGCCATCTGGTCTGAGCTTTTGTTTTCTTTGGAATTTTTTTGCGTGTGTGATTAATTTCCATTTCTTTTAGTTTGTCCAGTGTGTTGGCATATAATTTTTCATAACACATTTAACAATCTTTTGTATTTCCAAGGTGGTGGTTGTTGTTTATCCCCATTTATTTCTGGTTTATATTTATTTAAGCTCTCTCTTTTTTATTTTTGATAAACCTGGCTAATGGTTTTCAATTTTGCTGATCTTTTTAAAGAATCAACTCCTCATTTCATTGACGTGTTCTGTAGTGTTTTAGTCTCCATTTCAATTATTGCTACTCTAGTCTTTATTATGTCCTTTCTTCTACTGGCTTTGCATTTATTTTGTTTTTCTGTTTCTACCTCTTTTATGTATAAGGTTAAGATGTTTAAGATTTTTTTCTTGAGATAGGCTTATATTGCTATAATCTTTTTTTTTGGTGTTTTATTTTTTTTATTTATTTTTTAATTAATTTTTATTGGTGTTCAATTTACCAACATACAGAAAAACACCCAGTGCTCATCCCGTCAAGTGTCCACCTCAGTGCCCGTCACCCATTCTCCTCCAACACCCGCCCTCCTCCCCTTCCACCACCCCTAGTTCGTTTCCCAGGGTTAGGAGTCTTTATATTCTGTCTCCCTTCCTGATATTTCCCAACATTTCTTTTCCCTTCCTTTATATTCCCTTTCACTATTATTTATATTCCCCAAATAAATGAGAACATACACTGTTTGTCCTTCTCCGATTGACTTATTTCACTCAGCATAATACCCTCTACTTCCATCCACGTTGAAGCAAATGGTGGGTATTTGTCGTTTCTAATTGCTGAGTAATATTCCATTGTATACATAAACCACATCTTCTTTATCCATTCATCTTTCGATGGACACCGAGGCTCCTTCCACAGTTTGGCTATTGTGGACATTGCTGCTAGAAACATCGGGGTGCAGGTGTCCCGACGTTTCATTGCATCTGAATCTTTGGGGTAAATCCTCAACGGTGCAATTGCTGGGTCGTAGGGCAGGTCTATTTTTAACTCTTTGAGGAACCTCCACACAGTTTTCCAGAGTGGCTGCACCAGTTCACATTCCCACCAACAGTGTAAGAGGGTTCCCTTTTCTCCGCATCCTCTCCAACATTTGTTGTTTCCTGCCTTGTTAATTTTCCCCATTCTCACTGGTGTGAGGTGGTATCTCATTTTGGTTTTGATTTGTATTTCCCTGATGACAAGTGATGCAGAGCATTTTCTCATGTACATGTTGGCCATGTCCATGTCTTCCTCTGTTAGATTTCTCTTCATGTCTTTTGCCCATTTCATGATTGGATTGTTTGTTTCTTTGGTGTTGAGTTTAATAAGTTCTTTATAGATTTTGGAAACTAGCCCTTTATCTGATATGTCATTTGCAAATATCTTCTCCCATTCTGTAGGTTGTCTTTTAGTTTTCTTGACTGTATCCTTTGCTGTGCAAAAGCTTCTTATCTTGATGAAGTCCCAAAAGTTCATTTTTGCTTTTGTTTCTTTTGCCTTTTTGGATGTATCTTGCAAGAAGTTACTGTGGCCGAGTTCAAAAAGGGTGTTGCCTGTGTTCTCTTCTATGATTTTGATGGACTCTTGTCTCACATTTAGATCTCTCATCCATTTTTGAGTTTATCTTTGTGTATGGTGAAAGAGAGTGGTCTACTTTCATTCTTCTGCATGTGGAAGTCCAATTTTCCCAACACCTTTTATTGAAGAGACTGTCTTTCTTCCAATGGATAGTTTTTCCTCCTTTATCGAATATTAGATGACCATACATTTCAGGGTCCACTTTTGGGTTCTCGATTCTGTTCCATTGATCTATGTGTCTGTTTTTGTGCCAGTACCACACTGTCTTGATGACCACAGCTTTGTAGTACAACCTGAAATCTGGCATTGTGATGCCCTCAGCTATGGTTTTCTTTTTTAAAATTCCCCTGGCTATTTGGGGTCTTTTCTGATTCCACACAAATCTTAAAATAATTTGTTCTAACTCTCTGAAGAAAGTCCATGGTATTTTGATAGGGATTGCATTAAACGTGTAAATTGCCCTGGGTAACATTGACATTTTTACAATATTAATTCTGCCAATCCATGAGCATGGAATACTTTTCCATCTCTTTGTGTCTTCCTCAAGTTCTTTCAGAAGTGTTCTATAGTTTTTAGGGTATAGATCTTTTACCTCTTTGGTTAGGTTTATTCCTAGGTATCTTATGCTTTTGGGTGCAATTGTAAATGGGATTGACTCCTTAATTTCTCTTTCTTCAGTCTCATTGTTAGTGTATAGAAATGCCATTGATTTCTGGGCATTGATTTTGTATCCTGCCACGCTACCAAATTGCTGTATGAGTTCTAGCAATTTTGGGGTGGAGGCTTTTGGGTTTTCTATGTAGAGTATCATGTCATCAGCGAAGAGGGAGAGTTTGACTTCTTCTTTTCCAATTTGAATGCCTTTAATGTCTTTTTGTTGTCTGATTGCTGAGGCGAGGACTTCCAGAACTATGTTGAAGAGCGGTGGTGAGAGTGGACATCCCTGTCTTGTTCCTGATCTTTGGGGAAAGGCTCCCAGTGCTTCCCCATTGAGAATGATATTTGCTGTGGGCTTTTCGTAAATGGCTTTTAAGATGTCGAGGAAAGTTCTCTCTATCCCAACACTCTGAAGGGTTTTGATCAGGAATGGATGCTGTATTTTGTCAAATGCTTTCTCTGCATCTAACGAGAGTATCATATGGTTCTTGGTTTTTCTCTTGCTGATATGATGAATCACATTGATGGTTTTATGAGTGTTGAACCAGCCTTGTGTCCCGGGGATAAATCCTACTTGGTCATGGTGAATAATTTTCTTAATGTGTTGTTGGATCCTATTGGCTAGTATCTTGTTGAGAAATTTGCATCCATGTTCATCAGGGATATTGGTCTGTAATTCTCCTTTTTGGTGGGATCTTTGTCTGGTTTCGGAATTAAGGTGATGCTGGCCTCATAGAACGAATTTGGAAGTACTCCATCTCTTTCTATCTTTCCAAACAGCTTTAGTAGAATAGGTATGATTTCTTCTTTAAACGTTTGATAGAATTCCCCTGGGAAGCCATCTGGCTCTGGACTCTTGTGTCTTGGGAGGTTTTTGATGACTGCTTCAATTTCCTCCCTGGTTATTGGCCTGTTCAGGTTTTCTATTTCTTCCTGCTCCAGTTTTGGTAGTTTGTGGCTTTCCAGGAATGCGTCCATTTCTTCTATATTTCCTAATTTATTGGTGTACAGATGGTCATAATATGTTTTTAGAATCGTTTGTATTTCCTTGGTGTTGGTAGTGATCTCTCCTTTCTCATTCATGATTTTATTAATTTGAGTCTTCTCTCTCTTCTTTTTAATAAGGTTGGCTACTGGTTTATCTATCTTATTAATTCTTTCAAAGAACCAACTCCTGGTTCTGTTGATATATTCCACAGTTGTTTTGGTCTCGATTTCATTTAGTTCTGCTCGAATTTAATTAACTGTCTTCTTCTGCTGGGGGTGGGGTCCATTTGTTGTTTTTTCTCTAGTTCCTTTATGTGTAAGATGAGCTTTTGTTTTTTTTTTAAATTTTTTATTTATTTATGATAGTCACAGAGAGAGAGAGAGAGGCAGAGACACAGGCAGAGGGAGAAGCAGGCTCCATGCACCGGGAGCCTGATGTGGGATTCGATCCCGGGTCTCCAGGATCGCGCCCTGGGCCAAAGGCAGGCGCCAAACCGCTGTGCCACCCAGGGATCCCGAGCTGTTGAATTTGAGTTCTTTCCAGTTTTTGAATGGATGCTTGTATTGCGATGTATTTCCCCCTCAGGACTGCTTTTGCTGCATCCCAAAGATTTTGAACGGTTGTATCTTCATTCTCATTAGTTTGCATGAATCTTTTTAATTCTTCCTTAATTTCCTGGTTGACCTTTTCATCTTTTAGCAGGATGGTCCTTAACCTCCACTTGTTTGTGGTCCTTCCAAACTTCTTGTTGTGATTAAGTTCTAATTTCAAGGCATTATGGTCTGAGAATATACAGGGGACTATCCCGATCTTTTGGTATCGATTTAGACCCGATTTGTGACCCAGTATGTGGTCTATTCTGGAGAAAGTTCCATGTGCACTTGAGAAGAATGTGTATTCAGTTGAGTTTGGATGTAAAGTTCTGTAGATATCTGTGAAATCCATCTGGTCCAGTGTATCATTTAAAGCTCTCGTTTCTTTGGATATGTTGTGCTTAGAAAACCTATCTAGTATAGAAAGAGCTAGATTGAAGTCACCAAGTATAAGTGTATTATTATCAAAGTATTTCTTCAGTTTGGTTATTAATTGGTTTAAATATTTGGCAGCTCCCACATTCGGGGCATATATATTGAGGATTGTTAAGTCCTCTTGTTGGATAGATCCTTTGAGTATGATATATTCTCCCTCTTCATATCTCACTATAGTCTTCGGGGTAAATTTTAATTTATCTGATATAAGGATGGCTACCCCTGCTTTCTTTTGAGGACCATTTGAATGGTAAATGGTTCTCCAACCTTTTATTTTCAGGTTGTAGGTGTCCTTCTGTCTAAATTGAGTCTCTTGTAGACAGCAAATAGATGGGTCCTGCTTTTTTATCCAATCTGAAACCCTGCGCCTTTTGATGGGGTCATTAATCCCATTCACGTTCAGAGTTACTATTGATAGATATGAGTTTAGTGTCATCATATCTATTCAGTACTTGTTTTTGTGGATTGTTCCACTGAACTTCTTCTTAAAGGGGAATTTTAAGAGTCCCCCTTAAAATTTCTTGCAGAGCTGGTTTCGAGGTTACATATTCTTTCAGTTCATGCCTGTCTTGGAAGATCTTTATCTCTCCTTCCATTTTGAATGAGAGCCTTGCTGGATAAAGTATTCTTGGTTGCATGTTCTTCTCATTTAGGACCCTGAATATATCCTGCCAGCCCTTTCTGGCCTGCTAGGTCTCTGTGGAGAGGTCTGCTGTTACCCTAATATTCCTCCCCATAAAAGTCAGGGACTTTTTTTCTCTTGCTGCCTTAAGGATCTTCTCCTTATCTTTGGAATTTGCAAGCTTCACTATTAAATGTCGAGGTGTTGAACGGTTTTTGTTGATTTTAGGGGGGGATCTCTCTATTTCCTGGATCTGAATGCCTTTTTCCCTTCCAAGATTAGGAAAGTTTTCAGCTAGGATTTGTTCAAATACATATTCTGGCCCTCTGTCCCTTTTGGCGCCCTCTGTCCCTTTCGGAACCCCAATTAAACGTAGGTTTTTCTTCCTCAGGCTGTCATTTATTTCCCTTAATCTATCCTCATGGTTTTTTAATTGCCTGTCTCTTTTTTCCTGTTTCCCTCTTTGCCATCAACTTGTCTTCTATGTCACTCACTCGTTCTTCCACCTCGTTAAGCCTCGTCGTTAGGACTTCTAGCTTGGATTGCATCTCATTTAATTGATTTTTAATTTCTGCCTGATTGGATCTAAATTCTGCAGTCAGGAAGTCTCTTGAGTCCTTTATGGTTTTTTCTAGAGCCGCCAGTAGCTGTATAATAGTGCTTCTGAATTGGCTTTCTGACATTGAATTGTAATCCAGATTTTGTAACTGTGTGGGAGAGAGGACTGTTTCTGATTCTTTTTTTGAGGTGAGGTTTTCCTTCTAGTCATTTTGCTCAGTGCAGAGTGGCCAAAAACAAGTTGTATTGAGAAAAGGAGAAAAAGAGCGAGAAGGAAAGAAAAGAGAAAAAGAAAAAAGAGAAAGAAGGAAAAAAAAGGGGGGGAAAGAGAAGAAAAAGAGAAAGAAAAAGAAAGAAAGGAGAGAAAAAGGGGGGTGGGGTGGGGGAAGCAATCAGAAATCAAGAAGAAAGAAAGAAATAAAAGCACAAAACAAAACAAAAAAACAAACAAAAAAACACGGGGGAGTATCTTCCGATTCTGTATATTTTAAGTCCCTTGACTTCCCCTGGAACTGGTCCCTCTCGCTGGTCTTCTGGGGGAGGGGCCTGCTGTGCTGATTTTCAGGTGTTAGCACTTGGGGGAGCTGCTCTGCCCCTGCCTGGTGCAGGGCTCAGTGGGGGGTGTTTACACCGTGAGGCCCCGGGAGGAAGCCACAGTGGCGGGGGCAGCTCTGGGAACCTGGAGTCAGCTCCCGTAGTAACTCCGGGGCTCTCCGTCTGCAGGGCCTGGGGGCTCCCGGGCGGGGCCGCTGATCTGCTCATTTCCAGGCAGGAGCGTCCTTGCTGTCCTGGGCCCTCCCGGCCTCTGCCTGTCCCTGGGGGAGGCCGGATCCTGGGCTCTGTCCCGGCCCCCTGTACTCCGGTGCCTGCGCTGTTGGATTCGCGCTCCCGCCCCGCAGCCCCCTCCGCGGAGCCGCCGCCCGAGCCCCTCCGAGCTGTTCCCGGAGCTGCGCCGCCCCCTCCGCGCGGAGCTTCTTCCTCTGCCCGAGCCGCCACCGCCGAGCTACTCCCGGAGCCGCGCAGCCCCCTCCGTGGAGCCGCAGCCCGAGCCCCTCCGAGCTGTTCCCGGAGCTGCGCCGCCCCCTCCGCGCGGAGCTTCTTCCTCCGCCCGAGCCGCCGCCGCTGAGCTGCTCCCGGAGCCCCGCAGCCCCCTCCGCGGAGCCACAGCCCAAGCCCCTCCGAGCTGCTCCGGGTCCCGCCGTGTGCGCTGCAGCCCTTAGGGAGCTCGGCGCATCTCCCCGGGGCGCAGTTCCTCTGTTTCGGTCCCAGGAAGCCTGAGGGCATCCCCGCCTTTCTGGGGATCCTGCTCCAATTCCCCGGGGGGCCTTTCCACCCGGGAAGGTTGGTGCAGCTCCTGCTCCTCCGGGCCGGGGCTCTCCTGTCCTGGGGACACTCGCCCCGGCCTCAGCCCGGCTCCTCGCGGGGCCCCTCCCCCTTGGAGGCCTTTTGTTTCTTTATTCCTTTTTCCCCCGTCTTCCTACCTTGATAGAAGCGCGAACTCTTCTCACTGTAGCGTTCCAGCTGGTCTCTCTTTAAATCTCAGGCCGAATTCGTAGATTTTCAGGATGATTTGAAAGTTTTCTAGGTAATTTGTTGAGGACAGGTGATTTGGGGACCCTACTCTTCCGCCATCTTGCCCCTCCCCCCTATAATCTTTCATCTTAAAATCACTTTTGCTGCATTCCAATGATTTGGGACCAGTTGTGTTTTCATCTTCATTTGCCTCCATTTTTTTTTATTTCCTCTTTAATTTCTTGGTTGACATATTCATTGTTTAGTAGCATGTCATTTAACCTCTATATATTTATATTCTTTCCAGATTTTTTCTTGTGGTTGATTTATAGTTTCATACTGTTGTGGTTGGAAAAGATGTATGATATGATTTCAGTCTTTTGGAATTTGTTGAGACTTGTTTTGTGGTGTAACATGTTATGTATTCTGGAGAATGTCTGAGTGGACTTTAAGAGCATATGTAGTCCACTGTTTTTGGATGGAATATTTTGAATATATGTGTTAGGTTCAGCTGGTCTACTGTGTCTTTCAAAGCCACTATTTCCCTGTTGATTTTCTGCTTAGATTATCTGTCCATTAATGCAAGGGGTGTATGTGTTAAAGTCCCTACTATTATTGTATTATCAATGAGTTTCTTTATATTTGTTATTAATTGATTTATCTATTTGGGTGGTCTCAAGTTGGTGACATAAATATTTACAATTGTTAGATCTTCATGTTGGATAGACCCCTTTATTGTGATATAGTGTCCTTTTTTATCTCTTGTTACAGTCTTTGGTTTAAAGATCTAGTTTTTATGATATAAGTGTGGGTATTCCAGCTTTCTTTTGACATCTGTTAGCATGATAAATGGTTCTCCATTCCTTTACTTTCAGTCTGTATAAGTATTTAGGTCAATAGTGAGCCATATATGCAGCATATAGATGGATCTTGTTATTTTAACCCATTCTGACAGCCTACGTCTTTTGGGTGGAGCATTTAGTCCATTTACATTCATAGTGATTACTAATACATATGAATTTAGTGCTGTTGTATTACCTGTAAAGTCATTGTTTCTGGAGATTTTCTTTTTTTCCTTTCTAGTCTTTGTTACTGTTGGTCTTTCTTTCCCACTCAAAGTTTCCCATTTAATATGTCTTGCAGGGCTAGTTTAGCAATCATGAACTCCTTTAGTTTTGTTTGGAAAACTCTTTATCTCTCCCTCTATTCTGAATGACAGCATTGAATGTTCTTGGCTGCAGATTTTTTCTCATTCAGCTTTTTGAATATATCATGCTACTCCCTAGCCTGCCAAGTTACTGTTGATAAATCTGCTATTATGCTGATTTTTCTTCCCTTAAAAGTTAGAGATTTCTTTTCTCTTACTGCTCTTAGGATGTTTTCCTTATCTCTGTATTATGTAAATTTTACTATGATGTGTCTTGGTGTTGGTCTGCTTTTGTTGATTTTGATGGGAGTTCTCTGTGCCTCCTGGATTAGCATGTTTGTTTCTTTCCCCAGATTAGGGGAAGTTTTCAGCTGTAATTTCCTGAAATAAACCTTCTGCCCCTTTTCCCCCCTCTCTTCTTCTGAGATTTCTATGCTTTGAATGATATTATGCTTTATGAAGTCACTGAATTCTCTAATTCTACATTCATAATCCAATATTTTTTCAATCTTCTCAGCTTCATTATTTTCATAATTTCATCTTTTTACACTCATTTATTCTCTTTTTTCTATCCTTGTGTTCATTATGTTCAATCAGTTTAACATCTTGGTTATAGCATTTTTAATTTTGGCCCAAATGGTTTTTAGTTATTTTACCTCTGCGCTAAGGAACTCCATGGTGTCTCCTGTGATTTTTCTCAGCCCAGCTAGTATCATGATTCATGATTTTTTAAAAGATTTTTCCTTTTCTCTCCTTTCCTTTCTCTCAGAGAGAGTGCACAAGCAGGAGCATTGTCAGAGGGAGAGGGAGAAGGAGAACCAGGCTCCCCACTGAGCAGAGAGCTCTATTATGCGGGGCTCAATCCCAGAATCTGGGGGCTGAATCCCAGGACCTGGGATCATGACCTGAGCCAAAGGCAGAAGCTCAATCAATTGAGCCACTGAGGTGCCCCTTATGATTGTTTTCAATTCTAGATGAGGCATATTACTTATATCTGTTTTGATTAGATCTCTGGCCATGACCTTTTCTTGTTCTTTCTTTTGGCATGAATTCCTCCATCTTGGCATTTCCCGTAGGTCTCTGTCTTCTGTGTATTAGGAAAGCCTGTTATGTTTCCTGCTCCTGAGAGTAATGGCTCTATTAAGGTGTTATATATTGACCAGGTCCTGGCACTTCAGAAAGTGTTTCTGGTGTATACACGAGTATACTCTGCTGTTGTGTTTTGGCTACTCTTTCCCTCAGGTCAGTCCTCTGCAGAGTGTCTCCTTGCCTGCAGTAGGGAGTATTTGGACTTTGTCCACTATGTGGCAAGTCTTACCTAGGTGTGTTTTGGTCTACTTGTTAAAAGAGGCTGGATCCAATTTCCACTAGAGCTGATGTTTTGCAGCACTCTATTGTCTGTAGATGTGGGGTATGTGTGTGGGGTGGTTGCACTGGTCTTCTGGGGGAGGGACCCTCTGCTGTTGTGGCTCTCAGGCATGCTCACCCTATTAAAAAGCACCGGTACAGTGCAGATGGGTGGGGCTTGGTGTAAGTGGCTCAAGCCTCCATTTTGGGTGCTCTGCTGCTCACTGAAGCCTGTTTGTGCTAATGGGCAGGAGGATAAACATGGCATCAGCCCACTCTCTTATTCCCTGAGAGGGAAGTTTGTATCCCTTGCTGTTCAGGACGCCTTCAAAGAAGAGCAAAGAATCTCTCAGATCCCTGCCTTCACCCAGTATGTATTGTAGTCATCTGTCTACCCAGTGGTGCAGTGCTCCTGTGTTTTATCTCAGACATGTTGGCTATGTTTCACAACTCCAAATTTTAGAGACCTATTGCGATATGGACCTACAGTGATCCTCTAGGGAGCATCTCTCTGCTCTATGGCTGATGTCATGTTGTCCCAGAAGGACAGTCACGTGAAGGTGTAGGGGCCTGGAGTTTATAGTAAAGTGCAACAAAAAGCCAGCACCCAGGTTAGCTACCCTCAGCAGATGCCTCTGTGCCTATGCTAATGAACAGGGCAGCACAATGGCAACTGCTGGCTCTTTTGTTCCCTGAGAGGCAGTGCCACCTCTCCCAAATGCACTCCAAAAATGAAACTGTCTCTCCAGGTGCTACCCAGCAGATCCTGAGATCATGCTTTCTGCTCCTGGGCCTCTATCCTCCTCCACAGGAATACTGTTATGCCTGTGAGGCTCTACCTTGTGATGGTGCAGGGTTCTAAAACTTCAGACTTTGAGCTCCACTACTTATAAAAACTTCAATAATCAGCCCCTCTCGTTTTCCTAGTTAGTGGTTTTAGGGAATTTCTTTTGCAATCCCCTGAATGCTGGTACCTACCCCCCCATCATGCCCCATGATTAGGGCTCCTTCACTTCCATAGGACTTGTGATTATTTTCTCCCCCAAATCACATCTCTGTACTTCCTACCTTCTATGATGTGGCCTCTTTCTCCCTCTAGTTGTGCCGTTTGTTCTCTCAGCCCTCAGATTGATTTCTTGGGTGTTCAGAATGATTTGATATTTATCTGCCTGTGTTCAAGGGATGAGGCAAGCATAGGGTCCCCTTAGTACTCTATCATCTTAATGCCTAAATACCAATATCTTCCTTTATTTACTACATTGCTCTAAAATAAAGAAAAGTAAATATTACAGACACCACTAAAGCTCTACTCTTCTGATCTATTTCCTCTGCCTATAACGAGATAATCACTATCCTAAATTTTATATTTATTATTCTCATCCGTATGGTGTTGGTAATTTTAATACATATGAATATGTCCACAAAAACATATAGTATTATTTGAAATTTTAAACCTTTATGTAAAAATATATCATACTCTACTTGTCTTTTTGCAACTTGTTTTTACTAAAAAAATGTGATTTGTGACTTATCCCTGTTGACATATATGAATCTAGATGTCTCATTTAACAGCCTGATAGTATTCTACCCAGTTAATATATCTTACCTGTCCATTTTCTGAGGAGTATTGGGTTTTTTTCTCCTTCCAAATCTCTTTCTCCATTTGTTAATTGGAATTTTTCTTTAAGAAATGTTTCCCCTTGTATTCCCAAATAGTCATTTATTCAATCATTCATGTATATTAGTTTGGACTCATGGAGATTTGTTTTATTCTTTGTTATACCCCAACACTATTGTTATCTATTTGTTCCTCAAATCATTCCAGCTTTGGCTGGGAATAATTGGGAACTCTTTTAGATTGGCTTCTCTGCCCTTTTAATATACCTCCATCCCTTTATAGTGGGTTATTTTTAAAATTCTGTTTATCTATTTTACTGTTTAAAGGTTTTAAATTTTCTGATTTTTTATTGAAATGTAATTAACATAGTGTTATATTAGTTTCAGGTGTGTAATATAAAAATTCAAAAATTCCTTACATTTCTCAGAGATCATCAAGGTTTAGTGTACTCTTAATCCTCCTTATTTCACCCATTCCCTCATCAACTCCCCTCTAACAATCACCAGCTTGTTCTCTATATTTAAGAGTCAGTTTTTTGTCTCTTTTTTCTTTATTTGTTTTGTTTCCTGAATTCCATGTATGAGTAATATATGGTATTTATCTTTCTCTGACTTATTTCACTTACCATTTTATCTTCTATGTCCATCCATTTGTGGCAAATGGCGAGCTCTCATTCCTTTCTATGGCTGAATAATATTCTATTGTACACTTGTACCCTGGCTTCTTTATTCATTCAGCTATTGATGGGAACTTGAGTTGCTTCCATACCTTAGCTATTGTAAATAATGCTTGTAAGTAATGCTACTCTACATAAACATAGGGGCACATATATCATTTTGAAATATTGTTTTCATTTTTTGGAGGTAAATATTCTGTAGTAGAATTAGTGCATCTTATGGTAATTCTATGTTTTTTGTTTTGTTTTGTTTTGTTTTGAGGAACCTCCATAATGTTTTACATAGTGGATGCACCAATTTCCATTCTCATAAACAGTGCATGAGGGTCTCCTTTTCTCCACATCCTCACAAACACTTATTTCTCATGCCATTCTGACAGTTATAATGTGATATCTCATTGTGGTTCTGATTTATATTCCCCTGATGATGAGTGACGTTGAGCATCTTTTCATGTATGTTAGCTATCTATGTATCTTCTTTGGAAAAAATGCCTATTCTGTTCCTTTGCCATTTTTAAATTGGATTATTTGGAATTTGGGGGTATTGAGTTGTAATATATCCTTTATATATTTTGGATACTAACCTATTATTAGATATACCACCGGCAAATGTCTTCTCCCACTCAATAGGTTGCTTTTTTGTTTTGTTAATTGTTTACTTAGCTATAGTAATCAAAACAGTATGGTTTGGCCCAAAAATAGACACATAGGCCAATGGAATAGAATAGAGAGTCAAGAGGGGTACCTGGGTGGCTCAGTGGTTGAGCATCTGCCTTTGGCTCAGGTTGTGATTCCGGAGTCCTGGGATCTATGTCTCTGCTGCTCTTTCTGTGTCTTTCATGAATAAATAAATAAAATCTTTTAAAAAAGAATAGAGAGTCCAGAAATAACCCACACTTTTATAGCTAATTAATCTATCACATGGGAGTCAAAAATATACTGTGGGACATTGCCAGAGGCAAGGGAAACAATACAAAAAAATGAAGTATTGGAACTTCATCAAGATAAAAAATCTTCTGCACAGAAAAGAAAACAATCAAAAAATTAAAAGGCAGTCTACAGAATGAGAGAAAATATTTTCAAATGACATATCAGATAAAGAGTTAGTATCTGAAATCTATAAAGAACTTCTCAAACTCAACACCCAAAAATCAAATAAGCCAGTTAAGAAATGCACAGAAGTCATCAATAGAAACTTTTCGAAAGAAGACATCCAAATGCCTAACAGACAAATGAGAAGATACTCAACATTACTCATCATCAAGGAAATACAAATGAAAATCATGAGATACCACCTGTCAGCATGGCTAAAATTAACAACACAAGAAACAACAGGTTTTGGTGAGGATGCAGAGAATGGGAAACTTTATTTTGCTTTTGGTGGGAATAAAAACTAGTGAAGCCACTCTGTAGAACGGTATGGAGGTTCCTCAAAAAGTTAAAAATAAAAGTAGCCTATGATCCAGCAATTGCACTACTAGGTATTTAGTCAAAGGATACAAAAATATAGTTTCAAAGGGGTGCATATACCTTGATGTTTAATAGCAGTGTTATCAACAATAGCCAAACTATGGAAAGAGTCCAAGGGCTCATCGACTGATGAATGGATAAAGAAGATGTGGTATGTATATATAATGTATTATTACTGAGCTGTCAAAAAGAATGAAATTTTGCCATTTGCAATGATGTGCATTGAGCTAGAGTGTATTATGCTAACTGAAATGGGTCAGTCAGAGAAAACCAAATACCATGTGATCTCATTCATATGTGGAATTTAAGAAAGAAAACAGTTGAACATATGGGAAGAGGGAAAATAAAAAAAAAAAAGGAGAAAGGGCCACAACCCATACGAGACTCTTAATGATAGAGAACACACTGAACTTGATGCAGAGAGGTAGGGGCCATTGGCTAGATGGGTGATGGATATTAAAGAGGGCACTTGAGACCTGGAGGTTGTATGTATGTGATGAATTACTGAATTCTACTCCAGTAACCAATAATGCACTGTATGTTTACTAACTAAACTTTAAACTTAAAAAAAATAATATGCAGTGGGAAAGCAGTCTCTTTAACAAGTAGTGTTGGAAAAAAAACACACACACACACACACACAAAACTCGAAGTGGATTAAAGACCTAAATGTGAGACTGAAAACCATAAAATTCTTAGAGGAAAACAGAAGCAGTAATTTATTTGACATTGTCCATAGAAATATTTTCCTAGATATGTCTCCTCTAGCAAGGGAAACAAAAGCAAAATTAAACTACTGGGACTACATCAAAATAAAAATTTCTGCATGGTGAAGGTTTAACTTTTGATGTAGCCAAATGGATTAGTCTTTTCCTTATTGTTTATACATATTTTCTATATTATTGAAGAAACTTTCCTTGTTGTGATTTGCTGGATTTGCTGTGATTTGATGTGGAATCCCTTGTGTATTCTAAAACCTTTATAGTTTTGTTTTTTATACGTAGAACTCTAATGCATCTGTGGTCTATTTGTATGTAAAGTGGAAGTCTAACTTTATATTTTTCCATATGACTATGTGGTTGTCCTATCACTAAAAACAAAAACAAAAAATACCTGTTCCTTACTAACTTTTAGACCCAACTAAGGGCATCTAACCTTAGAACAAATAATATCTACCTCAAGGTGATTTGCCCTCTTTGCCTAGATAGATAAGTGGTTGGCAGTATTATGAAACTTCCCTTGCTTAAATAGATCTCTGCTTCTGTATGACAAGAATGAAGGAAATGGCAAACAAGGAAGTTATCTCTGTTATGCTATTAAAAATGATCAGCTATTGGGCAGCCCGGGTGGCTAAGCAGTTTAGCACCACCTTTGGCCCAGGGCATGTTCCTGGAGTCCCAGGATTGAGTCCCATGTCGGGCTCCCTGCGTGAAGCCTGCTTCTCCCTCTGCCTGTGTCTCTGCCTCTGTGTGTGTGTGTCTCTCATGAATAAATAAATAAAATATTTTTTGAAAATGATCAGCTACTAAATGACCAGCCTAAGGGAAAGTAATGTAATCACCATGATTCAGTGACCTTATAAAGTCTTTAGAAAATACTTCCACTAGTAGTTACCCCCTCACTCTGAAATTTGGATTACTGGCATTTCTGTTGAACATTTCATATTTTTCAGCAACTTTTTTATGCAACACAATTTTCTGTTTGCACTAATAATATATATATATATATATATATATATATATATATATTCACTTGAGCTGGATCATTAAGAACAGATATATTTGGTAAATAGGAAGAAAAAAATTCTAGGTTGGAAGGTAAGCACAGGCAAATCATAGATATCTATCTATCTATCTATCTATCTATCTATCTATATGTGTGTGTGTGTGTGTGTGTGTCTGTGTGTGTAGAATTTTGCTCTAGCACAGTTTTCTTTGTCATAGGAAGAAAAGAGGAAAGAAATGAAAGTTACTTTCACATCATTTCACATTCATAAGCTCACTGGATCCTCCTAGCAGCTCTGGAAGATAAGCAGAGTAAGAATAAGACCTTAATTTTAAAGATAAGAAAGCAGGCCAACAAGCACATGAGAAAATGCTTTGCATCACTTGCCATCAGGGAAATACAAATCAAAACCACAATGAAATACCACCTCACACCAGTGAGAATGGAGAAAATTAATAAGACAGAAAACAACAAATGTTGGAGAGGATGCGGAGAAATGGAACCCTCTTGCACTGTTGGTGGGAATGTGAACTGGTGCAGCCACTCTGGAAAACTGTGTGGAGGTTCCTCAAAGAGTTAAAAATAGATCTGCCCTATGACCCAGCAATTGCACTGCTGGGGATTTGCCCCAGATACAGATGCAGTGAAACACCAGGACACCTGCACCCTGATGTTTATAGCAGCAATGTCCACAATAGCCAAACTGTGGAAGGAGCCTCGGTGTCCATCGAAAGATGAATGGATAAAGAAGATGTGGTCTATGTATACAATGGAATATTACTCAGCCATTAGAAACGACAAATACCCACCGTTTGCTTCAATGTGGACAGAACTGAAGGGTATTATGCTGAGTGAAGCAAGTCAATTGGAGAAGAACAAACATTATATGGTCTCATTAATTTGGGGAATATAAAAAATAGTGAAAGGGAATAAAGGGGAAAGGAGAAAAAATGAGTAGGAAATATCAGAAAGGGAGCAGAACATGAGAAACTCCTAACTCTGGGAAATGAACAAGGGGTGGTAGAAAGGGAGGTGGGCGGGGGGTGGCGGTGACTGGGTGATGGGCACTGAGGGAGGGCACTTGATGGGATGAGCGCTGGGTGTTATTCTATATGTTGGCAAATTGAACACCAATAAAAAAAAAAACCTAAAGGAAAAAAAAAGAATATCTGTTCTTCCAATCCATGACCATGGAATGTCTTTCCATTTCTTTGTGCTCTCTTCAATTTCTTTTATCAGTGTTTTGTAGTTTTTAGAGTACAGGTCTTTCACTTCTTTGATTAGGCTTATTCTTTGCTATCTTATCTTATCTTATCTTATCTTATCTTATCTTATCTTATCTTGCAATTGTAAATGGGACTGGTTCCTTAATTTCTCTGTTTGCTGCTTCATTTTTGTTGTATATAAATGCAACAGATTTCTGTGCATTGATTTTTGTATCCTGTGATATTACTGAATTCATTTATCAATTCTTGTAGTTCTTTGATGAATTTATTCAAGGTTTTCTATATTTAATATCATGTCATCTGGAAATAGTGAAAGTTTGACTTTTTCTTTGCTGACTTGGATATTTTTTATTTCTGTTAGTTGTCTGATTGCTGTGGCTAGGACTTCATTACTATGTTAAGTAGCAATGGTGAGAGTGAACATCCCTGAGTTCTTCCTGATAATCAAGGGAAAGCTTTCAGGTTTTCCCTATTGAGGATGACATTAACTGTGAGTTTTTCCGTGGGTGAAACTGGAGGGTATTATGCTGAGTGAAGTAAGTCAATCGGAGAAGGACAAACATTATATGTTCTCATTCATTTGGGGAATATAAATAATAGTGAAAGGGAATATAAGGGAAGGGAGAAGAAGTGTGTGGGAAATATCAGAAAGGGAGACGGAAAATAAAGAATCCTAACTCTGGGAAACAAACTGGGGGTGGTGGGGGGGGAGGAGGGCGGGGGGTGGGGGTGAATGGGTGACGGGCACTGAGGGGGGCACTTGACGGGATGAGCTCTGGGTGTTATTCTGTAAGTTGGCAAATTGAACACCAATAAAAAAAAATTTATTCTAAAAAAACTGTGAGTTTTTCATAAATGCCCTTCATCATATTGAGGTATGTTTACTCTAAACTTACTTCGTTGAGGTGTTTTTTCTTTTTGTTTTCTTTTGTTTTTACTATGAATGGCTGTTGTACCTTGTCAAATGCTTTTTCTTCATCTACTGAAAGGATCATATGGTTCTTATCCTTTCTTTTATTAATGTGGTGTATCATGTTGATTGATTTGCAAATATTGAACCACTGTTGCAACCCAAGAATAAATGCCACATAATGTGGTGAATAAGTTTTTAATGTATTGTTGGATTTGGTATGCTTTATTTTATTGAGAATTTTTACATCTGGTTTATCAGAGATATTTGCCTATGGTTCTCTTTCTTTGGTGTTGTCTTTATCTGGTTTTGGTATCAGGGTAATGAACCCCCTTCTTCTGGATTTAGGCTTCATTTGTTGTTCTTTTTCTAGCTTCTTTAGCTGTAAGGTTAGGTTGTTTATTTAGGATTTTTCTGGCTTCATGAGGTAGGCCTATATTGCTATATACTTCCCACCTACAACCACTTTAGTTGCATCCCAGAGATTTTGGACTATTGTGTTTTCATTTTCATTGTTTGCATGTACTTTTAAATTTCTTCTTTGATTTCCTGGTTGACCTATTAATTGTTTCATAGCATGTTGTTTAACCTCCATTTATTTCTGTTTTTTCCACATTTATTTTCCTGTGGTTGACTTCTAGTTTCAAAGCCTTAACTATAGAGAACAAAGTGATGATTATCAGAGGAGAGGTGGGGGAATGGATTAAATGGGTGATGGGGATTAACCAGTACTCTTTTTGTTGATGAGTACCAGGTAGTTGTATGTATGTGTTGAATCACTTAATTGTACACTGAAACTAATTTTGTACTATTCATTAAGAAACTGGAATTTTAAAAGAAACAAACAAAAACAAACAAATGAATACATGATAGCTGACACAGCAGTGGGCTCGTGGGAAGGATAAGTGATACCTGGGTCTCTGCCCTTAAAGAGACAGCAGACTGCACAGAGAGGCAACATAAAAGTGGCACTTTATACAATGTCAGCAGCAAATGAGAGACAGATCTGTTTATACTTATCTCAGAATATGTCGAGGGACTTCTAAAACATGCGAGATGGCAGGCACCATTTTCCTTCCCCAACTCCTGGTATAAATAGAGAGACACCTGCTGTAGGCTGGGCTGCACAGACACTTTCTACCTAACCCACAAGCAGAGTGCCATGCCCACAAGTTCTCCTAAGGACTTGCCCTCTCCAAATCTCCCAGCCACGACTCTGGGCTCAGGGCAAATGTTATTAAACCTGCACATAAACCCCATCCAGTTGCCAGATGCACAGTTGCTACCATTTGCTACCCATATACATCTCACTGCATGCAACTGTGTGCCCCCACATGCCATCACATGATGTACTCAGCTGCATGCCCCCAGGTACCCTCATGTGCCTGACCAGCCACAAACTCATAGTGGCTAGCACACGCTGTGGGTTGTAACTGCTCCTAACTACTGTTGATGAGTACCTGAGTTTGGCTTAGGTCATGATCCCAGGGTCCTGGGATCCAGCCCTGAATAGGGCGCTCCCTGCTCAAGGAAGAGTCAGCTTATCCCTCTGCCCCACCCTCACTTGTGCACACTCACATGCTCTCAAATAAATAAACTCTTTTTACAAAAGACATAGGGTGACAGAATGGATAAAAACTCAAGATTCAACTATATGCTATCTACAAGAGACCTATTTTAGACCCAAAGACACCTGAAAATTGGAAGTTAAAGGATGAAGAAACATCTATCATGCAAATGTAATTCAAAAGAAAGCCAGAGTAGCAATACTAATATTGGACAAAATGGACTTTAAAAGAAAGATTATAACAAGAGACAAAGAAGAACACTATATAATAATAAAAGGGACAATGCAACAAGAAACTATAATAATTGTAAATATTGATGCACCCAACATAGGAGTATATAAATACATAAAACAGTTAATAACAAAGAAACTCACTGATAATATAATAATAACGGTGGAATTTAACACACCACTCACATCATTAGGCAGATAATCTAAACAGAAAATAAACAAGGTCACAATGGCTTTGAATGACACTGGAACAGATGGATTTAACAGATGCATTGCATTTCATCCTAAAAATCAGCAGAATACACATTCTTTACAAGTACACATGCAACATCCTCAAGAATAGATCATAGAGTAGGTCACAAAACAGACCTCAAAAAATTCAAAAAGATTGAAGACATACCAGACATATTTTCTGACCACAATGCTTTTTTTAAAAGATTTATTCATTCATTTGAGAGACAGAGAGAAAGAGAGAAAGAGATAGTGTATCAGCAGGAGGAGGGACAGAGACAGAGGGAGAGAGAGAATCCTGAAGCAGATACCCCACTGAGTACAGGGCCTAATGCAAGGCTAGATCCTAGCACCCTGAGGTCAGGACCTGAGTCAAAATCAACAGTCAGACATCCAACAAACTGAGCTACCCAGGTGCCCCATGACCCCCCCATATGATTGTTTGTTTTGTTCCTTAAATTCCACATATAGACGAAACCATATAGTATTTATCTTTCTTTCACTGACAGATTTTGCTTAGCATGATACTTTCTAGCTCCATCCACATTGTTGCAAATAGCAATATTTTATTTTTTTATAGCTGAGTAGTGTTCTACTGTATATATATACACCACATCTTTTTATCCATTGATCAGTCAGTGGGTATTTGGGCTCTTTCCATAATTTGGCTATTGTTGCTAATGATGCTATAAACACCTGGGTGCATGTATCCCTTCAAATTAGTATTTTGGTGTCCCTTGGGTAAATACCTCGTAGTCCAGTCTCTGGACAGAAGGGTAGTTCTACTTTTAACTTTTTGAAGAAACTCTGTAGTACTGTTTTCCAGAGTGGCTGGACCAGTAGGCATTCCCATCAACAGTGTAAGAGTGTTCCCCTTTCTCCACCTTCTTGCCCACACTTGTTGTTTCTTGTGTTAATTTTAGCCATTCTGACAGGTGTGAGGTGATAGCCCATTATAGTTTTGATTTGTATTTCCCTTGTGATGTTGAGTATCTTTTCATGTGTCTATTGGCCATCTGATGTCTTCTTTGGAAAAATGTCTATTAATGTCTTATGCCAATTTCTTAACTGGATATTTATTTTTGACATGTTGAGTTTGATAAATGTTTTCTATAACTTGGATACTAACCTTTTATCAGATATGTCATTTGGAAATATCTTCTTCCATACTGTGGGTTGCCTTTATTTTTGTTGATTATTTACTTTGCTGTACAGAAGCTTTTTATCTTGGTAACATCCCAAAAGTTCATTTTTACTTTTGTTTCCTTGCCTCATGTGACATAACTAGTAAGAAGTTGCTATGGCTGATGTCAAAGGGGTTGCTGCCTGTATTATTCTCTAGGATTTTAATGGTTTCCTGTCTCACATTTAGGCCTTTTTTCCAGTTTGAATTTATTTTTGTGGATGGTATAACAAAATGGTCCACTTTAATACTTTGAATGTAGCTGTCCAGCTACATTCCCATTGGATATTGTTTCCTGATTTATGGAAGAATAATTAACCGTAGAGTTGCAGATTAATTTCTGGGTTGTCCATTCTTTCTATTGATCTGTGCGTCTATTTTTGTGCCAGTGCCATACTGTTTTGATAAGTACAGCTTTATAATACAGCTTAAAGTATGAAATTGTGATGCCTCCAGCTTTGCTTTTCTTCTACAAGGTTGCTTTGGCTATTTAGAGTCATTTGGGCTTCCATAGAATTTTCAGATTGTCTGTATTAGCTCTGTGAGAAATGCTGTCGGTATTTTGAAAAGGATTGTAATAATCGTATAGATTGGGAAGGCAGGGCAAGATGGCAGAAGAGTAGGGTCCCCAAGTCACCGGTCCCCACCAACTTACCTAGATAACTTTCAAATCAACCTGAAAACCTACGAATTCGGTCTGAGATTTAAAGAGAGAACAGCTGGAATGCTACAGTGAGAAGAGTTTGTGCTTCTATCAAGGTAGGAAGATGGAAAAAAAAAAGGAAAGAAAGAAAAAAAAAGCATCCAAGGCGGAGGGGTCCCCAGGAGGAGTGGGGCTAAGGCCTGACAGCGAGTGACCCCAGGACAGGAAAGCCCAGTCTCAGGGAAGCAGGAGCTTTACCAATCTTCTGGGGCCCAAAGGCACTTGAAGGGAGCTTGGGCAGGACTGCAGGAGGAGCAGGAATGCCCTCAGGCTCCCAGGGGCACTAACAGAGAAACTGCACCCCTGGAGAGACCCGAATCACACCACAGGCCGAGCTCCCTAAAGGGCAGAAGGACAGGAGCCCGTGCCAGGCGGGCCCCAATCAGCTCGGGCAGCGGCTCAGGCAGCAGCTCCGTGGGGAGGGGGCTGTGCCGCCCCGGGGGCAGCTCGGGCGGTGGCTCCAGCGATGGCTGCGCAAAGAGGGGGCTGCGCGGTTCCGGGAGCACAATTCCAGTCGAGCAGGCCCCAGAGCCCAGGGCGCTGGGGTACACAGCCCAAGATCCCGCGCTCCCACTGGGAGAGACAGAGGCCGGGAGGACACAGGACAGCAAGGATGCTCCTACCGCCGGGTGGCCTCGAAGTATGCAGATCTGCGCCCCCCATGCCCCGGGAGCATTCAGGCCCCTGCATACTGAGAGCTGCGGTAGTTACTGCGGGAGCTGACTCCAGAGTTGGAGAGCTGGCTGCCGTCACTGTTGTTCCACCTGGTATCACCTTGTGCCGGGGACTGAGCAGGGGCCTCACATGATAAACAGCTCCCACTGAGCCATGCACCTGGCAGGAGGCTGGGCAGCTCCCTCAGATGCACACACCTGATAATCAGCACAGCAGGCCCCTCCCCCAGAAGACCAGTTAGAAGGACAGGGGAAAACCAAGTTATTTATCAAGCAGTCCTGGAAAGTTCCAGGGGAGATTGAGAGATTTACGGTATATAGAATCAGGGGCTACTCCCCCTTGTTTATTGTTTTGTTTGCTCCCCCCATTTTTTTCCCTTTTTATCTCTCTATTTCCAGTACAACTTTTTTTTGGCCACTCTGCACTGAGCAAAATGACTAGAAGGAAAAACCACAAAAGAAAGGATCGGAAACATTCCTCCTCCCACAGAGTTACAAAATTTGGATTACAATTCAATGTCAGCCAATTTAGAAGCACAATTATAAAGCTACTGGTGGCTCTAGAAAAAGCATAAAGTGTTCAAGAGACTTCATGACTGCAGAATTTAGATCTCATCAGGCAGAAGTTAAAAATCAATTAAATGAGATGCAATCCAAACCGGAGGTCCTAATGACGAGGGTTAATGAAGTAGAAGAATGAGTGAGTGACCTAGAAGACAAGTTGAGGGGAAGGAAGGAAACTGAGGGAAAAAGAAAAATAAAAGATCATGAGGATAAGTTAAGGGAAATAAATGACACCCTCAGAAGGAAAAATCTATATTTAATTGGGGTTCCCGAGGGCGCCGAAAGGGACAGAGGTCCAGAAACTGCATTTGAACAACTTTTAGCTGAGAACTCTCCTAACTTGGGAAGGGAAACAGGCATTCAGATCCAGGAGATAGAGACACCCCCCTCCCCAAAAAAAATCAATAAAAACCGCTCAACACTCAACATTTAATAGTGAAACTTGCAAATTCCAAAGATAAAGAGAAGATCCTTAAAGCAGCAAGAGACAAGAAATCCCTAACATTTTATGGGGAGAAGCATTAGAAAAACAGCAGACATCTCCACAGAGACCTGGCAGGCCAGAAAGGGCTGGCAAGATATATTCATGGTCCTAAATGAAAAGAACATGCAGCCAAGAATACCTTATCCAGCAAGGCTCTCATTCACAGTAGAAGGAGAAATAAACAGCTTCTAAGATAAGGGAAACTGAAAGAATCTGTGACCACCAAACCAGCTCCGCAAGAAATATTAAGGGGGACCCTGTAAAAGAAAGAGAATGCCCAAGGAAACAATCCAGAGAAACAGGGACTGAATAGGTATCATGATGACACTAAATTCATATCTTTCAATAGTAACTCTGAATGTGAGTGAGCTTAATGACCCGATCAAAAGGCGCAGGGTTTCACACTGGTAAAAAAGTAGTACCCATCTATTTGGGGTTTACAAGGGACCCATTTTGGACATAAGGAAACCTACAGCCTGAAAATAAAAGGTTGCAGAAAAATTTACCATTCAAATGGTCCTCAAAAGAAAGCAGGGATAGCCATCCTTATAAGAGATAAAGTTTATCCCAAAGACTGAAGTAAGAGATGAAGAAGGGCACTATTATATCATACTTAAAGGATCTATCCAACAAGAAGACCTAACAATCATGAATATTTATGCCTCGAATGTGGGAGCTGCCAAGTATAACAATCAGTTAATAAGCAAAGTTAAAACATACTTAGATAAAAATACACTTATACTTGGTGACTTGAATCTAGCGCTTTCTATAATCGACAGGTCTTCTAAGCACAAAATCTCCAAAGAAACAAGAGCTTTAAAAGATACACTGGACCAAATGGATTTCACAGATATTTACAGAAATTTACATCCAAACACAACAGAATACACATTCTTCTCAAGTGCACAGGGAACATTCTCCAGAATAGACAACATATTAGGTCACAAACGAGGTCTTAACTGATACCAAAAGATTGAGATCATTCCCTGCATATTTTCAAACCATAATGCTTTGAAACTAGAACTAAATCACAAGGAGAAGTTTGGAAGGATTTCAGACATGTGGAGGTTAAGGACCATCCTGCTTAAAGATGAAAGGGTTAACCAGGAAATTAGGGGAAAATTAAAAACATTCATGTAAACTAATGAGAATGAAGATACAACCTTTCAAAATCTTTGGGATACAGCAAAGCAAACCTCAGGGGGAAATACATCGCAATACAAGTATCTATCCAAAAACCGGAAAGAACTCAAACACAAAAGCTAACCTTGCACATAAAGGAGCTAGAGAAAAAATAGCAACTAGATCCTACACCCAGCAGAAGAAGAGAATTAATAAAGATTCGGGCAGAACTCAATTAAATAGAGACCAGAAGGACTGTGGAACAGATCAACAAAACCAGGAGTTGGTTCTTTGAAAGAATTAATAAGAAAGATAAACCATTAGCCAGCCAGCCTTATTAAAAAGAAGAGACAAAAGACTCAAATTAATAAAACCATGAATAAGAAAGGAGAGATCACCAACAACACCAAGGAAATACAATACAATTTTAAAAACTTATTATGAGCAGCTATACCCCAATAAATTAGGCAATCTAGAAGAAATGGATACATTTTGGAAAACCACAGACTACCAAAATTGGAACTGGAAGAAACAGAAAGGCTGAACAGGCCGATAACCAGGGAAGAAATTGAAGCAGTCATCAAAAACCTCCCAAGACACAAAGGTCCAGGGTTAGATGGCTTCGCAGGGGAATTCTATCAAACGTTTAAAGAAAAAAACCATACCTATTCTACTAAACCTGTTCGGAAAGATAGAAAAAGACGGAGTACTTCCAAACTCGTTCTATGAGGCCAGCATCACCTTTATTCCAAAACCAGACAAAGGCCCCACCAAAAAGGAGAATTATAGACCAATGTCCCTGATGAACACAGATGCAAAAATTCTCAACAAGATACTGGTCAATAAGATCCAACAGTATATTAAGAAGATTATTCACCATGACCAACTGGGATTTATCCCCGGGATACAAGGCTGGTTCAACACACGTAAAACAATCAATGTGATTCATCATATCAGCAAGAGAAAAACCAAGAACCATATGATCCTCTCATTAGATGCAGAGAAAGAATTTGACACAATACAGCATCCATTCCTGATCAAAACTCTTCAGAGTGTAGGGATAGACAGAACATTCCTCGACATCTTAAAAGCCATCTACGAAAGGCCCGCAGCAAATATAATTCTCAATGGGGAATCGCTGGGAGCCTTTCCCCTAAGATCAGGAACAAGACAGGGATGTCCACTCTCACCACTGCTATTCAACATAGTACTAGAAGTCCTAGCCTCAGCAATCAGACAACAAAAAGACATTAAAGGCATTCAAATTGGCAAAGAAGAGTTCAAACTCTCCCTCTTCGCCGATGACATGATACTCTACATAGAAAACCCAAAAGCCTCCACCCCGAGATTGCTAGAACTCATACAGCAATTTGGCAGCGTGACAGGATACAAAATCAATGCCCAGAAATCAGTGGCATTTCTATACAGTAACAATGAGACTGAAGAAAGAGAAACTAAGGAGCCAATCCCATTTACAATTGCACCCAAAAGCATAAGATACCTAAGAATAAACCTAACCAAAGAGGTAAAGGATCTATACCCTAAAAACTATAGAATATTTCTGAAAGAAATTGAGGAAGATACAAAGAGATGGAAAAATATTCCATGCTCATGGATTGGCAGAATTAATATCGTGAAAATGTCAATGTTACCCAGGGCAATTTACACGTTTAATGCAATCCCTATCAAAATACCATGGACTTTCTTCAGAGAGTTAGAACAAATTATTTTAAGATTTGTGTGGAATCAGAAAAGACCCCGAATAGCCAGGGGAATTTTAAAAAAGAAAACCATAGCTGGGGGCATCACAATGCCAGATTTCAGGTTGTACTAAAAGCTGTGGTCATCAAGACAGTGTGGTACTGGCACAAAAACAGACACATAGATCAATGAAACAGAATCGAGAACCCAGAAGTGGACCCTGAACTTTATGGTCAACTAATATTCGATAAAGGAGGAAAGACTATCCATTGGAAGGAAGACAGTCTCTTCAATAAATGGTGCTGGGAAAATTGGACATCCAAATGGAAAAGAATGAAACTAGACCACTCTCTTTCACCATACACAAAGATGAACTCAAAATGGATGAAAGATTTAAATGTGAGACAAGATTCCATCAAAATCCTAGAGGAGAACACAGGCAGCACCCTTTTTGAACTTGGCCACAGTAACTTCTTGCAAGATACATCCACGAAAGCAAAAGAAACAAAAGCAAAAATGAACTATTGGGACTTCATCAAGATAAGAAGCTTTTGCACAGCAAAGGATACAGTCAACAAAACTAAAAGACAACCTACAGAATGGGAGAAGATATTTGCAAATGACGTATCAGATAAAGGGCTAGTTTCCAAGATCTATAAGGAACTTCTTAAACTCAACACCAAAGATACAAACAATCCAATCATGAAATGGGAAAAATACATGAAGAGAAATCTCACAGAGGAAGACATAGACATGGCCAACATGCACATGAGAAAATGCTCTGCATCACTTGCCATCAGGGAAATACAAATCAAAACCACAATGAGATAACACCTCACCCCAGTTAGAATACGGAAAATTAACAAGGCAGGAAGCCACAAATGTTGGAGAGGATGCGGAGAAAAGGGAACCCTCTTACACTGTTGGTGGGAATGTGAACTGCTGCAACCACTCTGGAAAACTGTGTGGAGGTACCTCAAAGAGTTAAAAATAGACCTGCGCTACGATCCAGCAATTGCACTGTTGGGGATTTACCCCAAAGATACAGATGGAATGAAACGCCAGGACACCTGCACCCCAATGTTTATAGCAGCAATGTCCACAATAGCCAAACTGTGGAAGGAGCCTCGGTGTCCATCGAAAGATGAATGGAAAAAGAAGATGTGGTCTATGTATACAATGGAATATTACTCAGCCATTAGAAACGACAAATACCCACCATTTGCTTCAACGTGGATGGAATTGGAAGGTATTTTGCTGAATGAAGTAAGTCAATGGGAGAAGGACAAACATTGTATGTTCTCATTCATTTAGGGAATATAAATAATAGTGAAAGGGAATATAAGGGAAGGGAGAAGAAATGTGTGGGAAATATCAGGAAGGGAGACAGAACATAAAGACTCCTAACTCTGGGAAACGAACTAGGGGTGATGGAAGGGGAGGAGGGTGGGGGTTGGGGGTGAATGGGTGATGGGCACTTAAGGGGGCACTTGACGGGATGAGCACTGGGTGTTATATTGTATGTTGATAAATTGAACACCAATAAAAAATAAATTTATTATTTAAAAAAAAAAACAAAAAAACCCCATAGTACTAGAGGTCCTAGCCTCAGCAATCAGGTAACAACAACAACAACAAAAAAATATATATAAGGCACTCAAATTGGCAAAGAATAAGTCAAACTCTCCCTCTTTGCCAATGGCATGATATTGTACATAGAAAACCCAGAAGACTCCACCCTAAGGTTGCTAGAACTCATACAGCAATTCGGCAGTGTGGCAGGAGAGAAAGTTAATGCCCAGAAACCAGTGGCATTTCTACACACTAACAATTAGACTGAAGAAAGAGAAATTAAGGAGTCAATCCCATTTACAATTGCATCTAAAAGCATAATATACCTAGGAATAAACCTAATCAAAGAAGTAAAGGATCTATAGGATCTTCTTATAAAGTACAGAATACTTCTGAAAGAAATTGAGGAAGACACAAAGAGATGGAAAAATATTCCATGCTCATGGATTGGGAGAATTAATATTATGAAAATGTCCATGCTACCCAGGGCAATTTACACATTTAATGCAATTCCTTCAAAATACCATGAACTTTTTCAGAGAGTTGGAACAAATCATCTTAAGATTTGTGTGCAATCAGAAATGACCCCTAATATCCAGGGGAATATTAAAGAAAATCATAGCGGGGGGAATCACAATTCCCGATTTCAAATTTTACTACAAAGCTGATTTCATCGAGACAATGTGGTCCTGGCACAGAAACAGACACATAGATCAATGGAACAGATTAGAGAATCCAGAAGTGGACCCTCAACTTTATGGTCAACTAATATTCAACAAAGGAGGAAAGACTATCCACTGGAAAAAAGACAGTCTCTTCAATAAATGGTGCTGGGAAAATTGGACATCAACATGCAGAAGAATGAAACTAGACCATTCTCTTACACCATACACAAAGATAAACTGAAAATGGATGAAGGATCTAAATGTGAGACAAGATTCCATCAAAATCCTAGAGGAGAACACAGGCAACACCCTTTTGGAACTTGGCAACAGCAACTTCTTGCAAGATACATCCATCAAGGCAGGGGAAACCAAAGCAAAAATGAATTATTGGGACTTCATCAAGATAAGAATCTTCCTCACAGCCAAAGAAACAGTCCACAAGACTAAAAGACAACCTACAGAATGGGAGAAGATATTTGCAAATGACGTATCAGATAAAAGGCTAGTATCCAAGATCTGTAAAGAACTTACTAAACTCAACAGCAAAGAAACAAACAATCCAATCATGAAATGGGCAAAAGACATGAACAGAAATTTGACAGAGGAAGACATAGACATGGCAAGAAGCACATGAGAAAATGCTCTGCATCCCTTGCCATCAGGGAAATACAAATCAAAACCACAATGAGATACCACCTCACACCAGTGAGAATGGCGAAAATTATCAAGACAGGAAGCAACAAATGTTGGAGAGGCTGTGGAGGAAGGGGAAACCTCTTGCACTGTTGGTTGGAATGTGAACTGGTACAGCCACTCTGGAAAACTGTGTGGAGAGTCCTCAAAAATTCAATATACATCTGCCCTACGACCCAGCAATTGCACTGCTGGGGATTTACTCCCAAAGATACAGATGCAGTGAAATGCCCGGACACCTGCACCCAATGTTTATAGCAGCAATGTCCACAATAGCCAAACTGTGGAAGGAGCCTTGGTGTCCATCAAAAGATGAATGGATAAAGAAGATGTGGTATATGTATACAATGGAATATTACTCAGCCATTAGAAACGTCAAATACCCACCATTTGCTTCCACGTGGATGGACCTGGAGGGTATTTTCCTGAGTGAAATAAGTCAATCGGAAGAGGACAAACATTATATGGTCTCATTCATTTGGGGAATATAAAAATTTGTAAAAGGGAATAAATGGAAAGGAGAGAAAATGAGTGAAAATATCAGTGAGGGTGACAAAATATGAGAGACACCTAACTCTGGGAAATGAACAAGGGGTAGTGGAAGGGGAGGAGGGTGGGGCGTTGGGGTGACGGGTGATGGGCACTGAGGGGGGCACTTGATGAGATGAGCACTGGGTGTTTTGCTATATGTTGTCAAATTGAACTCCAAGAAAAAAAATTAAAAAACTAAAAATGAAAGTTAAAAACAAAACAAAAAAATCGTGTAAATTGGTTTGGGTAATATAAATAATTTAAAATTCCAGTCCATGAGCATGGAATATATTTCCATGTCTTTGTGTTATCTTCAGTAACTTTCATCAATGCTTTCTAGTCTTCAGAGTACAGGACATTTACCTCTTTGGTTCGGTTATTTGTAGGAATTGTATGGTTTGGTGTACTTATACATGAGATCAACTCCTTGATTTCTATTTTTGGGACTTTATTATTGATTAGAGAGATAACACCAGACATTTGTATATTGATTTTGTATCCTGCATCTTTACTGAATTTGTCAGTTCTAGCAATTTTTTGTTGGAGTCCTTCAGGTTCTCTACATAAATATGCCATCTGCAAATAGTGGAAGTTTGACTTATTCCTTGCTGATGGATGTGTTTTATTTCATTTTGTTGTATTATTGGTGAGTCTAGGAATTTCAGTACTATGTTGAACAACAGTGGTGAGAGCAGACATCCCTGCTGTGTTCCTGACGTTTCAGGGAGAGCCCTCAGTTTTTCCACATTGAGGATAATTTTAGATGTGGGATTTTCATATATGGACCTTATTATGTTGCAGTATGTTGACTCTCACACTACTTTGTTGGCTTTTGTTAATCATGAATGTATGTGCTACTTTCAGAAATTTATTTTTTTTATATTTATTGAATGGATCATATGCGTTTTGTCCCTTTTTAAAAAATTAATGTCGTATATTGTATTGATGGATTTGCAAATATTGAACCATCATTGAGCCCAGTAATAAATCTCAATTGACTGTTGTAAATTTTTCTTTTTATTTGTGGTACTTTTTAAACTTTTAATTTAATTTAATTTAATTAACTAACATATAATGTATTTTTGAATTCAGAGGTGCAAGTCAGTGATTCATCAATCTTTTAATTTAAATTCAATTTGTCAACATATAGTAAGCACATCATTAGTTTGAGATGTCATTTTCAGTAACACATCAGATGCATGTAACACCCACTGCATCATGTGCCTTTTTTAATGCCTGTCACCAAGTTACCCTATCCACCCACCCACCTTCACTTCAGCAACCCTCAGTTTGTTTCCCAGAGTTAAGTGTCTCTTGTGGTTTGTCATCCTGTGTATTTTTCCCCCTTCCATTTCCCCTCCTTCCCTTATGGCCCCTTACACTATTTCATATATTTCACACATGAGTAAAATCATCTGATAATTGTATTTCTCCAGTTGACTTATTTCACTCACCATAATAGCCTCCAGTTGCAGCCATGTTGAAGTGAATGGTAGGTATTCATCCTTTCTGATGGCTGAGTAGTATTCCATTACATATATATACACCAAATATTCTTTATCCATTCATCTGTCAAGGAACACCTCAACTTCTTCCAGTTTGGCTATCGAGGACATTGTTGCTAAAAACATTGAGGTCTAGGTACGCCTTTGTTTCTTTACATCTGTATCTGTCGGGTAAATATCCAGGAGTCCAATTGCTAGGTCATGGATGGCACTATTTTTTAACATCTTGAAAAACCTCCATGCTGTTTTCCAGAGTGGCTATACCAGCTTGCATTCCCTCCAACAGTGCAAGAGTGTTCCCTGGTCTCCACATTCTTGACAACATTAGTTATTTCCTGTGTTGTTAATTTTAGCCATTCTAATTGGTGTCTAAGAGGCATCTCATTGTGGTTCTTATTTGGATTTCCCTGGTGACAAGTGATGTGGAACAAATTTTTATGTGCTTGTTGCCATTTATATGTCTTCTTTGGAGAAATGTCTGTTCATGTCTTCTGCCCATTTCTTTTTTTTATAATAAATTTTTTTATTTGTGTTCAATTTGCCAACATATAGAATAACACCCAGTGCTCATCCCGTCAAGTGCCCACCCAGGGCCCACCACCCAATCACCCCACTCCCTACCCTCCCCCCCTTTCACCACCCCTAGTTCGTTTCCCAGAGTTAGAGTCTTCCATGTTCTGTATCCCTTTCTGATATTTCCCACTTATTTTTTCTCCTTTAACCTTTATTCCCTTTCACTATTATTTACATTCCCCAAATGAGACCATATAATGTTTGTCCTTCTACGATAGACTTATTTCACTCAACAAAATACCCTCCTGTTCCATCCACATCAAAGCAAATGGTGGGTATTTGTCGTTTCTAATGGCTGAGTAACATTCCATTGTATACATATACCACATCTTCTTTATCCATTCATCTTTTGATGGACAACAAGGCTCCTTCCACAGTTTGGCTATTGTGGACATTGCTGCTATAAACATTGGGGTGCAGGTGTCTGGGCATTTCATTGCATCTGTATCTTTGGGGTAAATCTCCAACAATGCAGTTGCTGCGTCGTAGGGCAGATCTATTTTTTACTCCTTGAGGTACCTCCACACAGTTTTCCAGAGTGGCTGTACCAGTTCACATTCCCACCAACAGTGCAAAAGCGTTCCATTTCTCTGCATCCTCTCCAACATTTGTGGTTTCCTGCCTTGTGAATTTTCCCCATTCTCACTGGGGTGAGGTGGTATCTCATTGTGGTTTTGATTTGTATTTCCCTGATGGCAAGTAATGCAGAGCATTTTCTCATGTGCTTGTTAGCCATGTCTATGTCTTCTTCTGTGAGATTTCTGTTCATGTCTTCTGCCCATTTCATGATTTGATTGTTTGTTTCTTTGGTGTTGAGTTTAATAAGTTCTTTATGGATCTTGGAAACTAGCCGTTTATCTGATACGTCATTTGCAAATATCTTCTCCCATTCTGTAGGTTGTCTTGTAGTTTTGTTGACTGTATCTTTTGCTGTGCAAAAGCTTCTTACCTTGATGAAGTCCCAATAGTTCATTTTTGCTTTTGATTCTTTTGCCTTTGTGGATGTATCTTGCAAGAAGTTACTGTGGCCTAGTTCAAAAAGGGTGTTGCCTGTGTTCTCCTCTAGGATTTTGATGGAATATTGTCTCACGTTTAGATCTTTCATCCATTTTGAGTTTATCTTCGTGTATTGTGCAAGAGAGTAGTCTAGTTTCATTCTTCTGCATGTGGATGTCCAGTTTTCCCAGCACCATTTATTGAAGAGACTGTCTTTCTTCCAGTGGATAGTCTTTCCTCCTTTGTCGAATATTAGTTGACCATAAAGTTGAGGGTCCACTTTTGGATTCTGTCTTCTGTTCCATTGATCTATGAAATCCCAAAAGACTCCACCCCAAGATTGCTAGAACTCATACAGCAATTTGGCAGTGTGGCAGGATACAAAATCAATGCCCAGAAGTCAGTGGCATTTATATACACTAACAATGAGACTAAAGAAAGAGAAACTAAGGAGTCAGTCCCATTTACAATGGCACCCAAAAGCATAAGATACCTAGGAATAAACCAAACCAAAGTGGTAAAGGATCTATACCCTAAAAACTATAGAAAGCTTCTGAAAGAAATTGAGGAAGAGACAAAGAGATGGAAAAATATTCCATGCTCATGAATTGGCAGAATTAATATTGTGAAAATGTCAATGTTACCCAGGGCAATTTACACATTTAATGCAATCCCTATCAAAATACCATGGCCTTTTCAGAGCGTTAGAACAAATTATTTTACGATTTGTGTGGAATCAGAAAAGACCTCGAATAGCCAGGGGAATTTTAAAGAAGAAAACCATAACTGGGGGCATCACAATGCCAGATTTCAGGTTGTAATACAAAGCTGTGGTCATCAAGACAGTGTGGTACTGGCTCTTCTGCCCATTTTTTGACTCGACTTTTGTTTTTTGGGTGTTAAGTTTGATAAATTCTTCATAGAACTTGTATACTAGCCCTTTATCTGATATGTCACTTACAAATACTGTGTCCAAAAGGGAACCCTCTTACACAGTTGGTGGGAATGTGAACTGGTGCAGCCACTCTGGAAAACTGTGTGGAGGTTCCTCAATTAAAAATAGACCTGCCCTACGACCTAGCAATTGCACTGTTGGGGATTTACCCCAAAGATACAGATGCAGTGAAACGCCGGGACACCTGCACCCCGATGTTTCTAGCAGCAATGTCCACAATAGCCAAACTGTGGAAGGAGCCTCGGTGTCCATCGAAAGATGAATGGATAAAGAAGACCTGGTTTTTGTTTAGAATGGAATATTACTCAGACATTAGAAATGACAAATACCCACCATTTGCTTCAACGTGGATGGGACTGGAGGGTATTATGCTGAGTGAAATAAGTCAATCAGAGAAGGACAAACATTATATGTTCTCATTCATTTGGGGAATATAAATAATTGTGAAAGGGAATAGAAGGGAAGGAAGAAGAAATGGGTAGGAAATATTAGAAAGGGAGACAGAACATAAAGACTCCTAACTCTGGGAAATGAACTAGGGGTGGTGGAAGGGCAGGAGGGCGGGGTTTGAGGGTGAATGGGTGACGGGCACTGAGGGGGGAACTTGATGGGATGAGCTCTGGGTGTTATTCTGTATGTTGAACACCAATAAAAAATAAATTTATTATTAAAAAAATGATCAAGGATGCCTGGGTGGCTCAGTGGTTGTGCGTCTGCTTTTGGCTCAGGGTGTCATACCAAGGTCCTGGGATCAAATCCCATATCGGGCTCCCCACATTCTACTGCTTCTCTTCTCTCTCTGTCTGTGTCTCTGCTTTCTCTCGGCATCTGTCATGAATAAATTAATAAACACTTTTTAAAAAAAATAAATAAGTGCTAAAGAAAGAATCATCTTTTAGTTTTGTTGATCTATTCTACTGTTCTTTTGGTTTCTATTTCTTTGATTTCTGCTCTAATTTTTTTATTTCTCTTCTCCTACTAGGTTTAGTCTTATAGCTTTTCTTTCTCCAGCTCCTTTAGATGTAAGGATAGGTTGTGTATTTGAGACATTTCTGTTTCTTGAGAACGTTTTGTGTTGCTATACCCTTATCTTTTTAGAGTGCCTTTGCTGCATCCCAAAGTTTTTGAACAGTTTTTTTTCATAGTCATTTGTTTTCATGAATTTTAAAAGTTCTTCTTTAGTTTCCTGGTTGACCCATTCATTCTTTAGGATGCTCTTTAGCCTCCCTGTATTTAAGTTGTTTCCAAATTTCCTCTTCAGACTGAATTCCAGTTGCAGAGCCTTGTGGTCTGAAAATACGCAAGAAATAATTACAGTCTGTTGGTACTATTTGAGACTTGATTTATGACTGAGTATGTGATCTCTTCTGGAGAATATTCCATATGCAGTCAAGGAAAATGTGTAGTCTGTTATTTTAGGATGGAATTTTCTGAATATATCTGTGAAATCCTGGTCCACTGTGGCATTTCAATCCCTTGTTTCCTTTTTGGTCTTCTACTTGGATTATGTATACATTCCGATGAGTGTGCTGTTAAATTCACTTATGATTATTTTATTATTATCAATATGTTTCTTTAGTTTTATTATTAGTTGTTTTATGGCACTAGACTCCTATTTTTCAATAGTTACTCTGAATGTAAATGGGCTAAATGTCCCAAACAAACAAAATAATAATAATAATAATAATAATGTATCAGATTGGATAAAAAAGCAAGGCCAATCAAAATGCTGTCACAGGAGACTCAATATAGACACAAAGACACCCCCCAGATTGAAAGTGATGGAGTGAAAAACTATCATGATAATGGACATCAAAAGAAAGGTGGGTTGGAATTAGTTGTTTTATAATTGCCTTCTCCCATTTTGGGGGCATAAATATTTACAGTTTTTAGATCTTCTTGTTGAATAGACCCTTTAATTATTATGTAGTATCGTTCCTTATCTCTTATTACAATCTTTAGTTTAAAATCTAATATGTCTGATATAAGGATTTCCAACCCACCTTTCTTTTGATGTCCATTATCATGATAAATAGTTTTTCACTCCATCACTTTCAGTCTGGGGGGTGTCTTTGTGTCTAAATTGAGTCTCCTTTGACAGCATTTTGATTGGCCTTGCTTTTTTATCCAATCTGATACCTTATTATTATTATTATTATTTTGTTTGTTTGGGACATTTAGCCCATTTACATTCAGAGTAACTATTGAAAAATAGGAGTTTAGTGCCATTGTATTACTTGTAAAGCCTTTATTACTGTATAATGTCTGGGTCCTTTTTGGTCTCTTACTTTTGAGCTCTCTCATCGGTTAAAGGATCCCTTTTAATATTTCTTCTAGGGCTAGTTTGGTGATCACAAATTATTTTACTTTCTATTTGTCCTGGAAGCATTTTATCTCCCCTTCTATTTTGAATGAAATCCTAGCTGGATAAAGTATTCTTGGATGTATATTTTTAAATTTAGCATCCTGAGTATATCATGCCATTCCTTTCTTTACTGCCAAGTCTCTTTGGATAGGTCCACTGCCAGTCTGATATTTCTGCACTTGTAGGTTATGGACTGCTTTTCTATGACCTGCTTTCAGGATTTTCTCTTTGCTTCTGAGAGTTGGAAGTTTCACTATTATATGTCAAGGTATTGACCTATTTTTACTGATTTCAATGTTTGGTTCTCTGTGCCTCGTGTACTTGAGTACCTGTTTCCTTTCCCAAATTAGGCAAGTTCTCCCTTATAATTTGCTTCAATATACCTTCTGCTCCTCTCTCCCTTTCCTCTTCTTCTGGGATCCCAATTATTCTTAAATTGTTTTGCCTTATGATATCCCTTACCTCTTGAATTCTGCCCTTGTGATCCAGTAGTTGTTTCTTTTTTCCTCAACTACTTTATTCTCCATCATTTTGTCTTCTATATCACTAATTCTCTCTTCTTCTTCATTTATTCTAGCAGTTAGAGACTCCATTTTTATTGCACCTTTTTAGTAGCCTTTTTTATTTCTACCTGATTAGATTTTATTTCTTTTATTTCTCCAGAAAGTGTTTCTCTAGTGTTTTCTGTGCTTTTTTCCAGGCCAGCTAGTATCTTTATAATCATTATTTTGAACTCTAATTCTGCCATCTTCCTTATGTTCTTACTGCTTAGGTCCCTGACAGTCAGTACTCCCTCTTGTTCCTTTTTGAGGTGAATTTTATGTTTTGTTATTCTGTCCAGAGAAGAATAGATGGAAAAAAGAACAACTAAAATCGCAGCAACGACCCCAGAGAAATATACACTAATCAGAAGAGACCTGAAATCAAGAAAGAAAATCAAAATAAAAAAAAGAATATAATAATACAAATGAAGAGAACAGAGCAATACACTGGGTCCTGTGTGCATTTTGGTCTATTTGTTAGACAACTAGGTCCTAAAATTGTAATGAATGAAAAATTTATATATGTACAGAAATAAAATTAAATACATTGAAAGGGTAAAATGTAAGTTTAAAAGTGAAAATTAAAACACACACACAAAAAAGAAGGTATATAAACAGCCAGGTAAACAGAACAGAGCAATACACTATATCCTGAGTGTATTTTGGTCTGTTTATTAGAAGAAGCCACATCCTAAATTTGTAAAGAAAAAATATATATAAATAAAATTAAATACATTGAAATGATATAGTGTAACACTAAAGATTAAAATTAAATAAAACATTAGCAAAACAAAAAGAAAAAAGAGAGAGAGAGAGAGAGAATACGGTCAGACAGGTGAAGAGAACAGAGGCATACCCTAGATTGTCTGTATTTTGCTCTGTTGTTAGAAGAAGCTGCATCCCAAAATTGTAAAGAAAGAAAAACATATATATATACAAAAATAACATTAAATACAATGAAAGGATAGAATATAAATGTAAAAAAGAAGATGAAAAAAGATTTTTAAAAAGAATTGATAAAAAGTTGGTTAAGAAAAGGAAAGAAAGGGGATCCCTGGGTGGCTCAGCGGTTTAGTGTCTGCCTTTGGCCCATGGCGTGATCCTGGAGTCCTGGGATCGAGTCCCACATCAAGCTCCCTGCATGGAGCCTGCTTCTTCCTCTGCCTGTGTCTCTGCCTCTCTCTCTCTCTCTCTCTCTCTCTCTCTCTGTGTGTGTGTGTGTGTGTGTGTGTGTCTCATGAATAAATAAATGAAATCTTAAAAAAAAGGAAATAGAAAAAAATTAAATTTGAAAGACTAAAGAATAATGGAAATAAACCATGATTTCTATATACTATTTACCCCAGGAGGAATTGCCTTACTAGGGGGCCAGGCTAAGTAAGCTGTTCTCAACTGCTTTATGTGGCCTTTGTTCCCTGAAAGCTTTAGAGGATGAGAATGAAAATGGCAGTCTCCCAATTTCCAGCCCAGGATCCAAAGCTTGGGGGCCCAGTCCTCCATGCACCCTCAGAGAAAAGCAGTCAATAACTCCTGTCTCCCTGGTCTCTGTCTGCACTCTGTGCTCACCCAGCCTGTGACCGGGTGTGTTTCTATCTCAGGCATGTGACCCCCTTTTGAGTCTCCAAACCCTGCAAACTTCTGTGGTATGTCCCTGCACCACTCTTCATGAAGGAGGGAAGGGCGTCCTCATAGTGGTTCTGCCACTTCCTGGGCCCCTACTCAGACCAGTCACCCAACTGTGCTGCAGTTCCTGATATATGGCAACCTTGAGCTGGGAGCCCACGCCTGGGCTCACTGATTATAGCCAGCTTCCCTGCTCTGATGCCTAGGAACTCTGCTGCAGTCAGGAACCCCGCAGTCTTCCTGTGACCCCAGGGATCCTGAGACTACACTGTCTCACATAGGATTCTGCCCTGCTTCACCACTTGAGCATCCTTCAGTCAGGGACGTCCCTCACCAGAGCTGACTTTTAAAAGTTATGATTTTGTGCTCCACTGACATATCAATTTCCAGTGATGCCTGATTGAGGCTCCCTCCTGTACAGTCTGTCTTCCCATATACCGCCTATGATTCACTTTTTTGCACCTCCTACCTTGCAGAAAGTGGTCACTTTTCTATTTATAGAGTCATAGCTATTCTTTTCTTAGATCTCTGGTTGAGTTTACAGGTGTTCAGAATGATTTGGTAGACATCTAGCTGAATTCCTGGGACCAGACAAAACTAAGGTCTCCTACTCTTCTGCCATCCTGGAATGTATCCCATCTTTCCATGTATTTTTAAATTATTTCTTTAATTTCCTGGTTGACCCATTCATTCTTTAGTAGTATATTCTTTAATCTCCATGTATTTATGGTCTTCCCCAATTTTTCCTTGTATTTGACTTCAAGTTTCAAGTTTCATAATTGTGGTCAGAAAATGTGCCTTGTCTGATCTTAATTTTTGTGTACTTATTGTGGCCTGATTTGTGGCCTAGTGTGTGTTCTATTCTGGATGACATCCCATGCACATTTGAAAAGAATATGTATTCTGCTGCTAATTTAGGATGAAATGTTCGGAGTATATCTGTTTTGTCCATCTGGTCCATTTTGTCATTCAAAGTCATTGTTTCCTTGATGATTTTCTGCTTAGGTGATCTGTCCTTTGATGTAAGTGGAGGTGTTAAAATCCCTGACTATTGTATTATTATCAAGCTCCTTTATGTTTGTTATTAATTGTTTTACATATTTGCATTCTCTCATGTTGGGGGAATAAACATTTACAATTGTTAGATCTTTTTGTTGGAGAGTCCCCTTTATTATGATATAATGTCCTTCTTGTTGGTTTGAAATCTAATTTTTCTGATATATGTATTGGTACTCCAGCTTTCTTTTGTTGTACATTTGTGTGATAATTTGTTTTCCATCCTCTCATTGTCAATCTCCACATGTTTTTAGTCTCATATAAGTCTCTTGTAGGCAGCATATAGGTGGTCTTGTTTTTGTTTTAGCCATCCTGACAGCCTATGTCTTTTGAGTGGTACATTTAGTCCATTTACACTCCGAATAAGCAGTGATAGATATGTACTTAGTGCCATCTTATTACTTGTATTGTCATTGTTTCTGGAGATTTTATCTGTTATATTTTTGTCTTTATGAGTTCTGGTCTTACCTTTCCACTCAAAGAGTCCTCTTGATTATTTCTTGCAGAGCTGGTTTATTGGTCATGAACCTTTTCAGTTTTTGTTTGTCTGGGAAAATCTTCATGTCTCCTTCTATTCTGAATGATAGCCTTGTTGGATAGAGTATTCTTTCCTGCATATATTTTCCATTCTGCAATTTGAATATATCATGCAACTCCCCTCTGGCTTGCCAAGTTGCTGTTGAGACAGGGGTAGCTAGCCTTATGGGTTTTCTCTTGTAAGTTGGGGACTTGTTTTGTCCTACTGCTTTTGGGATTTCTTTATCATTATATTTTGAAAATTTATTATAATATGTGTTTGTGTTGTGCTGCTTTTGTTGATTTTGATGGGCGTTCTCTGTGTCTCCTGGATCTGGGTGTCTATTTCCTTCCGCAGATTAGGGAAATTTTCAGAATTTATTTCCTCAAATACATTATCTGCCCCATCTTGTCTCTCTTTTTCCTGAAACTCCTTTAATATGAATGCTATTACATTTCTTCGAGTCACTGAGTTGCAAGTCTCTTCTTATATTCGATCATTTTTTCTCTTTTTTTGTTTAGCTTCATTATTTTCCATTATTTTGTCCTCTGTATCACATAATCGCTTCTCTACTTCATCCAGCCTTGTCTTCATTACATCAAGGCTATTCCCAATTTCAGTTGTTGCATTTTTCATTTCTGACTGATTCTTTTTTAACTCTTCCATTGCTGCAGTCTGGGCCTCCCTGAAATCTATTCTTTTAACAACCTCGGCAATTATCCTTATGATTGTTGCTTTAAATTCTCCATCAGGCATGTAACTTCTATCTATTTCTTTTAATTATCTGGGTGTTACCTTATGTTGTTCTCTCATTTGGAATTAACTCCTCCATCTTGGCATTTTGTCTAACTCTCTTCTGTTTTAGAAAAGCCTGTTAGGTTTCCTGCACCTTTAGAGTAATGGCTTTATGAAGAAGAAGTCATGTAGTGTAAAGGATCTGGAGCTTCAGGAAATGTTTCTGTTCTGTGCTGTGTGCACTCTGCTATTGTATTTTGGCTACCCTGTCCCTCAGGCCAGTCATCTGTAGAGGCTCTCCTAGTCTGCAGTGGGCAATGTTTGGTCCTTGGCCAAAATGTGGTGAGATTTAGCCCGATGTGCTCTGGTGTGCTTGTTAAATGTGACCTAATACTACTTTGACTAGACCTGAAGCCCTTCAGAACTCTCTGGTTGGGAGACATGGTATGGGGAAGGGTTTCTTCTGGTTTTCTGGGGAAAGGGCCCTTTGTACTGGGACTGAAGCAAACTTGACAAAGAAAGCCAGTGCATCCTGAAAGCAATGGTGTGGGCCTGGCATAAGTAGGCAGTGCAACCAGTGTTGTCACTGTGTTGCTTACTGCAGGTAGCTTTGTGTTTATGGTGAGGGGCAAGGGAGAGAAATTTTTACAGACAGCTACTTTATTTTTTTAATAATAAATTTATTTTTTATTGATGTTCAATTTGCCAACATACAGAATAACACCGAGTGATCATCCCATCAAGTGCCCCCCTCAGTGCCCTTCACCCATTCATGCCCACCCCCCGCCCTCCTCCCCTTCCACCACCCCTAGTTCGTTTCCCAGAGTTAGGAGTCTTTATGTTCTGTCTCCCTTTCTGATATTTTCTACCCATTTCTTCTCCCTTCCCTTCATTCCCTTTCACTATTATTTATATTCCCCAAATGAATGAGAACATATAATGTTTGTCCTTCTCCGATTGACTTATTTATTGACTTATTTCACTCAGCATAATACCCTCCAGTTCCATCCACGTTGAAGCAAATGGAGTGACTGCACCACTTTGCATTCCCAGCAACTGTGTTAAAGGATTTCTCTTGGTCTACAACCTTGCCAACATTCATTGTTTCTTGAGTTGATAATTTTATTTTTTAAAGATTTTATTTATTTATTCATGAGAGAAACAGAGAGAGAGGCAGAGACATAGATAGAGGGAGAAGCAGGCTTCATGCAGGAAGCCCGATGTGGGACTCAATCCGGGGACTCCGGGATCATGCCCTGAGCCAAAGGCAGATGCTCAACCGCTGAGCCACCCAGGTATTCCTGAGTTGATAATTTGAACCATTCTGACCAGTGCGAGGTTTTATCTCATTGTGGATTTGATTTGTATTTCCCTGATGCTGATTGATGTTGAGCGTTTTTTGATGTGTCTGTTAACCATTTGTGTGTTTTCCTTGGAAAAGTATCTGTTTAAGTCTTCTGCCCATTTCTTAACTGGATTTTTCATTTTTTGGATTTTGAGTTTAATAAAGTATTTAGAAATTTTCGATACTAGCCCTTTATCTGATGTATATTTGCAAAATCTTCTTCCTTTCCATAGTTTCCTTTTAGTTTTATTGATTATTACCCTTGAAAAGCAGAAGATTTGTATCTTAATTGAATCCCAGTAGTTCATTTTTGCTTTTGTTTCCCTTGCCTCCTTCAAAGTGTCTAGTAAGAGTTTGCTGTCGCCAAGGTCAGCAGTGTTGCTGCCTGTAATTTTGTTGAGGATTTTAATGGATTCATGTCTCATATTGAGGTCCTTCATCCATTTTGAATTTATGTTTTGTATGAGTTAAGTAAGTGGTCCAGTTTCATTCTTTTGTCATGTTGCTCTCCAGTTTTCCAGCACCATTTGTTGAAGTGACTGTCTTTTTTCCATTGGATATTATTTCCTTCATTGTCAAAGTTTAGTTGATTATATAGTTGTGGGTCCATTTCTGGGTTTTCCATTCTGTTTCCACTGTTCTATGTGTCTGTCTGCCAGTACCATGCTGTCTTGATGATTATAACTTTATAATACATCTTGAAGTCAGGAATTGTGATGCCTCCCCCTTTGTTTTTCTTTTGCAATATTGCATTGGCTATTTGGGGTCTTTTGTGTTTTGATTCAAATTTTAGAATTATTTGTTTAGGCTCTGTAAAAAAAAGATGTTGCTACTTTAATAGAAATCCCATTGAATGCATGGGAAGTATAGACATTTTAATAATATTTCTTCTTCTAATCCATGTGAACGTAATATTTTTCCATTTCTTCGTGTCTTCCTCAATTTCTTTCATAAGTGTTCTATAGTTTTTAGAGTACCTATCTTTTACAACTTTGGTTAGGTTTATTTTCAGGAATCATAGTTTTTTGTGTAATCATAAATGGGATTGATTCATTGATTTTTCCTTCTGCTGCTTCATTATGGCTATGTAGAAATGCAATGGGTTTCTGTGCATCAAATTTATATCTTGTGACTTACTGAATTCATATATCATATCTGTAGCAATTTTGGGGTGCAGTCTTTGGAGCTTTCCACATAGAATATCATGTCATCTTTGAAGAGTGAGAATTTGCTGCCTTCTTTGCCAGTTTGTATACCTTTTAATTTCTTTTTGTTGTCAGATTGCTGAGGCTAGGACATCCATTACTGTGTTTAACAATGGTGATGAGAGTGGACATCCCTGTCCTGTTCCTAACCTTGAGGGAATAGCTCTTGGTTTTCTGCATTGAGGATGATACTAACCTCTGGGTATTTCATATATAGCATTTCTGATGTTGAAGTATGTTCTATCTACCTCTATTTTCTTGAGGATTTTTATTAAAAAAGAATGTTATAATTTCCCAAATGCATTTTCTTTTTTTAAAATTAATTAATTAATTTCTTTATTGGAGTTCAATTTGCCAACATATACAGTAACACCCAGTGCTCATCGCATCAAGTGCCCCCCTCAGTGCCCGTCACCCAGCCACCCCCACCCCCTGCCCACCTCCCTTTCTACCACCCCTTGTTCATTTCTCAGACTTAGGAGTCTCTCATGTTCTGTCTCCCTTTCTGATATTTCCCACTCATTTTTTTCTCCTTTCCCCTTTATTCCCTTTCACTATTTTTTATATACCCAAAATGAATGAGACCATAGAAAGTTGGTCCTTCTCCGATTGACTTATTTCACTCAGCATAATACCCTCAAGTTCCATCCATGTCGTTTCTAATCACTGAGTAATATTCCATTGTATACATAGACCACATATTCTTTATCCATTCATCTTTCGATGGACACCGAGGCTTCTTCCACAGTTTGGCTATTGTGGACATTGCTGCTATAAACATCGGGGTGCAGGTGTCCCGGCGTTTCATTGCATCTGTATCTTTGGGGTAAATCCCCAAAGTGCAATTGCTGGGTCATAGCGCAGATCTATTTTTAACTCTTTGAGGAACCTCCACACAGTTTTCCAGAGTTCACGAGTTCACATTCCCACCAACAGTGCAAGAGGGTTCCCCTTTCTCCACATCCTCTCCAACATTTGTTGTTTCCTGCCTTGTTAATTCCCAAGTGCATTTTCTGTATCTATCAATAGGATCATATGGTTCTTAACCTTTCTCTTATTAATGTCGTGTATCACATTGATAGATTTGCAGATACTGAACCACCCCTGTAGCCCAGGAATAAATCCCAGTTGGTCATGGTGCATAATCTTTTTAAAGTACTGTTATATTTAATTAGCTTGTATCTTACTGGGAATTTTTGCATTCATGATCTTCAAGAATATTCATCTCTAATTCTCCTTTTTAACAGGATCATGGTTTTGAAATCAAGGTAATGCTGGCCTCATAGAATGAGTTTGGAAGTTTTTCTTCCATTTCTTTATCTCTTTTTTTGGAACAGCTTCAGAAAAAAAAGAGACATTAATATTTCTTTAAATGCTTGGTTGAGGGATCCCTGGGTGGTGCAGCGGTTTGGAGCCTGCCTTTGGCCCAGGGCGCGATCCTGGAGACCTGGGATCGAGTCCCACCTCGGGCTCCCAGTGCATGGAGCCTGCTTCTCCCTCTACCTGTGTCTCTGCCTCTCTCTCTCTCTCTCTCACTCTCTGTGTGTGTGTGACTATCATAAATAAATAAAAATTAAAAAAAAAATAAATGCTTGGTTGAATTCTCCTGGCTAGCCATCAGGCCCTGGACACTTGTTGTTGGGAGATTTTTGATTACTGATTCAATTTGTGTGCTGGTTATGGATCTTTTCAGGTTATCTATTTATTCCTGTTTCAGTTTTGGTACTGTATATGTTTCCAGGAAGTTATCCATTTCTTCAAGATTGCCGAATTTGTTAGCATATAATTTTTCATAGTATTCTCTTATGATTGTTTGTAATTTTGTGGTGTTGGTTGTGATCTGTCATTTGTGATTTTATTTATTTGGTTCCTTTATTTTCTTTTTACTAAGTTTGGCTAGGGGTTATCAATCTTACTAATTTTTTGAAGAACCAACTCTTAGTTCATTGATATGGTTTACCTTATTTTTATACAGCTTTTTTTTATTGGTTACAAAACCTAAGCCATATAGAAACTTAGGAACACATTTAGATGCCTCTTTTGAAAGAATGTTTTAGTCTTTTTTAACAGTTTAAAAAAAATTAAAACAATGCAATTTTTCAACACTCTTCTGAAAGCAATATACTAAGTTTCCTTTGTCTACGAAATGGTGCAATTCCAATTCCAAACTGATAAGGTCACAACAAATTGAATCAAGCAAATGCACACATATGTCTGCGCTACGTGATGCTAATGTTAACTTATGTTGTTAGTTCACACTTAAAACACAAGAGGAAATAGGAATTGGCACAGTGGAGGCCCAATTTGATCTCAATGTGTGCAAAATTTAAAAGGTAACTGTCAGTAAGAAGTATGGACAGTCCAGAAGAAACTAACCAGGAAAGGGTACAACTAACAATATCAAGAAGATTTGGACTTTAAGGGTTTCACTGAAGTTTGTGACCTTAATTAGCTTAGACTTTGTTATTCCTACTTTTAGTGCACACAACACAGTTTCAAAAATTTCAACAACAGGATGCAGTTACTCTATGAAGCTTTAACTCAAAATTTGGATAAAGAAAAAATGGCAAAATGAAATTCAACTCAATTTTATGTGCACAAGAATTGAAAAATCTGAGCCACCTTAAAGAGAAAATCATTCTAAAATTTATAAAACCTATAAATAATCAGAGGCCAAACCACAATATTAAGACAGATTCTCGAGGGGGAGAAGAAGATGGCAGAAGAGTAGGATCCCCAAGTCACCTGTCCCCACCAACTTACCTAGATGACTTTCAAATCATCCTGAAAACCTACGAATTCAGCCTGAGATTTAAAGAGATAACAGCTGGAATGCTACAGTGAGGAGAGTTCACACTTCTATCAAGGTAGGAAGATAGAAAAATAAATAAATAAAAAAGCATCCAAGTGGGAGGGGCCCCCCAAGGAGCCAGGCTAAGACCAAGCGGCTAGTGCCTCCAGGACAGGAAAGCCCAGTCCTGGAGAAGGAGGAACTTTAACAAATCTTCCTGGATGGAATGGTGTTCACAGGGAATTCGGGCAGGATCCCAAGAGGGGCAGTGGAGCCACCAGGTTCCCGGGGTCACTAACAGAGGAAGTGTGCCCCAAGGGAAAGCACACCACACTGCAGGCCGAGTTCTGTAAAGGGCTGGAGCACATGCAATGCGCAGCCATGGGAGCAACCCAGGCGGTGGCTCAAGTGGTGGCTCCATGCAAACGGGGCTGTGCGATCCTGGGAGCACGAGTCCAGCGGCTCAGGCTCCGGAGCAGAAGGCAACAGGGGACATGGCTCAGGATTGAGCACTCCCCTTGGAACAAGTGGAGGCTTGGAGGACACAGGACAGAGAGGACGCTGGTACCACCAGGCACCCCTGAGCTGTGCATATCAGCGCCCCCTGCCCCCGGAGCATCCAGGGCCCTGCGGAATGGGAAACTGCAGTAGTTACTGCTAGAGCTAAATCCAGAGCTTGAGAGATGGCCACCACCACTGTTGTTGTCCCTCCTGGTGTCACCTTGTGACTAGGACTAAGTGAGGCTGCCAAGGAGCAGGGGCCTCACAGGATAAACAGCTCCCACTGAACCATGCACCTGGCAGGGGGTGAGGTGCACACGCCTGAGAATCAGCACGGCAGGCCCCTCCCCCAGAACCAGCTGGAAGGCCAGGGGAAGAGCAAGTTCTTAACAAAGCCACGCTGGAAAGCTTCAGGGGAAGTCGAGGGACTAATACTATATAGAATCAGATGATAAACCTCCTTGTGTTTTTATTTTGTTTTGTTTTGTTTTGTTTTGTTTTGTTTGTTTGTTTGTCTTCCCTTTTGTTCTGCTTTTTCCTTCCTTTTTCCAGTACAACTTGTTTTTAGCCACTCTGCACTGTACAAAATGACTAGAAGGAAGAATTCACCACAAAAGAAAAATCGGAAAGAGTACTTTCTCCCACAGAGTTACAGAATTTGGATTACAATTTGATGTCACAAAGCCAATTCAAATGCACAATTATAAAGCAACTGGTAGCTTTGGAAAAAAGCATGAAGGACTCAAGAGACTTCATGACTGCAGAATTTAGATCTAATCAAGCCAAAATTAAAAATCAATTAAATGAGATGCAATCCAAACTGGAGGTCTTAACGATGAGGGTTAAGGAGGTAGAAGAAAGACTGAGTGACATAGAAGACAAGTTGATGGCGAGGAAGGAAGCTGAGGAAAAAAGAGAAAAACAATTAAAATATCATGAGGAGTTCAACAAATCATAGCTGAGAACTTCCCTAGCGTGGGAAGGGAAAGAGGCACTCAGATCCAGGAGAGAGATCCTCCCCTAAAATCAATAAAAACTGTTCAAGACCCTGACATTTAATAGTGAAACTTGCAAATTCCAAAGATAAAGAGAAACTTAAAGCAGCAAGAGGCAAGAGGCCTAACCTTTATGGGAAGAAGTATTAGGTAAACAGTAGACCTCTCTACAGAGACCTGGCAGGCCACAAAGGCCTGGCAGGATATATTCAGGGTCCAAAATGAGAAGAACTTGCAGCCAAGAATACTGTATCCAGCAAGGCTCTCATTCATAATAGAAGGAGAGATAAAGAGCTTCCAAGATAGGCAGAAACTGAAAGAATATGTGACCACCAAACCAGCTCTGCAAGAAATATTAAGGTGGACTCTGTAAAAGAAAGAGGAAGTCCAAGGAAGCAATCCACAAAAACAGGGACTGAATAGGTATTATTATGACACTAAATTCATATCTTTCAATAGTAGCTCTGAACGTGAATGGGCATAATGACCCCATGAAAAGTCGTAGGATTTCAGACTGGATAAAAAAGCAAGTCCCATCTATTTGCTGTCTGCAAGAGACTCATTTTAGATCTAAGGACACCGACATCCTGAAAGTGAAAGGTTGGAGAAACATTTACCATTCAAATGGTCCTCAAAGGAAAGCAGGGGTAGCCATCCTCATCTCAGATGAATTAAAGTTTATCCCAAAGACTGTAGTAAGAGATGAAGAGGGACACTATACCATACTTAAAGAATCTATCCAACAAGAGGGCCTAAAATTATGAATATGTATGCCCCTAACGTGGGAGCTGCCAAGTATATCAATTAATTAATAACCAAAGTTATGACATACTTACATAAAAATATACTTGTACTGGGAGACTTGAACACAGCACTTTCTGTAATTGACATATCTTCTAAGCACAGCATCTCCAAAGAAACAAGAGTCTTAAATGATACACTGGACCAGATGGATTTCACAGATATTTACAGAACTTTACATCCAAATGCAACTGAGGACACATACTTCTTCAGTGCACATGGACCTTTCTCCAGAATAGACCACATACTGGGTCACAAATCAGGCCTTAACCAATACCAAAAATTGGGCTTGTCCCCTGCATATTTTCAGACCATAATGTTTTGAAACTAGAACTAAACTAGAACTAAATCAGAAGAAGTTTGGAAGAAATTCAAACCCATGGAAGTTAAAGCGCATCCTGCTAAAAGACAAAAGGGTCAACCAGGAATGAAAGGGTCAACCAAGAAAAAAGAGAAGAATTAAACAGATTCATGGAAACTAATGAGAATGAAGATACAACCATTCAAAATTTTGGGATACAGCAAAAGCAGTCCTGAGAGGGAAATACATCGCAATACAAGCATCCATCAAAAAACTGGAAAGAACTCAAGTACAAAAGCTAACCTTGAACCTAAATTAAGTGGAGAAAGAACAGCAATTAGATCCTTCACCCAGCAGAAGAAGAGAGTTAATAAAGATTTGAGCAGAACTCAATAAAACAGAGACCATAATACTTGTAGAACAGATAAAAAAAAAAAAACAGGAGTTGGTTCTTTGAAAGAATTAATAGGTAAACCATTAGGCAGCCTTATTAAATATAAAAGAGAAAAGACTCAAAGTAATAAAATCACAAATGAAAAAGGTGAGATCACCACCAATAATACCAAGGAAATACAAACATTTTTGAAAACTTCTTATGAGCAGCAATATGCCAATAAATTAGGCAATCTTGAAGAAATGGACGCATTTCTGGAAAACCACAAACTACCAAAACTGGCACAGGAAGAAATAGGAAACCTGAACAGGCTGATAACAAGGGAGGAAATTGAAGCAGTCATCAAAACCTCCCAAGACACAAAAGTCCAGGGCCAAATGGCTTCCCAGGGGAAATGTATCAAATGTTTAAAGAAGAAACCATACCTAATCTGCTAAAGCTGTTCGGAAAGATAGAAAGAGATGGAATACTTCCAAACTTGTTCTATGAGTCCAGCATCACCTTAATTCCAAAACCAAAGACCCCACCCAAAGGGACAATTATAGACCAATATCCCTGATGAACACAGATGCAAAAATTCTCAACAAGATACTAGCCAATAGGATCCAACAGCACATTAAGAAGAATATTCACCTTGACCAAGTGGGATTTATCCCTGGGATTCAAGGCTGGTTCAACACTCGTAAAGCAATCAACGTGATAGATCATATCAACAAGAGAAAAAACAAGAACCATATGATCCTCTCAATAGATGCAGAGAAAGCATTTGACAAAAGACAGCATCCATTCCTGATCAAGACTCTTCAGAGTGTAGGGATAGAGGGCACATTCCTCAGCATCTTAAAAACCATCTATGAAAAGCCCACAGCAAATATCATTCTCAATGAGGGAACACTGGGAGCCTTTCCCCTAAGATCAGGAACAAGACAGGGATGTCCACTCTCATCACTGGTATTCAACATACTACTATAAGTCCTAGCCTCAGCAATCAGGCAATAAGAGGGTACTCCTTTCTCCACATCCTCTCCAAAATTTGTTGGTTCCAGTCTTGTTAATTTTCACCATTCCCACAGGTGTGAGGCAGTATATCTTATTGTGGTTTTGATTTGTATCTCCCTGACGGCCAGTGATGCGGAGCATTTTCTCATGTGCTTGTTGGCCATGTCTGTGTCTTCCTCTGTGTAATTTGTTCATGTCTTTTGCTCATTTCATGATTGGATTGTGTGTTTCTTTGCTGTTGAGGTTAATAAGTTCTTTATAGATCGGGGATACTAGCCCTTATCAGATATGTTATTTACAAGTATCTTCTCCCATTCTGTAGGTTGTCTATTAGTTTTATTGTCTGTTTCTTTTGCTGTGCAGAACTTCTTATCTTGATAAAGTCCCTATAATTCATTTTTACTTTGGTTTCCCTTGCCTTCATGGTTGTATCTTGCAAGAAGTTGCTGTGTCCACGTTCAAAAAGGGTGTTGCTTGTGTTCTCCTCTAGGATTTTCATGTAATCTTGTCTCACATTTAGATCTTTCATCCATTTTGATTTTATATTTGTGTATAGTGTAAGAGAATGGTTCTGTTTCATTCTTTTGCATGTGGAAGTCCTATTTTCCCAGCACCATTTATTGAAGAGACTTTTTTTTTTGAGACTGTCTTTTTTCCAATGGACAGTCTTTCCTGCTTTGTGAAATATTAGTTGACTTCAGAGTTGAGGGTCCACTTCTGGATTCTCTATTTTGTTCCATTGATGTATGTGTCTGTTTCTGTGCCAGTACCACACTGTCTTGCTGATCACAGCTTTGTAGTACAACCTGAATTCTGGCATTGTGATGCCCCTGGCTCTGGTTTTCTTTTTCAATATTCCCCTGGCTATTTGGGGTCTTTTCTGATTCCACACAAATCTTAAGATGATCTGTTCCAACTCTGAAGAAAGTCCATGGTATTTTCATAGGGATTGCATTAAATGTGTAAATTGTCCTGGGTAGCATTGACATTTTCACAACATTAATTCTTCCAATCCATGAGCATGGAATATTTTTCCATGTCTTTGTGTATTCCACAATTTGTTTCAGAAGTGTTCTGTAGTTTTTAGGGTATAGATCCTTTACTTCTTTGGTTAGGTTTATTCCTAGGTATCTTATGTTTTTGGGTGCCATTGTAAATGGGATTGACTCCTTAATTTCTTTCTTAGGTCTAATTGTTAGTGTATAGAAATTGCACTGATTTCTGGGCATTGATGTTGTAGCCTGCCACACTGCCGAATTGCTGTATGAGTTCTAGCAATCTTGGGGTGGAGTCTTTTGGGTTGTGTATGTACGCTCTCGTGTCATCTGAGAAGAGGGAGAGGTTGACTTCCTCTTTGCCAATTTGAATGCCTTTTATTTCTTTTATTCTTGTCCGATTGCTGAGGCTAGGACTTTCAGTTTTATGTTGAATAGCAGTGGTGAAAGTGGACATCCCTGTCGTGTTCCTGATCTTAGGGGATAGGCTCCCAGTGTTTCCCCATTGAGAATGATATTTGCTGTGGGCTTTTCATAGATGGCTTTTCCCTCTATCCCTACACTCTGAAGAGTCTTGATTAGGAATGGATGCTGTCTTTTTTCAAATGATTTCTCTGCATCTATTGAGAGGATTATATGGTTCTTGTTTTTTCTCCTGTTGATATGATCTGTCGGGTTGATTGCTTTACCAGTATTGAACCAGCATTGCAACCCGGGAATAAATACCAGTTGGTCATGGTGAATAATCTTCTTAATGCGCTGTTGGATATTATTGGCTAGTATGTTGTTGAGAATTTTTGTATCTGTGTTCATCAGGGATATTGGTCTAGAATTCTACTCTTTGTCAGGGTCTTTGTATGGTTTTGGAATTAAGGTGATGCTAGCCTCATAAAACGAGTTTGGAAGTATTTCATCCCTTTCTCTCTTTTGGAACAACTTTAGTAGAATAGGTTTTTTTTTTTTTCTTTAAACATTTGGTAGAATTCTCCCGGGAAGCCATCTGGCCCAGGACTCTTGTGTTTTGGGAGGTTTTTGATAACTGCTTAAATTTTCTCCCTGGTTATTGGCCTGTTCAGGTTTTCTGTTTCTTCCTGTTCCAGTTTTGGCAGTTTGTGGTTTTTCAGGAATGCGACCATTTTTTCTGGATTCCCTGATTTATTAGTGATTAGCAGCTTATAATATGTTTTTTAAATCCTTTGTACCTCCTTGGCATTGGTTGTGATGTCCCCTTTTTCATTCGTGATTTTATTAATTGGAGTCTTTCCTCTTTTGTTTTTTAATAGGCCTGGCTAATGGTTTATCTACATTATTAATTCTTTCAAAGCACCAAGTCCAGTTTTGTTGATCGGTTCTACAGTTTTTCTGATCTCTATTTCATTGACTTCTGCTCGAATCTTTATTAACTCTCTTCTGCTGGGTGTAGGTTTTATTTGTTGTTCTTTCTTCAGTTCCTTTAGGTGCAAGGTTAGTTTGTGTAGTTGAGGTTTTTTTTCCAGTTTCTTTGAGGGATTCTTGTATTGCCATGTATTTCCCTCTCAGGGCTGCTTTTGCTTTATCCCAAAGATTATGAACAGTTATATCTTCATTCTCATTAGTTTCCATGAATCTTTTTAATTTTTCTCTAATTTCCTGGTTGACCCTTTCATCTTTTAGCAGGGGGGGTCCTTCACCTCCACGTGTTTGAATTTCTTTCAAATTTCTACTTGTGATTGAGTTCAAGTTTCAAAGCATTATTGTCTGAAAATATGCAGGGGATAATCCCAGTCTTTTGGTATCAGTTAAGAGCTGTTTTGTTACCCAATATGTGGTCTAATCTGGAGAAAGTTCCATGTGCACTTGAGAAGAATTTGTATTCAGTTGCATTTGGATGTAAAGTTCTGTAAATATCTGTGGAATCCATCCAGTTCAGTGTATCATTTAAAGGTCTTGTTTCTTTGGAGATGTTGTGCTTAGTATATCTGTCATTTGCAAAATTTGCAAAAAGTGCTGTCTTGAAGTCTCCCAGTACAAGTGTATTATTATCTAAGTATGTCTTAACTTTGGTTATTAATTGATTGATATATTGGCAGCTTGCCCATTAGGAGCATAAATATTCATGATTGTTAGGTCCTCTTGTTGGATAGATCCTTTAAGTATGATATAGTGTCCCACTTCATCTCTTGCTATAGTCTTTGGGATAAGCTATATTTTATCTGATTTGAGGATTGCTACACCTGCTTTCTTTGAGGACCATTTGAATGGTAAATGGTTCTGTAACTTTTCATTTTCAGGCTGGAGATGTCCTTAGGTCTAATATGAGTCTCTTGTTGACAGCAAATAGATGGGTCTTGCTTTTTTATCCAGTCTGAAACCCTGGACCTTTTGATGGGATCATTATGCCCATTCACGTTCAGAGTTACTATTGATAGATATTAATTTAGTGTCATCATAATACTTATTCATTCTCTGTTTTTATGGTTTATCTTTGGGCTTCCTCTTTCTTTAGAGGACCTCCTTTAATATTTCTTGCAGAGCTGGTTTGGTGGTCACATATTCTTTCAGTTTCTGCCTATCTTGAGAGCTCTTTATCTCTTTTCTATTCTAAATGTGAGCCTTGCTTGATAGAGTCTTCTTGGCTGCATGTTCTTCTCATTTAGGACCCTGAATTTTTCCTGTCAGCCCTTTTTGGCCTGCCAGAGCTCTGTGGAGAGGTCTGCCATTAATCCAATATTTCTCCCCATATAATTAGGGATCTCTTGTCTCTTGCTGTTTAAGGATCTTCTCTTTATCTTTGGAATTTGCAAGTTTCACTATTAAATGTTGAGGTGTTGAACAGTTTTTATTGTTTTTACGGGGGATCTCTCTATCTCCTGGATCTGAATGCCTGTTTCCCTCCCCAAATTAGGGATGTTCTCAGGTATGATTTTTTTCAAATATGCCTTCTGGTCCTCTGTCCCTTTCAGTGCCCTTTGGAACCCCAATTAAACAAAGATTTTTCCTTCTGAGGCTGTCATTTATTTCCCTTGTCCTTTCCTCATGGTCTTTTAATGGTTTTTTTCTCTTTTTTCCTCAGCTTCCTTCCTTGCCATCAACTTGTCTTGTATGTCACTCATTCTTTCTTCTCCCTTTTTAACCACCATCATTAGGACCTCCAATTTGAATTGCATCTATTTTAATTGATTTTTAATTTCTGCCTGATTAAATCTAAATTCTGCAGTCATGAAGTCTCTTATATCCTTTATGCTTTTTTTTTTTTTTCCAGAGCCACCAGGAGCTTTATAATCGTGTTCCTGAATTGGTTTTATGACATCAAATTGTAATCCAAATTCTATAACTCTGTGGCAGAGAGTACTGTTCCTGATTCTTTCTTTTGTGGTGAGTTCTTGTTTCTAGTCATTTTGCTCAGTACATAGTGGCTAAAAATGAGTTGTACTTGAAAAAGGAAGAAAGAAAAAAAGGAAATGAAAAAAGAAACAACAACAACAACAACAGCAAAAGCGAGTATCCTCTGGTTCTATATACTGTAAATCCCTCGACTTTCCCTGGAGCTTTCCTGTGCTGCTCCGTCAAGAACATGCTCTTCCCCTATCCTTCCAGCTGGTCTTCTGGTTGAGGGGCCTGCTGTGCTTATTCTCAGGTGTGTGCACCTTGAGGTACTGCCACACACCCTGCAAGTTGCAGGGCTCAGTGGGAGCTGTTTTTCCTGTGACACAGGCCCCTGTTCCCTTGTGGCCCCGCTCCATCCCAGGCACAGGGGACACCACAAGGGATAACACTACTGGTGGCAGCCAGCTCTCCAGTTATGGAGTTAGCTCCCGCAGTAACTACCGAAGCTTCCAGTTCGCGCTGGCCTGGATGCTCCATCAGCTGGGCGCTGAACTGCACAGCTTGGGGGCACCTGGTGGCAGGAGCGTCCTTGCTGTCCTGTGCCCTTCTTTCCTCCACCTCTTCCTGGGGAACTCGTTCCCCCGTGCCCTGGAATCCAGGGCATACGCTGCTAGAATCCTGCTCCTGGGGCCGGGGCTCCTGAAGGCAGCTGGGCAGAGCCCCCTCCGCCGGGATCTGCCGCCTGAGCTTCTCCCCGAGGCTCCACAGGGTGTGCCCTTCAGCCCTCTCCCAAGTTCCGACTGTGGTGTGTGGTAAGCTCTCCCCCTGGTGCACTTCCTGTGTTAGTGACTCCGTGAGACTGAGGGGCTCCACTGCCCCTCTTGTCGTTCTCCCTGAGTTCCCTGCTAAGCACCTTTCCATCCGGGAAGAATCTGGTGCAGATTTTTAAAGTTCCTGCTTTCCAAGAACTTGGCTTTCCTGTCCTGGAAGCTCTCGCTGCCCGGCCTTAGCCCTGCTCCTCGTGGGGGCCCCTCCCCCACTTGATTCTTTTTTTTTTTTTCTGTCTTCCTACCTTGTTAGAAGCACAAACTCCTCTCTGTAACGTTCCAGCTGTTCTCTCTTTAAATCTCATGTCGAATTCGTAGGTTTTCAGGATGATTTGAAAGTTATCTAGGTAAGTTGGTGGGGACAGGTGACTTGGGGACCCTACTCCTGCGCCATCTTGCCCCCCCCCTCCAGATTACTAATCTTAAAAGACCCTGCACTATATGGATCCATTCCCTCTTCTGGAGTAGAGCCTATCTGCTGTGCTGTGTCCAGTCTCCTTTTCCAGAAAAAGACAGTCCCACATTTGTGTGGTGCTTTGAATCTATGGTATAGAACCTGGAAAAAATGGTGACCAGGTTATCCACCCTCTGTGAACAACTCTGTCCCCTGCTGATGGAAGGTTATTTGCTGGCGCCTGCACAATCTTTTGTCCTTAGAGAGGATATATACCCTCTTCCAAAGGTACTCCAGGAAGGTGGGATGTTCTTTCCCAATGTGACCAGGAAATCCCTGCACCACTTTGTGCTGTGCACTCTCCAGCCAGTGTCTTTCTCCCCAGGAGCATGCACCATAGTTACACTTTGACAAAACTCACGCACTTCCCAAACCTCAGAGTTTTATCTCCACAAACTGAAAATAACCTCCCATTCTCAGTTCCTCTTGCTCCCCAGTCTCTGGTCTGGAGAGATTTTCTTCTTGTGTAGACCCAATGCCACATTCTCTAAACCCCTCTTTCTTTCTCTCCCTGTGAAAAAGGCTCCCTTCCCTTTGGAGCATGGCAGCTTTTCTCTTCCCCAGTTCTTTTTTTTTTTAAGATTTTATTTATTTATTCATGAGAGAGAGAGAGAGAGAGAGAGAGAGAGAGAGGCAGAGACACAGGCAGAGGGAGAAGCAGGCTCCATGCAGGGAGCCTGATGTGGGACTGGATCCTGGGTCTCCAGGATCACACCCTGGGCTGAAGGCGGAGCTAAACCGCTGAGCCACCCGGGCTGATCTCTTCCCCATTCACTTCCATGCATCTTGCATCTGTCTCCCTCCAACCATGGAGATACGTCTTCTAATCCTTACATCGATTTCTGGGTGTTCCAAGTGATCTAACTTCAATACAGCTGTATTCAAAGGATGAGGAAAGTCCCAGATCCCACTACTTTTCTGTCTTATCTCCTCCCCCTGGATAGTCCCATTTATTATGATATTGTGCCCTTCTTCATCCTTTGTTGTAGTCTTTGCTTTAAAAGCTGGTATAAATACTATTACTCCAGCTTTCTTTTGATGTTCATTTGCATGATAAATGTTTCCCCATCTCCTCACTTTCAATCTACAGGTGTCTTCAGGTTTGAAAGGAATCTCGTGTAGGCAGTGTATATAGATGGGTCTTGTTTTTTGTTTTTATGCCTTCTCACACCCTGTGTCTTTTGATTGGAATGTCCATTTACTTTAAGAATAGTTATTGATAGGTATGAATTGTGTCATTTTATTACTTATTTTGTCATCGTTTCTGGAGATTTTCTCTGTTCCTTTCTTGTCTTTGTCACTTTTTTCCTTTCTTTTCCACTCAAAGAGTCCCTTTAATATTTCTTGCAGGACTAGTTTAGTGGTCGTGAATTCATTTAGCTTTTGATGGTCTGGGAAACTTTTTATCTCTCCTTGTATTCTGAACAATAGCCTTGCTGGATAGAGTATTCTTGGCTGCAGATTTTTCCCATTCAGTACCTTTGATAGATCATGCCACTCTCTTCTGGTTTGCTACATTTCTGTTGAGACGTCTGCAGCTAGCCTTATGAGTCTTCCCTTGTAAGTTAGAGACTTCTTCTTCTTCTTCTTTTTTTTTTTTTTACTATTTTTAGGATTTTTTTCTTTATTGCTATATTTTGCAAATTTAATTGCAATATGTCTTGAAGGTGGCCTGCTTTTTTTATATTGATGGGAGTTCTATGTGCCTCCTAGATTTGGAAGTCTGTTTCTTTCCCCAGATTAGAGAAGTTTTCAGCACTAATTTCCTCAAATACGTTTTCTACTTCCTTTCTTTTCTTCTTCTAGGACTCCTATAATATGGATGTTATTACATTTCATGGAATCATTGAATTCCTTAAATCTATTCATGTTTTCCATAATTTTTCTTTTTCTTTTTTGTTATGCTTCATTAATTTTCCATTACTTTATCTTCTATATCACTTATTCAATCCTCTGATTCTTCCATCCTGTGTTTATTGCATCAAGTCTGTTTTGAATCTCCATTATTGTAATTTTCATTTTTGACTGATTGTTTTATAACTCTTTTATTTCTATTGTAAGGATCTTCCTGAGGTCTTTCATTCTTTTCTTAGCCCAGCATGTATGTTTATCATTGTTGGTTTAAATCTCCATCAAGCATGTTACTTCTATCTGCTTTGCTTAGATACCCAGCTATTATCTTATCTTGTTCTTTCATTTGGGATAAATTCCTCTGTCATGGCATTTTATCTAAGTCTCTATTTTCTTCTCTGTGTTAGAAAATCCTGTTCTGCTTCCTGCTTCTGAGACTAAAGACTATATATAGAATAACTCATATAGTGTCCAGGGCCTGATTATTCAGGGCATGTGTCTGGTGTGTGCTGCATGCATTCTCATGTTGTATTTTGGCTGGTATCTTTCATGCCTGCCATATCCAGAGGCTCTCCTTATCTGCAATGGTCACTATGTGGTCCTTGGACAGAAAGTGGTGAGTTTTAACTATGTGTGCTCTGTTTGTTAAATGAGACCTGATACTACTTACCTATAACTGAAGTTCTTCAGAACTATGCTCATGAGACATGGTGTGGGCAGTGATTTCTAGAGGGAAGGGGCCTACCGTTTCTTGGACTGAGGTAAATTTGACTAAGAAAGGCAGTACTGCCATACACCTTGTGTGTGGGACTTGGCACAAGCAGATTATACAGGCAGTATAAGCATTGTGCTGTTTACCTCAGATGACTCTGTGTTTATGCTGAAGGGCTGGTGAGGAAAATGGTGTCACCCACCTCCTTTTTCCCTGTAGAGTCATCTCCAGGAACACTGCCTCTCAGGGATGAGCTCCAAGTTCAAATAGTCTCCCATATGTGTGCCCCTAGCATTCCTCAGATCACTATTTCCATGTCATCTGTCCCCAGGTTATTTGCCTTCCTTCTCTCCAGGAGTTGGGCAGTGGTCTCAGGGATCTATCCTGCCAAACCTGCCAACCTTTAAAACTGAAAGGGATTAAAAGGGAAAGAAGGGGAACTGATTGGGAAAAATTAGAGAGGGAGACAAACCATGAGAGATTCCTAACTCTGGTAAACAAACAAAGGGTTGCATAAGGGGAGGTGGGTGAGGGGTTGGGGAAACTGGGTGATGGGTGCTGAGGAGGGCACTTGATGGGATGAGCACTGGGTGTTATACAATATGTTAGCAAATCGAACATCAATAAAAACAAAACAAAAAAAAACAAACAAAAAGATATGGTGAGAAAGTACTTAAAAATAAAATTAAAATAAAATAAATAAAATAATTCCAGTCTTCAAGCCCCACTGGTTGCAGGAACTCATGAAAATCAGCCCCTCTTGTTTTCCCAGGCAATGGCTTTGGCAATTGTTCTCTTTGTGAGTTCCCCTGTGTGTTCCTTTCTTTATTGCCTTTCTCCTTGATTACAACACTTCTCCACAGCACCCACAATCCATTTCTACCCCAAACCACTTATCTGCACTTCCTACCTTCTCTTCCTTTAGTTGTAGAATTTGTTCTGTCGGTCCTCAGGTTGACTTCTCTGGTATTCTGAATGATTTGATAGTTACCTATTTATGTTTGAAGAGTGAAATAGGCCTAAGGTCTTCTTACTATGCTGCCACTTTAGCTCCTCCTCCCATTTTGTATTTTTATTGTGTTTTTTTTTCTGTGTTTCTTCTTACCCTTGTAAATTGTTGACTTTGCATTGTGATATGCTGTTTCCTTTTTTAAAAAGAAAATCTCTCCTACATCTATTCTAGATTTTTGATTTGTTACCATGAAATTTACATAACATGTTATAGATTTTATGACATATCCATTTTATGCTCATAGCAACTAATCTTCTATCGTATACAGTGGTTCTACCCTTTTCTTTTTTCCTTTCATATTTTTTAATATCACATCACCTCTTTTTATGTTATATAATTCTTAACAAATCACAGTAGCAATAGTTATTTTTAATACTCTTTTCCTTTAATGTTTAATACTATAGTCAATTGCTTAACACATCATCTTATGAAATAGAGTTTCCTAAATCAGAGTATTTTTTCATACTTATCAGCATGTTGTATTCTTTTGAATGATTGCATGTCACTGATTAATGTATTTTCATTTCAGCTTGAATAATTCCTTTTTACATTTCTTACAAATCAAGCATAGCAGTGATGAACTCCCTCAGCTTTTGTTTACCTAAGAGAGTATTTCTCTTTCATATATGAAGGTTAACTTTGCCATAGAATATTCCTGGCTGGCGTTTTCATCTTTCAGTATTTTTAATATTCTACTCCACTCTCTCCTGGCCTGTGTGATTTCTGCTGAGAAACTGACTGATAGCCTGATGGTAATTACACTCTTCTTTAACATTTTCTATTTCTTGGCTGTCTTTAAGATTTCTTTTTTATTTAAAGATATTTATTTATTTGAGAGAGAGAGAGTGAGTTCATGAACTCAGGGAGGGGCAGAGCAGATGAGTGGAGAGAGAAACAGATTCCATGCTGAGCATGGAGCCCTACACAGGCTTGATCTCCCAACCCTGAGATCATGACCTGAGCTGAAATCAAGAGTTGTAGGCTTAACCTATGGAGCCACCCAGGCACCCCTGGGATTCTTTTCATTATCGTTAGATTTTTTATGTCATATTTTACCTTTTTAAAAAATTGTATATATTCATTAACTACTTATTTTTATTTTAATTTTACTATGTTTGTCCTTTAACCTTCATAGTAGCTTTATAAGTGATCTGTCTACTACCTTTACTATATATTTTGCCTTTTCTAGTCGGATTTTTACTTTCATATGTTTTATTAGTGCCATTTACTCTCAGCTTAGAAAAAGTTCCCTCAACATTCTTGTAATGCAGGTTTAGTGGTGATTAATTCCTTTAGCTTTTTTTAAATATGGAAATCTCTACTTCTTTTTCAATTCTGATTGATAAGCTTGCCAGGTAGAGTATTCTTATTGGAAGTATATTCCTTTCAGCACTTTGATATGTTATGCTACTCCATTTGGCCTACAAAATTTCTGCTAAAAAATCTTCTACTGGCCTATGAGGTTTCCCTTGTATTCAAGGAAACCTATATTACTTTTCTCTTGCTGCTTTTAGGATTTCTCTTTAGCTTTAACTTTTGGCATTTTAATAATAATGTATCTTGGTGTGGGTCTCTTTTTGTTTATTTTATTTGAAACTCTCTGAGTTCCTGGGGAGTAAAAATGTAAGGTTTTGTAATGTGTTCATAAAGTTTTTATCAACACAGAATCCACTGTTTTATGCATATATTGATATATGTGACCCTCATGGTAAGTCCAAAGCAAAAACTTAACAGTAAATGCACAAAGAAAATTGAGAAGAGAATCTAAGCATAACATGAAAGAAATGCATTATACCACCAAGGAAGAGAAAAGGAAAGAAAAAAAGGGAGAGGGATTATAAAAACAGCCAGAAAATAACTAACAAAATGGAAATAGGTACATATTTATCATTATTTATTTTAAATGTAAATTAAATAAATTTTCTGATTAAAACTCATACAGTTAATTGGATAGATTTAAAAAAAAATACAAGACTCATCTATATTCTACCTACAAGAGACTCACTTCAGTCTCACATATACATTGAAAGTGAGTGGACAGAAATGTATTTCATGCAAATGTAAATGAAAGTAAAACTTGTTTAGCTCTACTCATATCAGATGAAATATTCTTTGAAACAATGTGTGTAATAAAAGACAAAGGAGGAAATTAGAAATAATAAAAAACTCAATCCATCTGGAATATATAACATTTATAAATATATATGCACCAAATATAGGAGCACCAAAATATATAAGGCAAGATTAACATTCCTACAAGGGAAATTTGACAGCAATACAATAATAGTAGCAGGCTTTTATACCCCCACTTACAACAATGGATAGATTATCCAGGCAAAGAATCAATAAGGAAATATTGGCCTTATATGACGTATTAGACCTGATGTACTTAATATATATATATGTAGAACATTGTATCTAAAAGCAGCAGAATACACATTTTGTTTTCTCAAGTGAACATGGAGTATTGTTCAGGAATGATCACAAATGAAGCCAGGACAGAAGTCTTACAAAATCGAAGAATACTAAAATCATATCAAACATCTCTTCTGGCCATAATAGTATGAAAAAAGAAATCAGTGACAAGAAGAAAACTGGAAAAATTACAGAAATGTGGATTAACATGTTACTAAAAAACTACTGAGTCATTGAAGAATTCAAAAGAGAAGTAAAAATAAGACCCTGGGAACAAATGAAAACAAAAATTTGAGCAATCAAAAACTGTGGGATGCAGCAAACATGGTTCTGTGAGGGAAGATCAGCAATACCGGCCTACCTTAAGAAACAAGAAAAATCTCAAATAAATAACCTAATTTTAACACTGAAAATAAGTAGAAAAAAATAAAACCCAAAGTTAGTAGAATGAAGGAAATAAAGATCAGAGTGGAAAAAATATTAAAGACTAAAAATACAATAGAAAAGATCAGCGAAAGCAAGAACTGATTCTTTGGAAAGAACAAAATTGGCATGTCTTTAATTTGACTGGCCACAAAAAAACAAGAGTGCTCACATAAATAAAGTCAGAAATGAAACACAAGAAGTTACAACTGATACCATAGAAATACAAAGGATTATGAGACTACCATGAGCAATCATATGCCAACAAGTTGGACAACAAAGGAGAAATGGATAAATTTTTAGAAACATATAATCTTCCAAGACTGAATCGGGATGAAATAGAAAATTTGAATAACTAACTAATTTGAATGTGAGGCCTGAAACAATAAATAAATAGTAAAGAGATTAAATCAGCAATCAAAAATCTCTCAACAAAGAAAAGTCTTGGACCAGTAGTCTTCACTGGTGAATTCTATCAAATATTCAAAAAATAATTTAATACCTATCCTTCTCAAATTCTTTTAAAGTTTTCAAGAGGACAGAAAACTTCCACTAATTTTAACAGGCCAGAATTACTTTCATACCAAAACTAGACAAGAGGATAACAAAAAAGAAATTACAGGGCAATAATCCTGATGAATATAGATGCATAAATCCTCATCAAAAGATTGGCAAACTGAACTCAGAAATACATTGAAAGGATTACATGTCATCAAGTGGGAACTACTCCAAGGATGTGAGAATGTTTCAACATTTGCATATCAATGTGACATAGCACATTAACAAAAAGAAGATAAAAATTATATGATCATCTGAATAGATGCACAAAAATGATTTGACAGAATTTAACATCAATTTAGAATAAAAAGTCTCAACAAAGTGGATATAGAAAGAACATACTTCAGAATAATAAAGGGCAATGTAAACTCACAGCTAGTATCATGCTCAATAGTGAAAAGCTGAGAGTTTTTCCATCAACAGTACAAACAAATAAGGATTACTATTCCCACTTCTATTAAGCATAGTAGTGGAAGGCCTAGCCACAGAAATTAGGCAAAACAAACAAACAAACAAACAAACAAAGGCAAAAGGTATCCAAACTGGAAAAGAAGAGTTAAAACTGTCACTATTTACAGATGACAGGAAACTATGAAATTCCTAAAAAATCCACCAGAAAAATGTTAGGACTAATGAACTGAATTTACCAAAGTTGCAGAATACAAAAATAATTTGCAAAAACCTGTTACATTTCTATGCAGTAATAGAAAAAATATATAATCAAGAAAATAATTCAGTTTACAATTACATCAAATAGAGCAAATATCTAGGAATAAATCTAACTGAGGATGTGAAAGACTTATATCCTGAAAACTATAAGATATTGATGAAGAAATTAAACAAGACAGCAATAAATGGAAATATATTCTGTACTATGGATTAAAAGAATTAATATTATTCAGGTACATACTTTTCAAGGCAATCTACAGAGCCAATGAAATGCCTATCAAAATTCCAATGAATTTTTTATCACAGAATTAGAAAAAATAATTCTAAAATTTGTGGAACCAAAAAAGACCATAAGTAGCCAAACAATCTTGGGTAAAAGGAAGAAAATCAGAGGTATGTTCCCTGTTTCAAACTATTCAAACAAGCCATAGTAATCCAAACATGGTATTGGCATGAAAGCAAGCACATAGATCAATGGAACAAAACAGAGAATCCAGTAATAAACCTATGCATGCATGGTCAATAAATATATGGCAGAGGAGGCATGACTATACAATGAGGAAATGACACACTGTTCAATAAATGGTGCTCAGAAAACTGGACAGCTGCGTGCAAAGGAATGGAACTAGATCACAATCTTACCCTTATATACAAAAATTAACCCAAAATGATTGACTTAAACTTGAATATGAAAAAAAACAAAAACAAAAACGCTTGAATGTGAGGCCTGAAACAATAAATCTCCTGGAAGTAACATCAGTAGTAAACTCCATGATAATGGTCTTAACCATTTTGAAAATCTGATGCCAAAAGCAATAGAAACAAAAGCAAAAACAAATAAATGGTACTATATCAAACTAAAAAGTTTCTGCACAGCGAAGAAAACCATCAACAAAAAGAAAAGACAACCGGGTAGATGGGAGAGAATATTTGCAAATCACATATCCTATAAGAGCTTAATATCCAAAATATATAACAAACTCATATACCACAATAACAGGGAAACACCAATCCATGTAAAAATGAGCAAAGGATCTCACTAAACATTTTTTGAAAGACATACAGATGACCAAGAGGTACAAGTAAAGATGTTTAACACTACTAATCATCAAGGAAATATGAATCAAACCCACAGTGAGATATCACTTGACATCTATCAAAATCACTAAGAAGGAAGGCTGGTTGGGGACACAAAATGGTTGAAGGGGTTCTAGAAGCATAAACTTCCAGTTATAAAATAAACAAGTCATGGGGATATATATACAGCATGAGGAATATAGTCAGTAATATTGTATTAACTTTATATAGTACTAGATGTTAACCAGACTTTTTGAGGTGATCATTTTGCAATGTACACATTGGTCAATTCACTATGATTTACATCGGAAACTAATACAATGTTTTATATTAATTATAAGTCAATAAAAAGGAGGGAAAGAGGAATATGTTATGCTCTGTGATGCTAATCTCTTGTATATTTTGAATCGAGTTATTTGATTTCTGAGTTTTGAGAGTGTTTAATATATTCTGTGTATTAACCACTGATTAAATATGTTTCTCAAATGTTTTGTCCCATTCTCTGGGTGGATGTTTTGCTTTATTGATTGCATGCTTTGATGCACCAACATTTTAAAGTTTGATGTAATTCCGTCTGTCGATTTTTGTTTTTGTTGCCTGAGCTTTTGGTGTTATATCCAAGAAATAATTGTCAAGCCCAATGCTATGAAGATTTTCCGTACCTTTTCTCCTAGAGTTTTCTAGTTATAGGTACTATATTTTAGTCTTTAATTCCTTTTTATTTAAATTTTTGTATACAATGTAAAATAAGTGTCCAATTCCATTCTTTTGTATGCGGATATACTGCATTCCCAAAACCATTTGCTGAAGAAACTGTCCTTTTCCTATTGAGTGGTTTTTGGACTCTAATTTAATTTAAAACAATTTGACCATATAGGCAAGTGTTTATTCCTAGGCTCTCTATTCAGTTCCATTGGTCTATTTGTCTTTATGTCACTGCCACGCTGTTTTGATTTCTGTAAATTTGTACGAAGTTTTTAAATCAGGAAATATGAAACTTCCCACGTATTTTTTTCAAAATTTTTATCTCCATTGATGATCTATTAATATTCCAAATGAGTTTTAGAATAATTTTTGTTTCTTCAAAAATTTCCATTGCGATTTTGTTTTTTTATATTTGTTTTTATTTAAGTCCAGTTTGCCAAAATATAGTATAACACCCAGTGCTCATCCCATCAAGTGCCCTCCACAGTGCCTGTCACCTAGTTACTCCATCCCCCCACCCACCTCACCTTCTGCAACCCTTTGTTTATTTCCCAAGTTAGGAAGTCTCCCATGGTTTGTCTACCTCTCTAATTTTTCCCACTCAGTTCCCCTCCTTTCCTTTATAATCCCTTTCTTTTTTTTCCCTTTCAATATTTCTTATATTCCCCATATGAGTGAAGCCATATGATGATTGTCCTTCTCCGATTAACTTATTTCACTCACCATAACACCCTCAAAAGATGGTCAGGGAGCTTCAAGAGAACACATATAAATGATGTAATGAAATCAGGAAAACAATACAAGAACAAAACAAGGAATCTGATAAAGAGAAACTATATAAAGAACCAAACAACAATTTTGGAGCTGAAGGATGCCGTGATTGAACTGAGAATAATATCAGATTTGACCAAGAAGAAGAGAGTCAATGAGCTCAAAAACAGATTAAGTGAAATCATCTAATCAGAACAAGAAAAAATAATCAAAAGTAATGGTGAAATCGGTTGATTAAAAATTACTTACACTTGTCTAGAAACATTTAGCAAGAGCACGCAAATAACTTGTTACTGTTGTAGAATGTATATATACATTGCATAGAGAGTAGGAATAGATAAGGTTTTTGTCAACTCAGATTATATAATTAGGTGAAATGATAGAGATAATTTGGTAGAAGAATGGGTAAAGGTCATTTCTGTGTGTACATTTCCTATGAAGAATATTAAATATATCATTTGGACATTTATAGAAAATTAGGTAGATTGACATCAAACATATTAAATATTTACTGAAAGGCATTCTGATCAGTTATTTTTCACTTATTTACATATTTATTTAATAAATACTTATTATGACTAAATGCCAGGCACTAAATCTAGGTGCTAGGGTAGTGCATGAGCAAAACATATTTTGTCCCAACAGTTTTGGAACTGGAAGTCTAGTGGGGGAAGAGAGAGAACAAAATAAATAGAAAATTAGTGAATGAACAAACACAGTAATAAGAACTGTGAAATCTATTATGAAGGAAATTAACAAGGTATAATAAAAGAGAATGATTACATAGGACCACTTAGGGTGATCAGGCTTCCATGAAGAGTGGACATTTGAATTGAGATCTGAAAGATAAGAACAAACCAACAAGACAAAAGCTGGAGATAACAGTGTTCCAGGCAGAGAAATAAGTGCAAGGCCCTGAAGAGAGAATGGGCTTTCTCATGTTGGAGGATCTAAATGTGAGATATCTATCTATCTATTTATCTATCTATCTATCTATCTATCTATCTATCTATTTATCTATCTATCTCTATATATCACAATAAGATTAATGAACACTTACACACTTCACACTTCACATAGTCCCATTTTGTAGGTGTAGAGTGAGAACTTATAAGATTTACTCTTTTTTTAAAGATTATTGTAGAGAGAGAGAGCAAAAATGAGCAGGGGTAAGGGCAGAGAGAGGGAGGGAGAAGCAGGCTCCTCACTGAGCAGGGAGCCTGATGTGGGACTCTATCCCAAGACTCTGGGATCATGACCTGAGCTGAAGGCAGATGTTTAACCCACTGAGTCACCCAGGCACCCCTAAGATTTGCTCCTTTAATAGCTCTCCAAAACAGTACAATATTGTAAACTATACTCACCATGCTATACATTACATCATCAGGATGTATTCATCTTATCAAGAGAAACATGTACCCTTCTAATATCTTTACCCATTTCCCCCTCATCTCCCATCCGTGGCAACCACCGATCTGCTCTCTATTTCTAGGATTTTTTAAAGAGATTCTACATAAATGTGATATCATACAGTATTTTTCTGTCTCTGATTAATTTAGCATAATGTTCTCATGGTCCATCCATGTTATCACAGATGGCAGGAAGTTTCTTCTTTTTTGTAGCTGAATAATATTCCATTGTGTGTACTTTCTTTATCCATTCATCTGTTGATCTATATTAGGTTCTTTCCATGTCTTTCCAATTGAAAATAATGCTGTAATAATCACAAGGGTCCAGATATCTCTTCAAGATAATGATTCCATTTTCAAAATTATACCCAGAAGTGGAATTTTGAGATCATATGGTAGTAATCTTTTTAATTTTTTGAGGTATAGTATATAGTATAACACCCAGTGCTCATCCCATCAAGTGCCTGATACCCAGTTACCCCATCCCCTTGCCCACTTCACTTTCCATAACCACTTGGTTATTTCCCAAGTTAGGACTCTCTCATGGTTTGTCTCCCTATCTAATTTTTCCTACTCAGTTCCCCTCTTTTCCCTTATAATCCCTTTCACTCTTTCTTATATTCCCTGTATGAGTAAGAACATATGATGATTGTCCTTCTCTGACTGACTTCACTCAGCATCATAATACCCTCCAGTTGCATCCACATCGAAGCAAATGGTGGGTATTCGTCCTTTCTGGTGGCTGAATATATATACATATATATATTGTGATATATATATATCACATTTTCTTTATTCATTCACCTGTCGAAGGACATCAAGGCATCTTCCACAGTTTGGCTATTGTGGACATTGCTACTATGAACACTGGGGTGCAGGTGTCCTGGCATTTCACTACATCAGCATTTTGGGGGTAAATACCCAGTAGTGCAATTGCTGGGTTGTAGAGTATCTCTATTTTTAACTTCTTGAGGAAACTCCACACTGTTTTCCAGAGTGGCTGTACCAGTTTTTTATATATTTTGAATAATAACCCTTTACTGGACATGTGGTTTGTGAATATATTCTTCTATTCTGTATGCTTCCTTCATTTTTGCTGTTTTTTAAATAAATATTTTATTTATTTATTCATGAGAGAGGGAGAGAGGCAGAGACACAGGCAGAGGGAGAAGCAGGCTCCATGCAGGGAGCCCGATGTGAGACTCAATCCTGGGTCTCCAGGATCAGCCCTGGGCCGAAGGCGGTGCTAAACCGCTGAGCCACGGGGCTGCCTTGCTGTTTGTTTTTTTGCTTGTTTTGCTGTGCAGAATCTTTTTAGTTTTATTTAGTTATACATGTTTATTTTTGCTTCTATTGCTTGTGTTTTGGATTCCATATCCATGAAATTGTTGTTTTTTCCCCTTTGTGTTTCTCTTTTCAGAGTTTTATGAATTCACGTTTTACATTTAAGTATTTAATACATTTCAAGTTAATTTTTGTGAATGGTGTTAGAGGTCTAGTTTCATTCTTCTTCATGTGAATATGCAGTTGTCTTGATTGTTATTGAACAGTCTTTTCTCTATTAAAAGAGAGAAAAGCAGGATAAATGGACTATCTCCATTCTTGGCTGCCTTGTTCAATATTACTTCACAGAATTGCTGGAGTTTATTTCCTGGTTCTCATTTCTGTTCCATTTAACTGTGTGTCTACTTTTATGCCAATACTATGCTTTTTAAAAAAAAAATGTCTCTAATTTTGATGTTCTTTCTCAGGATTGTTTTGACTGTTCAGGGTTTTTTGTTGTTTCATATGAATTGTAGGATTGTTTCTTCTGTTTCTGTAAGAAAAAATGCTATTGGAATCTTAATAGGTACTTCCTTGAATCTGCAGGAGACTCTACACAGTAAGGGCAGGAAGGGATCCATTATTTTACAGAGATGACTATTATTTGTGCTGGGGTGACTGATTCATTAGTCTCTTACAACTTTTGGCTGTGAGGCAGGGCAAGATGGTGGAAGGGTAGGATCCCCAAGTCACTTGTCCCCACCAACTTACCTAGATAACTTTCATATCATCCTGAAACCCTACAAATTTGGCCTGAGATTTAAAGAGAGAACAGCTGGAATGCTACAATGAGAAGACTTCTGCTTCAATCAAGGCAGGAAGACAGAAAAAAAATAAACAAGTAAAAAAGCATCCAGGGGGAGGGGCCCCCATGAGGAGCCGGGCTAAGGGGGGCAGGGAGAGCCTTCAGGACAGGAAAGCCCAGTCTCTGAAAAGAAGGAACTTTACGAATCTTCCCAGAAGGAAAGGCGCATCCAGGGAGCTCAGGCAAGATCCCAGGAGGGGCAGTGATGCCCTCAGGCTCCGACGGTCACTAAAAGAGGAACTGTGCCCCAAGGGAGAGCGTGCCACACACCACAGACCGAGCTTCCAAAAGGGCTGGAGTGCACCCCTGGTGGGGTCTGGGGAGTAGCCCAGGCTGCGGTTCAGGTGGCTGCTCTGTGCAGCCCTGGGAGCAGCTCAGGCAGTGGCGCAGGTGGCGGCTTCGCACAGAGGGGGCTGCGGGACCCTGGGAGCATGATTCCAGTGGTGCAGGCCCCAGAGAAAAGGTGCTGGGGGACATAGCCCAAGATCCTGCACTCCTCCTGAGACAGGTAGAGGACGGGAGGTCACAGGACAGCGAGGACAGCGAGTGCATTCAGACCGCCGGGCAGCTGCCATCTGTGCAGAACGGTGCCACCGCCCCCGGAGCATCCAGGACCCTGGGAACTGGGAGACTGCAGTAGTTACTGCTGGAGCTGACTCCAGCGCTGGAGAGATGGCTGCCACCACTGCTGTTGTTCCTCCTGGTGTCACGTTATACCTGGGACGGATTGGGGCTGCCAGGGAGCAGAGGCCTCACACGATAAACAGTGCCCAATGAGCCCTGGACGTAGCAGGGGGTGGGGCAGCTCCCCCAGGCACACACACCTGAGAATCAGCACAGCAAGCACCTCCCCTGAAGATCAGCTGGAAGGACAGGGGAAGAGCAAGTTCTTGACCAAGCAGCACTGGAAAGTGCCAGGGGAAGTCTAGGGACCTACAGTACATATAATCAAAGGATACACCTCCTTGTTTTTTGTTCTTTGTTTGTCTCCCCTCCCTTTTTTCTTTTCTTTCCTCTTTTTCTCTTTTTTCCAGTACAACTTCTTTTTAGCCACTCTGCCCTGAGAAAAATGACTAGAAAGAGGAAATCACCACAAAAGACAGAATCAGAAACAGTCCTCTCTCCCACATAGTTACAGAACTTGATTTACAATTCAATGTCACAAAGCCAATTCAGAAACACTATTATAAAGCTACTGGTGGCTCTGGAAAAAAAAGCATAAAGGATTCAAGAGACTTCATGACTGCAGAATTTAGATCTAATCAGGCTGAAATTAAAAATCAATTAAATGAGATGCAATCCAAACTGGAGGTCCTAATGATGACGGGTAAGGAGGTAGAAGAACAAGTGAGTGACATAGAAGACAGGTTGATGGCAAGGAAGGAAGCTGAGGGAAAAAAATTAGAAAAACAATTAAAAGATCATGAGGAAAGGGAAAGGGAAAGAAATTACAGCCTCAGAAAGAAAAATCTACGTATAGCTGGGGTTGCAGAGGGCGTCAAAAAGGACAGAGGTCCAGAAAGTGTACTTGAACAAATCATAGCAGAGAACTTCCCTAACATGGGAAGGGAAACAAGCATTCAGATCCAGGAGATAGAGAGATCCCCCTAAAATCAATAAAAACCATTCAACACTCTGACATTTAATAGTGAAACGTGCACAATCCAAAGATAAAGAAATGATCCTTTTCTAAATAATAAATTTATTTTATTGGTGTTCAATTTCCCAACATACAGAACAACCCCCAGTGCTTACCCCGCAAAGTGCCCCCCTCAGTGACCACCAAACACTCACCCCCACCCACTGCTCTCCACCCCTTCCACACCCCTAGTTCATTTCCTAGAGTTAGGAGTCTTCATGTCCTCTCTCGCTGATGTGCGCCACTAACTGGAATTTAAACAAAACATTTTTTTAAAGATTATATTTATTTATTTATGAGAGACACAAAGAGAGAGACAGAGACATAGGCAGAGGGAGAAGCAGATTCCTCACAGGGAACCCAATGGAGGACTCAATCTCCAGACCCCAGGATCACGCCCTGAGCCGAAGGCAGAAGCTCAACCACTGAGCCACCCAGGCGTCCCTAAACAAAAACATGAAAAAAAGGAGACAGATTTAGGGCAGCCCTGGTGGCTCATCAGTTTAACACCACCTTCAGCCCAGGGCCTGATCCTGGAGACCCAGGATAGAGTCCCACGTCCATACTATGGAGCCTGCTTCTCCCTCTACCTGTGTCTCTGCCTCTCTCTCTTTCTCTCTCTCTCTCTCTCTCTCTCTCTCTCTGTCACTCGTGAATAAAATCTTCAAAAAAATAAAAATAAATAAAAAAATTTTTTAAAAGGGAGACAGATTTAACAGGACTTGGTTAGATGTTAATTGTAGAAGGGAGAAATCAGAACTCTCACACATTGATGTTTCGCAAATATAACACAAAACGCCAAAAGTTAAGTTTTTTTCACTTGACTGTCATGCTTAAGTTTCTTTAATATATCACACTGAGAGAAATACCAGCCAAAGGCACAGGCTTCATTCCTGGACAGTGTTTATCCTAAATCCCTGACTACTTTACTTCCCTGGTAAACTATGATAAACAATCTAGATTAAAATACATGTGGGCTTTTTTGTTTTTGTTTTTGTTTTTCTTACATTTTTTCCCCTTTAATTCTCCATTATTTTCAAATAAGTCAGCTCTTACTTGCTGTACTCTGAATTGCATTCTGGTGTTTGCTTTTCCTACCCCACCCCCAATCCTGTCCCATAAAATAACAGAGTAAAAAAAATAGAACCTTATAGCCTAGTCGCTTCCTCGGAATCCAAACTTGTGCTACCCTCAAAAGCTCAGCTGCTTCCCCGTGAATAGGTGTAGGAAGAAAAAGAGGAAAGAAAGAAAGAAAGAAAGAAAGAAAGAAAGAAAGAAAGGAAGGAAGAAAGAAAGAAAGAAAGAAAGAAAGAAAGAAAGAAAGAAAGAAAGGAAGGAAGGAAGAAAGAAAATGTTTGCTTCAGGGTATAATATTATTATCTTTCCAGTGTTTTCCTGTTCCTAATAAGTTTACATTTTTATTAGTCAACACGGGCCACTATAACAAAATATCATAGATTGCGTAGCTTAAACAACAGGAATTTATTTCTCACAGTTCTGGAGGCTACAAATATCAAGGTTCTGGCTTATTCAGTTCTCCAGTAAGGGCTGTTTTTCTGTCTTCTTTCTGCGTCAACACGTGATGGGGAGATATAAAGTAACCTCCCTTGTTTCTCTTCCCATCTTTATGACTTCATCTAAATCTAGTTATCTTCCATAGGCCCCATTTCCAAATACCGTTACAGTGGGGGTTAGGGCTTCAATGCATGAATTTTCAGGGGATATAATTCAGTCCATAGCAACCTTTTTTTTCCATTATTTAGCTTGTATGACATTTCTACAGTGCTCCATATCCTCTCTTCCCACATTCTTCTCCATAGTGAGACTTTTACATTCTAAGGCTCTGCCAGGGGATGCTGAGGGAAACATAAAGGGTTTGTAACTAATTCATTATTCCATGTCCTGTGGTAACTTGGAAATAATCATTTCCCTTACTAGAAACTGAATTCCGATCATAATCTGAGTGATAATTCTTATGCAAGATCTGTGTCCTACAAGGAAAAATTCATACCACCAAAGTGGAGGATTCTTTCTCTTACATTTATTGTTTGATATTTCCAAAAGAGGAAAGGTTGGAATGAAAGGATGTCTTATGGAGATAGGGTTCCATAAAAGCAGTGTCATGTGAATACATATACACTGCTACCAGTAAAATACTATTATTTAAATACTTCAATTTCTGAACTATGACCACCAAACTTTTTGTTGTTGTTGTTGTTGTGGAGAATTTTTCTTAGCCAGAAAGCTAAGTAGATTGTAGTAGTCCCTCAATCACCTACTTTTGAACTTTGCCATTACTTAAAATAATTCTATCTCAAGACCTTAACCTTTATAAGGACATTGTATAGTATTGTGAAGAAAAAGCCTAAGCTTTAAGGGCAAACAGTAGCTTAAGCACTTATTAGTTGCGTGATCTGACATCAAAGCCCATATTCTATCAATTATATGGTACTGCCTCCTTTTAGAGCACAAAGTTGATTAATGAAACGGTAGCCTTGAGAATAAGTGGTTCAACCATGTCTTTCAGCCCAGGAATCATTAAGCAGAAACTAAAATACAGTATACTATTGTAATTTGTCCTTTCCCATAATGACATCCAAGCAGGCAATTTGAAGACTGCCAAAATCAGAAGTGATATTGAAAATATTCAACAAGGTGTGTGCACTGACTAAATCAGAACGGATGTCACAGGGTATAATGGTTTATACTAACTTGAGAGCACAGATACTTTTCAAATTCTAAATGATACCAACTGAATTCACCATTTCTTCTATTCCTTATCCAACTTTTCTCTTCCCATATTCCCTATGTATGATCAGATTATCTCTATAATAATTACCTGAGGTTAAATGAAGTTGGTATCTTGAGGATTAAATGAAATAACACATGTGGCACCTGACTTATAATGGGCACTCAGTGAATGCTAGTTTCTCTTCTCATTTCTCCAAACTATTCTTACTACATACTATTCTTCAACCCTATGCACTTCTCCCACCGAGCTATTCCCAATGAACCACCTTTTAGTTCTTATTCTGATTTTCAGTCCCTCAACACATCACACTTCTCTCAATTCATCAGTCCTATTAAAGCTTCATTTGCTTCCCTCTTGGCCATAGTCAGCTACTTCAATGGTATACTTCCACCTTAGAATCCTTTCTGCCTTGGCTCTCCCCAGGGTCTGAGTAACTCCTTTTGTCTGGCATCTCCTATTCTTAAACTGATAAATATTACTACAGAAGCATCAGAGAGTCAACTTTTTCTCATGGTGTTCCTGTCTCAGTAAATGGCTGCCATATTTACATAGTCAAAAACCTGGGAATCGTTCTTTACTCTTACTCATTTTTCACATCCAATTTGTCATCAAATCCTGTTGAATCAATCTTAATATATCTCCCAAACTCAATCCTCAATTCCCACAGTCATTGCTCTAGTTTTATAAGCTGTCTCTTTCTGGAACACAGCAATAATTTCTTAACCAATCTTCCTATCTGCAATCTCAGTTCTTTCTATCCAGCCTCCACATTGTTGCTTCACAAAGAGTAACTTATTAATCTGGCCATACTAAATGCTTAAAATTTATCAAGAACCTACTTAAAAATAAGGGGTGCTTGTTGGCTGTCTCAGTCAGTAGAGCATGCAATTCTTGATCTTGGGGTCATGGGTTCCATATTGGTCATGGAGCCTACTAAAAACTGCAAAAAAAATTGACATCTATCTACTACCTATAAAAAATGCTACAAGATTCCAATGAAAACATACAAGGTCCTGTGATTTGGTCCCCTCATTTCTATATTTTACCACATCTCTTTTGCCACTTATGCCCTAGCCTTATAGACTGCTTTTAATTCTTTGAAGCAGATCAAGTAATTTCATTACTCTGTCTTTATTCATAAAGTATCATTTATCTATAATATCTAAATATGTAGCCTACCCAAGACCAATTCTTATTTTCCAGACAGAACAAACATTCCTTCTGCTATTTCATTCCTTTTTTTTTTCATTAGACCTATCATTGTCTTTTGCACCCTCACTATAACCCAAAGATGTTTATCTCCTGAACCTGTTATACATAAATGATTTTATTTGTTTTCCTACTGTCTCTACCATTAGACTATGAAAATAAAAAACAAAAACATGTAAAAATTAGGGATGCGATTTCAGCTCAACCTAAGGATGTGCTTTCTTATAATAAAAACTCAGGTTGTTTCTACATATGCAGGTAGGTTTCCTCTGAAAAGGGTACAAAGACAGAGTCACTTATGGTCTTTTCCTATCAATAAAGCTATAGGGAAAAAATTTTCCTTTTTTAGAATTTACTTATTTATTCATGAGGGAGAGAGAGAGAGAGAGACAGAGAGACAGAGAGAGAGAGAGGCAGAGACACAGGCAGAGGGAGAAGCAGGTCCCATGCAGGGAGCCTGATCCGGAACTTGATCCCGAGACTCCAGGACCACGCCCTGGGCCAAAGGCAGGCGCTAAACCGCTGAGCCACCCAGGTTATCCACGAAAATAAACTTTTCAAAAGAAAAAAAGGAAAGTGTTTCCTGGTAAACATTCCCTCATAAAGAGCTTTTGGGGCAGAATATAACTAGTATAAGTGAGATTTTTGAAGTGAGATTACCAGTTTCTTGAATTGCAACCTCTGCCACGCTTAATGTTGGAAGTTAGAGGGCAGCAAATTGTACACAGAGATCTCTGTAAGGGAATAAAAGATGTGGTGGCCAAATCTTCCAAATATAAATATTGGGGAATGCTTCTTCTATTTCTCATGGTTAAGAGAATAATAAGAAAATTAGCCACAAAGTGGAAACAGGACTCATACGGGATTAAGGGGGAAATCAAAGGAAACAACAGAAAGTTAAAGGAAAGCAACCAGAACTTTTGGACTACCCTAGCTGTCAGATCATCAACCTTGATTTCCCTTTGAAAAATAGCCAAAAGTTTCTCTAATTGGAGTTCATTTTGCCACCATATAGCATAAGACCCAGTGCTCATCCCACCAAGTGCCCCCCTCAGTGCCCATCACCCAGTTACCACAACCCGCCGCCCACCTCCCTTTCCACTCTCACTTGTTCGTTTCCTAGAGTTAAATGTCTCTCATCTTTTGTCACCCTCACTGATATTTTCACTCATTTTCTCTCCATCCCCTTTATTCCATTTCACTAATTCTAATATGCCCCAAATGAATGAGACCATATAATGTTTGTCCTTCTCCAATTGACTTATTTCACTCAGCATAATGCCCTCCATGTCCATCCAAGTCGAATCAAATGGTAGGTATTTGTCGTTTCTTTCTTTCTTTTTTTTTTTTGTAAATTTATTTTTTATTAGTGTTCAATTTGCCAACATATAGAATAACACCCAGTGCTCATCTCATCAAGTGCCCCCCTCAGTGCCCGTCAACCAGTCACCCTCACCCCCCGCCAACCTCCCCTTCCCCCACCCCTAGTTCGTTTTTCAGAGTTAGGAGTCTCTCATGTACTGTCTCCCTTTCTGATATTTTCCACTCATTTTTCTCCTTTCCTCTTTATTTCCTGTCACTATTTTTGATAATCCCCAAATGAATGAGACCATATAATGTTTGTCCTTCTCTGATTGACTTATTTCACTCAGCATAATACCCTCCAGTTCCATCCACGTTGAAGCAAATGGTGGGTATTTGTCATTTCTAAAGGCTGAGTATTATTCCACTGTATAAATATACCACATCTTCTATATCCATTCATCTTCTGATGGACACCGAGGCGCCTTCCACATCTTGCTATTGTGGACATTGCTGCTATAAACATCCCCATTTGCAGGTGTCCCAGCGTTTCAATGCATCTGTATCTCTGGGGTAAATACCTAGCAGGGCAATTGCTGGGTCATAGGGCAGATCTATTTTTAACTATTTGCGGAACCTCCACACAGTTTTCCAGAGTGGCCGCACCAATTCACATTAACAGCAACAGTGAAAGAGGGTTCCCCTTTCTCCACATCCTCTCCAACATTTGTTGTTTCCTGTCTACTTGATGTTCAGCATTCTCACAGGTGTGAGGTGGCATCTCATTGTGGTTTTGATTTGTATTTCCCAGATGGCCAGTGATGCGGAGCATTTTTTCAACTGCTTCTTGGCCATGTCTATGTTTTCCTCTGTGAAATTTCTGTTCATTTTTTTAATAATAAATTTATTTTTTATTGGTGTTCAATTTGCCAACATACAGAATAACACCCAGTGCTCATCCCGACAAGTGCCCCCCTCAGCGCCCGTCACCCATTCACCACTACCAGCCACTCTCCTCCCTTCCACCACCCCTAGTTCATTTCCCAGAGTTAGGAGTCTTTATGTTCTGTCTCCCTTTCTGATATTTCCCACTCATTTCTTTTCCCTTCCCTTCTATTCATTTTCACTATTATTTATATTCCCCAAATGAATGAGAACATATAATGTTTGTCCTTCTCTGATTGACATATTTCACTCAGCATAATACCCTCCAGTTGCATCCACGTCGAAGCAAATAGTGGGTATTTATCATTTCAAATGCCTGAGTAATATTCCATTGTATACATAAACCACACCTTTATCCATTCATCTTTCGAAGGACACCAGGGCTCCTTCCACAGTTTAGATAATGTGGACATTGCTGGTATAAACATCGGGGTGCAAGTGTCCCGGCATTTCATTGCATCTGCATCTTTGGGGTAAATCCCCAGCAGTGCAATTGCTGGGTCATAGGGCAGGTCTATTTTTAACTCTTTGAAGAACCTCCACACAGTTTTCCAGAGTGGCTACACCAGTTCACACTTCCACCAACAGTGTAAGAGGGTTCCCTTTTCTCCGCATCCTCTCCAACATTTGTGGTTTCCTGCCTTGTTAATTTTCCCCATTCTCACTGGGGTGAGGTGGGATCTCATTGTGCTTTTGATTTGTATTTCCCTGATGGCAAGTGATGCAGAGCATTTTCTCATGTGCATGTTGGCCATGTCTATGTCTTCCTCTGTGAGATTTCTCTTCATGTCTTTTGCCCATTTAGTGATTGTTTGTTTCTTTGGTGTTGAGTTTAAGAAGTTCTTTATAGATCTTGGAAACTAGCCCTTTATCTGATACGTCATTTGCGAATATCTTCTCCCATTCTGTAGGTTGTCTTTTAGTCTTGTGGACTGTTTCTTTGGCTGTGAGGAAGATTCTTATCTTGATGAAGTCCCAATAATTCATTTTTGCTTTGGTTTCCCCTGCCTTGGAGGATGTATCTTGCAAGAAGTTACTGTGGCCGGGTGCAAAAAGGGTGCTGCCTGTATTCTCCTCTAGGATTTTGATGGAATCTTGTCTCACATTTAGATCTTTTATCCATTTTGAGTTTATCTTTGTGTATGGTGAAAGAGAGAGCCACCATTCTTCTGCATGTGGATGTCCAATTTTCCCAGCACCATTTATTGAAGAGACTGTCTTTCTTCCAGTGGATAGTCTTTCCTCCTTTATCGAATATTAGTTGACCATAAAGTTGAGGGTCCACTTCTGGGTTCTCTATTCTGTTCCATTGATCTATGTGTCTGTTTTTGTGCCAGTACCACACTGTCTTGATGACCACAGCTTTGTAGTACAGCCTGAATCTGGCATTGTGATGCCCCCAGATATGGTTTTCTTTTTTTTTCTTTTTCTTTAAAATTTTTATTTTATTATTTATGATAGTCACAGAGAGAGAGAGAGAGAGAGAGAGGCAGAGACACAGGCAGAGGGAGAAGCAGGCTCCATGCACCGGGAGCCCGACGTGGGATTCGATCCCGGGTTTCCAGGATCGCGCCCTGGGCCAAAGGCAGGCGCCAAACCGCTGCACCACCCAGGGATCCCTGGTTTTCTTTTTTAAAATTCCCCTGGCTATTCGGGGTCTTTTCTGATTCCACACAAATCTTAAAATAATTTGTTCTAACTCTCTGAAGAAAGTCCATGGTATTTTGATAGGGATTGCATTAAACGTGTAAATTGCCCTGGGTAACATTGACATTTTCACAATATTAATTCTTCCAATCCATGAGCATGGACTATTTTTCCATCTTTTTGTGTCTTCCTCAATTTCTTTCAGAAGTGTTCTATAGTTTTGAGGATATAGATCCTTTACCTCTGTGGTTAGGTTTATTCCTAGGTATCTTAGGATACAGTGGGGAGAGTGGACATTCCTGTCTTGTTCCTGATCTTAGGGGAAAGGCTCCCAGTGCTTCCCCATTGAGAATGATATTTGCTGTGGGCTTTTCATAGATGGCTTTTAAGATGTTGAGGAATGTTCCCTCTATCCCTACTGAAGAGTCGTGATCAGGAATGGATGCTGTGGTATGAATTTTTCCTTGTAGGACACAGATCTTGCATAAGAATTATCACTCAGATTATGATCGGAATTCAGTTTCTAGTAAGGGAAATGATTATTTCCAAGTTACCACAGGACATGGAATAATGAATTAGTTACAAACCCTTTATGTTTCCCTCAGCATCCCCTGGCAGAGCCTTAGAATGTAAAAGTCTCACTATGGAGAAGAATGTGGGAAGAGAGGATATGGAGCACTGTAGAAATGTCATACAAGCTAAATAATGGAAAAAAAAGGTTGCTATGGACTGAATTATATCCCCTGAAAATTCATGCATTGAAGCCCTAACCCCCACTGTAACGGTATTTGGAAATGGGGCCTATGGAAGATAACTAGATTTAGATGAAGTCATAAAGATGGGAAGAGAAACAAGGGAGGTTACTTTATATCTCCCCATCACGTGTTGACGCAGAAAGAAGACAGAAAAACAGCCCTTACTGGAGAACTGAATAAGCCAGAACCTTGATATTTGTAGCCTCCAGAACTGTGAGAAATAAATTCCTGTTGTTTAAGCTACGCAATCTATGATATTTTGTTATAGTGGCCCGTGTTGACTAATAAAAATGTAAACTTATTAGGAACAGGAAAACACTGGAAAGATAATAATATTATACCCTGAAGCAAACATTTTCTTTCTTCCTTCCTTTCTTTCTTTCTTTCTTTCTTTCTTTCTTTCTTTCTTTCTTTCTTTCCTCTTTTTCTTCCTACACCTATTCACGGGGAAGCAGCTGAGCTTTTGAGGGTAGCACAAGTTTGGATTCCGAGGAAGCGACTAGGCTATAAGGTTCTATTTTTTTTACTCTGTTATTTTATGGGACAGGATTGGGGGTGGGGTAGGAAAAGCAAACACCAGAATGCAATTCAGAGTACAGCAAGTAAGAGCTGACTTATTTGAAAATAATGGAGAATTAAAGGGGAAAAAATGTAAGAAAAACAAAAACAAAAACAAAAAAGCCCACATGTATTTTAATCTAGATTGTTTATCATAGTTTACCAGGGAAGTAAAGTAGTCAGGGATTTAGGATAAACACTGTCCAGGAATGAAGCCTGTGCCTTTGGCTGGTATTTCTCTCAGTGTGATATATTAAAGAAACTTAAGCATGACAGTCAAGTGAAAAAAACTTAACTTTTGGCGTTTTGTGTTATATTTGCGAAACATCAATGTGTGAGAGTTCTGATTTCTCCCTTCTACAATTAACATCTAACCAAGTCCTGTTAAATCTGTCTCCCTTTTAAAAAATTTTTTTTATTTATTTTTATTTTTTTAAAGATTTTATTCACGAGTGACAGAGAGAGAGAGAGAGAGGCAGAGACACAGGTAGAGGGAGAAGCAGGCTCCATAGTATGGACGTGGGACTCTATCCTGGGTCTCCAGGATCAGGCCCTGGGCTGAAGGTGGTGCTAAACTGATGAGCCACCAGGGCTGCCCTAAATCTGTCTCCTTTTTTTCATGTTTTTGTTTAGGGACGCCTGGGTGGCTCAGTGGTTGAGCTTCTGCCTTCGGCTCAGGGCGTGATCCTGGGGTCTGGAGATTGAGTCCTCCATTGGGTTCCCTGTGAGGAATCTGCTTCTCCCTCTGCCTATGTCTCTGTCTCTCTCTTTGTGTCTCTCATAAATAAATAAATATAATCTTTAAAAAAATGTTTTGTTTAATTCCAGTTAGTGGGGCACCTGGGTGGCTCAGTGGTTGACCGTCTGCCTTTGGCTCAGTTGGTGATCCTGGGGTCCTGGGATGGAGTCCCACATCAGGCTCCCTGCAGAGAACCTGCTTCTCCCTCTGCCTATGTCTCTCTGGGTGTGTGTGTGTGTGTGTGTGTGTGTGTGTGTTGCTCATGAATAAAATAAATAAAATATTTAAAAAAAATAAATTCCAATTAGTTAACATACAGTATAACAGTTTTATGTGTACAATATAGTGATTCATCACTTGCATACAACACCCAGTGCTTATCACAAGTGCCCTCCTTAATTCTTATCACCTATTTAACCTATACCACAGCCCACCTCATCTACAGTAGCCATCAGTTGGTTCTCTATAGTTAAAAGTCTGTCTCTTGGGGGTGCCTGAGTGGCTCAGTCAGTGAAGCATTTGCCTTTGGCTCAGGTCATGATCCCAGGGTCTTGAGATTGAGTCTCATGTTAGGCTCCCTGCTGAGCCTGTTTCTCCCTCTCCCTCTGCCCCTCCCCCACCCTGCTTGTGCTCTCTCTCTCTCTCTCTCTCTCAAATAAATAAAATCTTTTTAAAAATTAAAGAGACTGTTTCTTGGTTTGCCTCTCTTCCCCCCACTGTGTCCATTTGTTTTCTTCCCAAAATTCCACATATAAGTGAAATCATGTGGTATTTGTCTTTCTCTGACCGACTTATTTCGCTTACCATAATAATTTCTAACTCCATCCACATCATTGCAGATGGCAAAATTTCATTCATTTTAATGACTGAGTAATATTCCATTTTGTATTTGGGTTCTTTCCATAATTTGGCTATCATTGATAATTAAGGCTGCGATAAACATCAGGGTGCATGTATCCCTTCAAATCAGTATTTTTTTATCTTTTGGGTAAATACCTAATAGTATAGTAACTAGATCCTGGGTAGTTCTATTTTGAACTTTCTGAGGAACCTCAGTATTTTCTCGAGTGGCTACACCATTTTGCCTTCCCACCAACAGTGCAAGGGACTTTCTCTTTCTCCACATCCTGGCCATCACTGTTGTTTCCTCTGTTGTTGAATTTAGCCATTCTGAATGATGTGCGGTGATAGCTCATTGTAGTTTTTGATTTGTATTTCCCTGATGACAGGTGATGTTGAGCATTTTTTCATGTGCTTCTTGGCCATCTGTATGTCTTGTTTGGAGAAATGTCTGTTCATATATTCTGCCCATTTCATGACTTGATTGTTTGTTTTTGGGGTGTTAAGTTTGATAAGTTCTTTATAGATCTTGGATACTAGCCTTTTATCTAATTTGTCATTTGCAAATATCTTCTCCTATTCTGTAGATTATTTTTTAGTTTTGTTGACTGTTTCCTTTGCTGTGCAGAAGCTTTTTATCTTGATGAAGTCCCAGTAGTTCACTTTTGCTTTTGCTTCTCTCACCTTTAGGGACATGTCTTGCAAGAATTTGCTGTGCCCAAGGTCAAAAAGGTTGCTCCCTGTGTTCTCTAGGGTTTTGATGGATTCCTGTTCCACATTTAGGTTCTTCATCCATTTTGAGTTTATCTTTGTGTATGGTGTAAGAAAGTGATCCAGTTTCATTCTTCTACATGTGGCTGTCCAATTTTCCCAGCACCATTTTTTGAAGAGACTGTCCTTTTTCCACTGGATATTCCTTCCTGCTTTGTCGAAGATTAGTTGACCATGATGTTGAGGATCCATTTCTGGGTTCTCTATTCTATTCTATTCTATTCTATTCTATTCTATTCTATTCATACGTTGTCTGTTTTTGTGCCAGTATTATGCTATCTTGAGGATCACAGCTTTGTAATATATCTTGAAATCAGGCATTGTGATGCCCCCAGCTTTGTTTTGTTTTGTCTTGTCTTGTTTTGTCAATATCCCTATGGCTATTAAAGATATTTTCTGGTTCCATACAAAACTTAGGATTATTTATTCCAACTCTGTGAAAAATATCGATGGTATTTTGATGCGGTTTGAATTGAATATGTAGATTGCTCTGATAGCATAGACATTTTCACAATATTTATTCTTCCAATCCATGAACATGGAATGTTTTTCCATCTCTTTGTGTCTTCCTCAAATTCTTTCCTTAAGTATTCTGGTAATTTTAGAGTGCAGATCCTTTACTTCTTTGGTTAGGTTTATTCCTAGGTATCTTATGGTTCTTAGTGCAATTGTCAATGGGATAAATTCCTTAATTTCTCTTTCTTCAGTCTCATTGTTAGTATATAGAAATGCAGCTTATTACTGTGGATTGATTTTGTATGCTGCCCCGTTGCTAAATTGCTGTAAGAGTTTTAGCAATTTTGGGGTGGAGCCTTTTGGGTTTTCCACATACAGTATCATGTCATCTACAAGAGGGAGAGTTTGCCTTCTTTGCCAATTTAAATGCCTATTTTCTTTTTGTTGTCGGATTGCCGAGGGTAGGACTTCTAGTACTAGGTTGAACAACAGCGTTGAGAGTGGGCATCCCTGTTGTGTTCCAGACCTTAGGGGAAAAGCTCTGTTTTCTCCCATTTAGAATGATATTTGTTGTGGGCTTTTCATAGATAGTCTTTATGATATTATGATATGTTCCCTCTATCCCTACACTGTGAAGAGTTTTAATCAAGAAAGGTGCTGTTTTTGTCAAATGCTTTTTCTGCCTCAATTGAGAGGATTATATGGTTCTTATCTTTTATTAATGTGAAGTATCACATTGATTGATTTGCAAATGTTGAACCACCCTTGCATCCCAGGAATAAATCCCACTTGGTTATGGTGAATAATCCTTTTAATGTACTGTTGATTCCTATTGTCTAGATCTTGGTGAGTATTTTGACATCTGTGTTCATCAGGGATATTCAAAGACCTCATTTCTAATTAGATATTGTTTATTTGTACCAGTGGCCTATCTTCTTGTAATCTTCTTTTTATACCTTTTCTGTTAATTGATTCTAACAACTTAATAAAACAGGTTTATGTTTTGCTATTGTTTTACTTATTTTGGGCTATTGCTGCCTCTCCTAACAATCTGTACTTTACCTTTCTTCTCCTTACTCTTTGTAGCCTGAAAATTATTCCTCGTGACATAATAACACACACACACACAAAGTAAAATGGAAGATGAGGAACAACTTTTCCTATATCATTAATGAAAATTGTGTTGTCGATTTTGTGTATTTTTTTAACCCATTCGTTGGTTATCTTTTTTTCTAAGTATAACCAAAGCATGTCCCTTCTGTTACTCTTATCATTTTTGAGAGCCTAGGTACATTCTGAGCTTTATTTCTTTTTAGTCCTTTGCACTATCAAGGGATATACAGCTCTAGTTTCTCGTCACAATAAAGGGGAGAGGAAAATATGTGAAACACATTAAAGACAGGAGAGATGAAGTGATTTGTAGAAAAAAATAATACTTATAGAGTGGTTGTTAAAGTGTGTCAATAAATGACAGATGTTTGGAATAAAGCCTGGTACCCTGTGACTATGTAGTATACATTAGCTATTACTATGTGGATGGTAAGTATGATGATAGTTGTATCAGTAAGGGGCCAGCAGACAAATAGATGCAACATTCACATTGAATAATTTGATGAGATTTTAACAGTGAAACTAGTTAAAAAGGGGTGAGCAAGGGATAGGGAAACCACAAAGGATAGTGTAATACCATGGGGATTATAACAGTAATTGATATTAGTACTCCTAGGTCTAAAGGATTAAAAGTAGGAAGTAAGTCCTAGAACTCAGAATGAGTAGCTATAGCTATTGGAAAGGGCCACTTCATAGAAGCTGTGATCTTTGGTTGAGGGAAGTAGCCAACCCACAGCCACCTTTCAGGGTAGAAGTTGAGAGAATACCTCAACTGCACATTCCCTTCTTGTTCCAAACTTCTGCTGGTAACTGTTCTGAACCAAAGACTCACAACAGCCATGTTTTGGTTTTGAAAAGGAAATAAAACTTTATTATTATTATAGAAACCTAATAGAAACAGTACAGGAAAGGAATCTACATATAGATGAAGGTAATAGTAGGCTACTAATGAAAATAAGTCCAAGTTACATCAAATCAGGTACTTACAAAATCCAACCTCATTAGTTGGGAAAGCCCTTGTGGAAACAGCCAGGCTGGAGTCCCAATCGAGAGGCCTGGCTGAAATGTCCTTCCCTTAGGTGAGACTTCCAATTAACCATCCCCATAAGGGCTATATTTATAGGGCAAATGATGTGGTTTAAAGTTAAATAGTTGTTCACTTATGTGCAGTTTGGAGTGAGCTGCATTTCTATGTTAATATGTTTTTATATTTTTAAGGAGCATGGGCTATGTGTCTCTGCCTCCCCTCCCAGATTCTATTCTAGGGGTCCATCCCAGTCTGAAGCAGGAGGGGATATGAGACAAAATTTGTAGCTCTTGGCATCCAGAACAGATAATATATGTTAAATAATCAGACCCCCATGGTTATTCACACAGCATGAGTCTCACAAACAGCATTTTCAGACTACCTGTGTATGTACAGGTCCAGATGGTTGGTTATGCAGGGACAAACCATAGAAACATCTATCTGTAGAGAATTAGTACCTCTGGTTAGCCAAACCTCAACCAAACACAAGAGGAGATGGAGCCTGTTGGAATACATATAAGCTAGCCTTCCAGGACAAAAAGGCAGGGTGGAGAATGTTGAGGAGTAGTTCTGGATGGAGGTCAAAATAGAAGATATCACCAAAAATCATGATATAAGTATAGATCGTATACTCTTCTCGGTGCAGAAGATAAGTTGTGAGGCATTTTATGGTATGACCAACAAATCACCTATGAAACCGCTGGTTTCTGTGAGAAGATATGAATGTTATTCCACAAATAAAAGTCATCCATTTTGTCCTTGAGTTTAGTTAATGAATTAAATCCAGATCTTATCCAGATTTAAATATTATCCCAAATGCTGACCTGATGAAAGTTCCTCTATACTCTATAAATATTATATTTATTTTCAGACTTCTTTTCAGTCATAATCCCTCAGATGCCTTTTAAAAGCATTAGTGTCGGGATCTCTGGGTGGCTCAGCGGTTTGGTGCCCACCTTCGGCCCAGGGCATGCACCTGGAGACCCAGGATCGAGTCCCATGTCAGCTCCCCACATGGAGCCTGCTTCTCCCTCTGCCTGTGTCTCTGCCTGTCTCTCTCTCTCTCTCTCTCTCTCTCTCTCTCTCTCTATATATATATATATATATATATATATATATAATGAATAAATAAATAAAATATATATATTTTAAATATATTTATATATTTATATTTATTATATATATAATATATATAAAATATATATATATCATGAATAAATAAATAAAAACTTAAAAAAAGCATTAGTGTTTTTTAAAAGATAGCAGCTATGTTGCTGATGTTTAAGAGATGACTGAGAAAAGGGGTTTGTTTAAAAAGGGAAGAAGGAAGGAAAATTGTTTCACCAGGTGGTACCAGAAAAAACTCCTCAAGCTTAAGCAGTCAACATTGTCTTATCTTATTCCACCACTACCTTTTCTATTTTTACACATTTCTATTATGAATTGTATAAAACTGTATACAATTAAGTAAATTTTTTGGAAGAGTTTAAAGAACTCTGATTTGTTGGAAATCAGAAAAGGACTTATGACAAATGATGACATTTGAGCTAGGCTTTGAAAAAATGATATAGGCCTTTTTAAAACTTTGAAGTATTTTTGTATCTTTTGTATATTTTCTTACTTTCTATATTATTTAAGAGATACATATGTAAACAATAATTATACATCTATGTTAATAAGAACACTTTAAGTAAACGTGTTTTTATACATGTATAAAACCTCCTTTATTGTTTTTACTTCATTTTTGTAATTTTTAAATTTTTATTTCAATTCCAGTTAGTTAACACACAGTTCAGTATTAGTTTCAGGTGTACAATATAGCGATTCAACACTTCCATATAGCACCTAGTGCTCATCACAACTACAATCTTTAATCCTCATCACCTATGTAGCCCACCCTCCACACATCCCCATTCTAGTATTCATCCCTTGGTTCTTTATAGTTAGGAGTCTGTTTCATGGTCTGCATCTCTCTTATTTTTTCCCCTTTGCTTGTTTTTTTTAATATCTTAAACTCCACATATGACTAGAATCATAAGGTAATTTTCTTTCTCTGACTTACTACACTTAGCATAATGCTCTGTAACTCATATCCATGTCACTGCAAATGGCAAGATTAAAGAAATCTTTTTTATGGCTGAGTAATATTCCACTTAGAATATGCCACCAGTTCCTTTTTAAAAAATATTTTATTTAAGTTCATTTCACCAATATATAGTGTAACACCCAGTGCTCATCCCATCAAGTGCCCTCCTTAGTGTCTGTCATCCAGTTACCCCATCTCCCCAACCTCCTCCCTTTCTGCAACCCTTTGTTTCCCAGAGTTAGGAACTTCTCATTATTTGTCTTCCTCTCTAATTTTTCCCCACAAAGTCACCTCCTTTCCTTTATAGTCCCTTTCACTATTTATTATATTCCACATATGAGTGAAACTATAATTGTCATTCTCTGTTTGACTTATTTCAGTCAGCATAACACCCTCCAGTTTCATCCACGTTGAAGCAAATGGTAGGTATTCATCCTTTCTGATGGCTGAGTAACTTTCCATTTATATATATATATATATATATATATATATATATATATATATATACACTTTATACCATACCATACCATATATATACTATATATATATATATATATATATATATATATATATACACTTCCTGTCTTATTAATTTTAGCCAGTGTAAAGTGGTATCTAATTGTGATTTTGATTTATATTTATATTTATATTTATATTTCCCTAATGGCAAGTGATATGGAACAGTTTTTTCATATGCTTGTTGGCCATGTGTAGGTCTTTTGTGGAGAAATTTCTATTCATGTCTTCTGCTCACTTCATGACTAGATTGTCTCTTGGGTGTTCAGTTTGATAAGTTCTTTTTGGATCTTGGGTACTAGCCCTTTATCTAATATGTCATTTGCAAATATCTTCCTGCATTCTGAAGGTTGTCTTTTAGTTTTGTTGACTGTTTCCTTTGCTGTGCAGAAGCTTTTTTTCTTGATGAAGTCCCAGTATTTTTTGCTTTTGCTTCTCATACCTTTAGGGACATGTCTTGCAAGAGGTTGCTGTCGCCAAGTTCAAAAAGGTTGCCTATATTTTCCTCTAGGATTTTGATGGATTCTTGTCTCACATTTAGATCTCTCAACCATTTTGAGTTTATCTTTGTATGTGGTAAAAGAGAATGGTCCAATTTCATCCCTCTGAATGTGGCTGTTATTTTCCCAACACCATTTATTGAAGAGACGGTCTTTTTTCCAGTGGATATTCTTTCCTGTTTTGTCAAAGATGAGTTGACCATAGAGTTGAGCATCCATTTCCGGGTTCTCTTATACCACCTGTTCTTTATCCATTCATCACCTGATGGATACTTGGGTTGTTTCAATAATTTGACTATTATATAAAATACTGCTATAAACAGAGTGAATGTATTTCTTTGAATCACTATTTTTTGTCTCTTTGGGTAAATATCTAGTAGTGCAATTGCTAGATTGTAGGGTAGTTCTATTTTGAAATTTTTGAGGAACCTCCATACTGCTTTCCACAGTGGTTGTTCCAGTTTGCATTCCCACCAACAGTGCAAAAAGGGTTCTCCTTTGTCTACATCCTTGCCAACACCTGGTTCTTTTATTATTGATTTTAGCCATTCTGATGTGAAGTGATATCTCATTGTAGTATTGATTTGTATTTCCCTGATGATCAGTGATATTGAGCATCTTTTCTTCTGTCTTTTGGCCATTCGTATGTCTTCTTTAGAAACTATCCCATTTTTTATTGGTTTATTTGTGTTATGGGTCTTGAGTTTTGTAAGTTCTTTATATATTTTGGATAATAACCCTTTAACAGATATTCCACTTGCAAATATCTTTTCCAGTTCCATAAGTTGCCTTTTAGTTTGTTGACTATTTCTATCACTATGCAGAAGCTTTTTATTTGTTGAAGTCCTCATAGTTTATTTTTGCTTTTGTTTGCCTTGCCTCAGGAGACTAATCTAGAAAAATTTGCTATAACACATGTCAAGGAAGTTACTACCTATATTCTCTTCTAGGATTTTTATTATTTCAGGTGTAGATCTTTAATCCATTTTGAATTTGTTTTTGTGTATGGTGTAAGAAAGTGGTCCAGTTTCATTATTTGTGTGTTGCTATGTAGTTTTCGTAACACCATTTCTTTTTTTTTAATTGATAAGATAAAATTTTATTTTCCAGTTATTTCCAACGTTACAGAGAAATGGTTCAAATGCCCCAATTAGTTGCACTGATTGCAGAAATCTTCATAACCACTTCATAGAAATTATAGTATCTCCTAAGTTAATAGAATATTTGGGATGGATACAGTACGTCTAAATAGTTTAATCCACAAGCATAAAGGATTAACAGCTAGAGGCAAAGACTGAGCTGTTGAGAATTTTACTGAAACGAGAAGTCCTGCTGTTGGATCAGCATCCAGCCACCTCCCTCACCTGCTAAGTGTGGCTGGGTCCTGGGAAAGGCTCATCGACATGGCTGAATTCAGACCCAGTGGCATCAGACAGGACTCTGGACTGAGAAACTTGTTATCAAAGCAGGAACCCATATGAGGAGAGTCTTTAGTTGACAAATATTTAAGTGATAAAGGCTCTAAGAGCGGGAGGGCCAATATGGCCGAAGAGTAAGGTCCCCAAGTCACCTGTCCCCACCAAATTACCTAGATAACCTTCAAACCATCCTGAAAATCTACGAATTTGGCCTGAGATTTAAAGAGAGACCAGCTGGAATGCTACAGTGAGAAGAGTTCGCGCTTCTATCAAGGTAGGAAGACGGGGAAAAAGAAATAAAGAAACAAAAGGCATCCAAGGGGGAGGGACCCGCGAGGAGCCTGGCTGAGGCCGGGGCGAGTGTCCCCAGGACAGGAGAGCGGAAAGGGGCCCGCAGGGAGTTAGAGCAGGACCCCAGGAGGGTGGGGATGCCCTCAGGCTCCCTGGGACACTGACAGAGCACCTGCGCCCCTGGGAGAGTGCGCCGAGCTCCCTAAAGGGCTGCAGCCCGCCCATGGCTGGACTCTGGAGCAGCTCGGAGGCGGCTCTGGCAGAGGCTCAGCGCCGAGGGGGCTAAACGCCCCGGGAGCAGCTCCGTGGGGTCAGGTGGCAGCTCCACAGAGAGGGGGCTGCACCGCTGGGAGCGCGAATCCAACAGCGCAGGCCCAGGAGCACAGAGCGCCAGGGAAAAAGCCCAGGATCCGGCGACCCCCGGGACAGGCGGAGGCCAGGAGGGCCCAGGACAGCAAGGACACTCCTGCCACAAGCTGAGCAGATCATCCGCCCCGCCCCCAGAGCATCCAGGCCCCTGCAGACTGAGAGCTCCTTAGTTACTGTGGGGGCTGAATCCAGGGATCTAGCACTGGCTGCTGCCACTGTGGTTGTTCCTCCTGGGGCCTCACAGGATAAACAGCCCCCACTGAGCCTCACAGTGGCCTCACCAGATAAACAGATTAAATATCTTTCACTGAGCCCTGCACCAGGCAGGGGGCTGAGAGCTCCCCCAAGTGCTAACACCTGCAAATCAGCACAACAGGCACCTCCCCCAGAAGACCAGCTAGACTGAAAGGGGAAAAACAAATTATTGACCGAGCAGCACTGGAAAGTTTTTCCTTTGAGAGGTGAAGTGATAAACTAGAAACTGGTCAGGATTCAGAATATGACAGAGGTCTGTTCCAGTGTTGCCTGTGCCAGTTGGGTACCTCGGGCAAGCTAAGCAGCTTACTCTGTGAGGATGAATGGGCTTAATGACCCCATCAAAGGTGCAGGGTTTCAGACTGGATAAAAAAGCAGGACCCATCTATTTGCTGTCTACAAGAGACTCATTTTAGACAGAAGGACACCTACAGCCTGAAAATAAAAGGTTGGAGAACCATGTACCATTCGAATGGTCCTCAAAAGAAAGCAGGGGTAGCCATCCTCATATCAGATAAACTAAAATTTACCCCGAAGACTGTAGTGAGAGATGAAGAGGGACACTATATCATACTCAAAGGATCTATCCAACAAGAGGACTTAACAATCCTCAATATATATGCCCCGAATGTGGGAGCTGCCAAATATCAATCAATTAATAAAGTTAAGACATACTTAGATAATAATGCACTTATACTTGGTGACTTCAATCTAGCGTTTTCAACACTCGATAGGTCTTCTAAGAAGCTTATGGTTTATCTATCTTATTAATTCTTTCAAAGAACCAACTCCTGGTTTGGTTGATCTGTTCCACAGTTCTTCTGGTCTCGATTTCATTGAGTTCTGCTCGAACCTTTATTAACTCTCTTCTGCTGGGTGTAGGATCTATTTGCTGTTTTTTGTCTAGCTCCTTTAGATACAAGGTTAGCTTTTGTTTTTAAGTTCTTTCCAGCATTAATAAGATAGATAAACCATTAGCCAGCCTTATTAAAAAGAAGAGAGAGAAGACTCAAATTAATAAAATCATGAATGAGAAAGGAGAGATCACTACCAACACCAAGGAAATACAAACGATTTTAAAAACATATTATGAACGTATGGCGTATAGGTATACGCCAATACATTAGACAATCTAGAAGAATGTGTATTCAGTTGAGCTTGGATGTAAAGTTCTGTAGATATCTGTGAAATCCATCTGGTCCAGTGTATCATTTAAAGCTCTCGTTTCTTTGGAGATGTTGTGCTTAGAAGACCTATCCAGGGTAGAAAGAGCTAGATTGAAGTCACCAAGTATAAGTGTATTATTATCAAGGTATTTCTTGAGTTTGGTTATTAATTGGTTTAAATATTTGGCAGCTCCCACATTCGGGGCATATATATTGAGGATTGTTAAGTCCTCTTGTTGGATAGATCCTTTGAGTATGAGATAGCGTCCCTCTTCATCTCTCACTATAGTCTTTGGGGTAAATTTTAATTTATCTGATATAAGGATGGCAACCCCTGCTTTCTTTTGAGGACCATTTGAATGGTAAATGGTTCTCCAACCTTTTATTTTCAGGTTGTAGGTGTCCTTCTGTCTAAAATGAGTCTCTTGTAGACAGCAAATAGATGGGTCCTGCTTTTTTATCCAGTCTGAAACCCTGCGCCTTTTGATGGGGTCATTAATCCCATTCACGTTCAGAGTTACTATTGATAGATATGAGTTTAGTGTCATCATATCTATTCAGTCCTTGTTTTTGTGGATTGTTCCACTGAACTTCTTCTTAAAGGGGAATTTTAAGAGTCCCCCTTAAAATTTCTTGCAGAGCTGGTTTGGAGGTTACATATTCTTTCAGTTCCTGCCTGTCTTGGAAGCTCTTTATCTCTCCTTCCATTTTGAATGAAAGCCTTGCTGGGTAAAGTATTCTTGGTTGCATATTCTTTTCATTTAGGACCCTGAATATATCCTGCCAGCCCTTTCTGGCCTGCCAGGTCTCTGTGGAGAGGTCTGCTGTTACCCTAATATTCCTCCCCATAAAAGTCAGGGACTTTTTTTCTCTTGCTGCTTTAAGGATCTTCTCCTTATCTTTGGAATTTGCAAGCTTCACTATTAAATGTCGAGGTGTTGAACGGTTTTTGTTAATTTTAGGGGGGGATCTCTCTATTTCCTGGATCTGAATGCCTGTTTCCCTTCCCAGATTCGGAAAGTTTTCAGCTAGGATTTGTTCAAATACATATTCTGGCCCTCTGTCCCTTTCGGCGCCCTCGGGAACCCCAATTAAACGTAGGTTTTTCTTCCTCAGGCTGTCGTTTATTTCCCTTAATCTATCCTCATGGTCTTTTAATTGCTTGTCTCTTTTTTCCTCAGTTTCCCTCTTTGCCATCCACTTGTCTTCTATGTCACTCACTCGTTCTTCCACCTCGTTAACCCTCGTCGTTAGGACTTCTAGCTTGGATTGCATCTCATTTAATTGATTTTTAATTTCTGCCTGATTGGATCTAAATTCTGCAGTCATGAAGTCTCTTGAGTCCTTTATGGTTTTTTCTAGAGCCACCAGTAGCTGTAAAATAGTGCTTCTGAATTGGCTTTCTGACATTGAATTGTAATCCATATTTTGTAACTCTGTGGGAGAGTGGGCTGTTTCTGATTCTTTCTTTTGAGGTGAGGTTTTCCTTCTAGTCATTTTGCTCAGTGCAGAGTGGCCAAAAACAAGTTGTATTGGGAAAAGGAGAAAAAGAGAGAAGGAAAGAAAAGAGAAAAAGAAAGGAGAGAAGAAAAAAAGGAAAAAGAGAAGAAAAAGAAAGAAAAAGAAAGAAAGGAGAAAAAAGAAAAAAAAAGGGGGGGTGGGGGAAGCAATCAGAAATCAAGAAGAAAGAGACGAAAAAAAAAAAGCACAAAACAAAACAAAAAAAACAAAAACAAAAACAAAAACAAAAACAAAAAAAAACACGGGGGAGTATCTTCCGATTCTGTATACTTTAAGTCCCTTGACTTCCCCTGGAACTGGTCCCTCTCGCTGGTCTTCTGGGGGAGGGGCCTGCTGTGCTGATTCTCAGGTGTTAGCACTTGGGGGAGCTGCTCTGCCCCTGCCTGGTGCAGGGCTCAGTGGGGGTTGTTCACCCCGTGAGGCCCCGGGAGGAAGCCACAGTGGGGGGGGGGGGCAGCTCTGGGACCCTGGAGTCAGCTCCCGCAGTAACTCCGGGGCTCTCCGTCTGCAGGGCCTGGAGGCTCCAGGGCGGGACCGCTGATCTGCTCAGTTCCAGGCAGGAGCGTCCTTGCTGTCCTGGGCCCTCCCGGCCTCTGCCTGTCCCGGGGGAGGCCGGATCCTGGGCTGTGTCCCGGCGCCCTGTGCTCCCGGGCCTGCGCTGTTGGATTCGCGCTCCCGCCCCGCAGCCGCCTCCGCGGAGCCGCCGCCCGAGCCCCTCCGAGCTGTTCCCGGAGCCGCGCCGCCCCCTCCGCGGAGCTTCTTCCTCCGCCCGAGCCGCCGCCGCTGAGCTGCTCCCGGAGCCCCGCAGCCCCCTCCGCGGAGCCGCCGCCCGAGCCCCTCCGAGCTGCTCCGGGTCCCGCTGTGCGCGCTGCAGCCCTTAGGGAGCTCGGCGCATCTCCCGGGGCGCAGTTCCTCTGTTACTGTCCCAGGGAGCCCGAGTGCATCCCCGCCTTTCTGGGGATCCTGCTCCAATTCCCCGGGAGGCCTTTCCGCGGGGAAGGTCGGTGCAGCTCCTGCTCCTCCGGGCCAGGGCTCTCCTGCCCTGGGGACACTCGCCCCGGCCTCAGCCCGGCTCCTCGCGGGGCCCCTCCCCCCTGGAGGCCTTTTGTGTCTTTATTTCTTTTTCCCCGTCTTCCTACCTTGATAGAAGCGCGAACTGTTCTCACTGTAGCGTTCCAGCTGGTCTCTCTTTAAATCTCAGGCCGAATTCGTAGATTTTCAGGATGATTGGATGGTTTTCTAGGTAATTTGTTGAGGACAGGTGACCTGGGGACCCTACTCTGCCGCCATCTTGCCCCTCCCCCTCTACATTAGACAATCTAGAAGAAATGGACACATTTCTGGAAAGCCCCAAACTACCAAAACAGGAACAGGAAGAAATAGAAAACCTGAACAGGCCAATAAACAGGGAGGAAATTGAAGCAGTCATCAAAAACCTCCCAAGACACAAAAGTACAGGCCAGATGGCTTCCCTGGGGAATTCTATCAAATGTTTAAAGAAGAAACCATACCTCTTCTACTAAAGCTGTTTGGAAAGATAGAAAGAGATGGAGTACTTCCAAATTCGTTATATGAGGTCAGCATCACCTTAATTCCAAAACCAGACAAAGGCCCCACCAAAAAAGGAGAATGATAGGCCAATATCCCTGATGAACATGGATGCAAAAATTCTCAACAAGATACTAGCAAATAGTATCCAAGAGTACATTAAGAAAGTTATTCACCATGACCAAGTAGGATTTATTCCTGGGACACAAGGCTGGTTCAACACATGTAAAACAATCAATGTGATTCATCATATCAGCAAGAGAAAAACCAAGAACGATGTGATCCTCTCATTAGATGCAGAGAAAGCATTTGACAAAATACAGCATCCATTCCTGATCAAAACTCTTCAGAGTGTAGGGATAGAGGGAACATTCCTCAACATCTTAAAAGCTATCTACATAAAGCCCACAGCAAATATCATTCTCAATGGGGAAGCACTGGGAGCCTTCCCCCTAAGATCAGGAACAAGACAGGGATGTCCACTCTCACCACTGCTATTCAACATAGTACTGGACGTCCTAGCCTCAGCAATCAGACAACAAAAAGTCATTAAATGCATTCTAATTGGCAAAGAAGAAGTCAAACTCTCCGTCTTCACCAATGACATGATACTCTACATAGAAAACCCAAAAGCCTCCACCCCAAGATGGCTAGAACTCATACATCAATTTTGCAGTGTGGTAGGATACAAAATCAATGCCCAGTAGTCAGTGGCATTTCTCTACACTAACAATGAGACTGAAGAAAAATAAATTAAGGAGTCAATCCCATTTACAATTGCACCCACGATGTGGCAGATGACATTGGCATGCCAGATGAAAGTCTTATAACTGTCCTTCTGTTGCTTGGTGTCTGCCCAGTGAATGTAGTTCTGGAAGGCAGCCTTGATCCAGGCAGGCTCTGTCTTCATAATACACAGCCTCCAGCTTCCAGTGGGACATGGGCTTGTTGGGCTAGATGGGGGCACCTTCCCTCAGCAGGTCTGTGCTGACCTTGCAGACACTTGGCAGGTGCTTGCTGATAATGTCAGTGGTTTCTATCGCTCAAGTCATGGATGAATGGACTATTTTATTAAACTTCAACTCCATGCTTGCAAGTTGGAGCCCAGTTATTTTAGCCTGTTCAGGACCCACGGGTGTCAGAGTATGGTCCTTTTCCAGGGTGGCATCCACATGGTACTGGGAGTGCCTGATGAGGAAGATGTGTCATGTGGCCTTGGCTTGCAGTGGTCCAGCCTGGATACCAGTGCTTCTTCTCCAGAGTTCAGGTTCCTCTTCCACAGGTTGACCAAGGACAGTGGTTCTTGCCTGCAAAGGGATGTAGTTGATGTTGATAAACTGCACTGGGGTCCAGACTTGCAGATCATGTGCAGTGCTGGCCAGAAAATTCTCCTTATCTGGACAGCAATAACAGCTGTTCTCTCCCCTATAAATGGCATATCTGAGAGGCCCACTGACATCTAGCTTTTGAAAGCAGTTTTCTTTTTCCCTGCTTCTTTTCAATCATCTGGGCCAGGAAGTTCCCAAGTGCTGACAAAATGTCACTCACTTAATTGCTGCTGAAGCTGGCAACACCGGGAGCATGCTGTACTATTTATTAAAGTCTGGTGGCCGCTTTGTTGAGCACTGGATAGAGCCACAAGAGGCGCAGGTACTGGCAGAACACTGGCTTTGACAGCACCGGAGCCCTGCCCCAGCCCCAGCCCGCAGCCTGGACACTGCTGGCACCATTGCCTCCCCATCCCCATGGCCCTCATAACATCATTTCTTGGAGAGACATTTTTCCCATTGGGCGTTCTTTCCTGCTCCTCAAAGATTAAATGGCCATAGATTTGAGGGTTCATTTCTGGCGTTTCTATTCTGTTCCATTGCCCTATATGTCTGTTTTTGTGCCAGTACCATGCTGTCTTGATCACTACAGTGTTATAATATAACTTGAAATCTAGAATTGTGATGCCTTCAGATTTACTTTTATTTTTCAAGGTTGTTTGGCTATGCAGGGGTCTTCTGTGGTTCCATACAAATTTTAAGATTGTTTGTAATAGCTCTGTGAAAAATGCTGGTGATATTTTGATAGGGACTGAATTAAATATGTAGATTTCTTTGGGTAGTATAGAAATTTTAACAGTATTTGTTCTTCCAATCCATGAGCATGAAATGTTTTTCCATGATGTTTGTATCATCTTCAATTTCTTTAATCAGTGTTTTAATTTTCAGAGTACAGATATTTCACCTCTTCAGATAGGTTTATTCCTATGTATCTTAATCTTTTTCACTGCAATTATAAATGGGGATAGATTCCTTAATTGTACTTTCTGTTGCTTCATTATTGGTGTATAGAAGTGCAAAAGATTTCGGTACATTGATTTTGTATCCTATGATTTTACTGAATTCCTGCATCAGTTCTAGCAATTTTTTGTGGGAGTCATTTGGGTTTACTATATAGTCTCATGTCTTCTTGCAAATAATGAAAGTTTAGCTTCTTCCTTACAAATTTGAATGCCTTTTGTTTCTTTTTGTTGTTTGACTGCTGTGGCTAAGATATCCAATACTACATTAAATACAGTGGTGAGAATGGACATCCCTGTCACGTTCCTGACAAAAAGCAATTTTTCCCCATTGAGTATGATATTAGCTGTGGGTTTTTTTGCAATGGCCTTTATTATTTTGAGGTATGTTCCTTCTAAACCTGCTTTGTTGCAGGTTTTCTTTTTTTTAATTTTTATTTATTTATTCATTATATATATATATATATACATATATATATATATATATATATATATAGAGAGAGAGAGAGAGAGAGAGAGAGAGAGAGAGAGAAGCAGGCTCCATACAGGAAGCCCAATGTGGGACTCGATCCTGGGACTCCGGGATCACACCCTGAGCCAAAGGCAGATGCTCAACCACTAAGCCACTCAGGTGTCCCTGTTGAAAGTTTTCTATCACGAATGGATGTCATATTTTTCAAATGCTTTTTCTGCATCTATTGAAAGGATCATATATTGTTGGCATTTTGTTGTTTTTTACAACTAACTTCATGTTTAATGTTGAACAGGATGCTTTGATCTCTGTGATGACTGGATACTGCTCATGCTTTCCCACTTCACTGAAGTTTATTCTAGCAGCAGGCAGGGAGGGAGCCAGGGTTGAGCTTCCCAGAGTAAGGCTGACAGCTGCAAAGATAACATGAAGTATCATGGGGAGGAGGAGGAGGAGGAAAGTGGGGAAGGTGTCCCTCATGTTCATCAGGAGTGTCAGCCTGTATTACTTTATTAGCAGAGTCATTATCTGGCTTTGGTATTAGGGTAATGCTGGTCTCACAGAATGAATTTGGGAGTTTTCATTCATTTTCTATTTTTGGAATAGTTTTCAATTAGCAATAATTGAGCCATGGCTAAACTTCATTGACTATTATACTGCCACTGTGCAAAGCTGGGATAGTTTGAGAACAAAACATATTAACACTTCTTTAAATGTTTGGAAGAATTCACCTGTAAAACAACCTGGCCATGGATTTTTCTTTGTTTGGAATTTTTTCTGATTATTGATTCAATTTCTTTGCTGGTTATTGGTCTGTTCAAGTTTTCTATTCTTCCTCTTTCAGTTTTGGTACTTTATATGTTTCTCGGAATTTATCCATTTCTTCTAGATTGTCCAATTTGTTGGCATAAAGTTTTTCATTATATTCTCTCATAATTCTTTGTATTTCTGTGGTGTTAGTTGTTATTTTTCTGCCCTCATTTGTCATTTAATTTATTTGGGTTCTGTCTTTTCTTTTTGATCAGTCTGGCTAGAGGTTTATCAATTTATTTTTATTGTTATTATTTTTAAAAATATTTTATTTATTTCTTGAGAGAGAGAGAGAGAATGGCGAACATGAATGGGGAGAGGGGCAGAGAGAGAGAGGGAGAGAGACTCCTTTCTGAGCAGGGAGCCTGACATGGGGCTCCACCCCAGGAACCCAGCGTGACCTGAGCTGAAGGAATATACATTTAACTAACTTAGCCACCCAAGCACTCCAAAAAGGTTTATCAATTTTATTTTTTTTTCAAAGAACCAACTCTTGCTTTCATTAATATGTTCTATTGGGGTTTTCTTTAGTCTCTATATCATTTATTTCTGCTCTAATCTTAATTATTTCCTTCCTTCTGCTGGATTTAGGCTTCACTTCTTGTTATTTTCTAGCTGCTTTTGCTGTAAGGTTAGGTGATTTCTTTGAGATTTTTCTTGTATCTTGAGGTAGGGCTGTGTTGCTATTTACTTCCCTCTTATGACCGCTTTTGCTACATCAAAGGTTTTTGGACCATTTTTCTTTCATTTTCATTTGTGTCCATGTATTTTTTATTTTATTTTTTTATTTCTTGGATGACCAATAAATTGTTTAGTAGCATGTTATTTAACCTCCACATATTTGTGGTCTTTCCAGATTTTGCCTTGTGGCTGACTTCTAGTTTCATGGTGACATGGTAAGAAAAGGTTCACAGTATGACTTTAGTCTTTTGTATTTAGCCTGTTTTGTAACTTAACATATGATCTATTCTGGAGAATGTTACATGTACACTTGAAAATAACATGTATTCTGCTATTTTAGGATGGAATGTTCTGAATATATCTGTTTAATATATCTGGCCCAACGTATAATTCAAAGCCATTCTTTCCTTAGTCATTTATTGTTTAGATTATCTGTCCATTGATGCAAGTGGGTGGAAAATTCCCCTAATATTATTGTATTATTATTAATTAGTTCCCTTATGTTTAATTGTTTTTATATGTTTGGGTGTTACTATGTGGGGGGAATAAGTATTTACAATTGTTAGATCTTTTTGTTGATAGACCCTTTATTATAATATAATGCTCTTTTCATTTCTTGTTACAGTCTTTGTTTTTAAAGTCTAGTTTGTCTGAAAGAAGTATTGCTACTCCCGTTTTCTATTTTCTTTTTATTTAAATTCAGGTTAGTTAACATACAGCAGTGTTATTAGTTTCAGGTTCAAAACTTCCATACAACACCTGGTACTTATCACAGCAGGTACACTCCTTAATCTCCATCACCTATTTAATCCATCCCCTCTAGTAAGCATCAATTTGTTCTGTATAGTTAAGAGTCTTGTTTCTTGGTTTGCTTTTTTCCCTATGCTCTTTTGTTTTGTTTCTTAAATTCCACATCTGTGTGAAAATATATGGTATTTGTCTTTCTCTGTCTGACTTATTTCACTTAGCATAATACTTTCTAGCTCCATCCACCTCAACAAATACAAAAAGATTTAGATATTATGCATTTTTTTCTGACCACATTGCTATGAAATGTGAAGTCAACCACAAGACAAAATTTGGAAAGACTACAAATACCTAGAAGTTAAATGACATTCTATTAAACAATGAATGTGTCAACCAGGAAATCAAAGAAAAAATAATACATGGAAACAAATGAAAACAAAAAAGAACATTCCAAATCCTTTTGGATGTAGCAAAAGCAGTGCTAAGAGGGAATTATGTACACTTGAGTCATCCTCTAAGGAGGAAAAATCTGAAATAAACAAACTAAACTTACACCTAAATGAGCTAGAAAAAGAGCCTTCTGAAGCCTAAAGCCAGAAGGAATGAAATAATAAATATTTGAGCAGAAATAAATAATGTAGAGACTAAAACCAAACCAACAAATGAAAACAGAGATCAATGAAAGAATGAGCTGGTTCCTTGAAAAAGGTTAAATTGATAAACCTCTAGGTAAATTTATCAAAAGAAATGAGAAAGGACCCAAATAAATTAAATCACAAATGATAGCCAAGAAATGACAGCTAACATCACAGAAATAAAAAGAATTATGAGGAAATATTATGAAAAGTGATATGCTAACAAACTGGACAACCTGGAAGAAATGGATAAATTCCTAGGAACATATAAATTAACAAAACTGAAACAAGAAGACATAGAAAGCTTGAACTGTCAGATAACCAGGAAAGAAACTAAATTAGTAATAAAAAAACCACCAAACAAAGAAGTCCAGAGTCAGATGGCTTCACAGACCACAATATTATGAAACTTGAAGTCAACCTCAAGAAAAAAAAAAAAATGGAAAGACCACAAATACATTAAGGGTAAAGACAATCCTACTAAGGAATGAATGAGTTAACCAGGAAATTAAAGAAGAAATTAAAAAATACATGGTTACAAATGAAATTGAAAACACAACTGTCCAAAATGGGATGCAACAAAAGTTGCCTTAAGAAGGAAGTATATAGGGATCCCTGGGTGGCGCAGCGGTTTGGCGCCTGCCTCTGGCCCAGGGCATGATCCTGGAGACCCAGGATCGAATCCCACATCGGGCTCCCAGTGCATGGAGCCTGCTTCTCTCTCTGCCTGTGTCTCTGCCCCTCCCTCTCTCTCTCTCTCTCTCTCTCTCTCTCTCTATCATAAATAAATAAAAATTAAAATAAAAAGCCATCCACCTTCGCAAATGGCAAGATTTCATTCTAAAAAAAAAAAAAAGAAGAAGGAAGTATATATATATATATATATATATATATATATATATATATATAAAATAAAAATAAAAAAAGAAGGAAGTATATGGCAATATAGGCCTGCCTCAAGAAGCAAGAAAATTATCAAATACCCAACCTAAATACACACCTAAAGGAACTAGAGAAAGAGCAACAAATGAAGCCTAAAGCCAGCAGAAGGGGAATAATGAAGATCAGAGCAGATATAAATGATACACACACACACACACACAAAACCCCAGTAGACTAGATCAATGAAACTAGGAACTGGTTCTTTGAAAGAAGTATTAAAATTGATAAGCTCTTAGCTAGGTGTACCAAAAAAAAAGAGGGAGAGAAAGAAGACCTAAATAAATAAAATCATGAATGAGAGGGAGAGATCACAAACAACACCACAGAAATATAGTCAATTATAAGAGAATGTTATGAAAAATTATATGCCAAAAAATCATACAATCTGGAAGAAATGAATGAATTTCTAGAAACATATAAACCACCAAAAGTGAAACAGGAAAAAATAGAAAATTTGAATAGATTCATATCCAGCAGAGAAATTGCATCAGTAATCAAGAATCTCCCAAAAAACAAAAATCCAGAGCTAGATAGCTTCCCAGGAGATGTCTACCAAACATTTTAAAAGAGTTAATACCTATTCTACTCTAACTCTTTGAAAAAATAGAAATGGAAGGAAAACAAACTCATTCCACAAGGTGTTACAATGAACCCCAAACCAGAGTAAAACTCAACTAAAAAGGACAAGTACAGGCCAATAACCTTGATGAACACAGATGCAAAAATTCTCAACAAACTTCTAGCAATCCAAATCCAACAATACATTATAACTATCATTCACCATGAAAAGTCAGATTTAGGGGCACCTGGGTAGCTCAATGGTTGAGCATCTGCCTTTGGCTCAGGTTGTGATCCTGGTATCCTGGGATTGAATCCTGCATCAGGCTCCACACAGAGAGCCTGCTTCTCCCTCTGCCTAGGTATCTGCCTCTCTCTGTGTGTCTCTCATGAATAAATAAATAAAATCTTTTAAAAAAAGGAAAAATGAGATTTATTCCTGGCTTGAAATGGTGGTTCAATATTCACAAATCAATCAATGTGATATACCTAATTAATAAAAGAAAGAATAAGAACCATATGATCCTGTCAATAGATTCAGAGAAAACATTTGAAAAAGTACAGCATCCATTCTTGATTAAAAAAACAAAACCCTCAACAAAGTGGGGGTAGAGAGAGCCTACATCAACATCATAAAAGGCATATGCAAAAGATCCACAGCAAATATCATCCTCAATCGGGAAAAACTGAGAGCTTTTCCTCAGCAGTCAGGAACAAGACAGGGATATCCACTCTTAACTATCATTATGTAACATAGTACTGCAAGTCCTAGTCTCAGCAATCTGACAACAACAACAAAAATAAAAGGCATCCAAATCAGCAAGGAAGGAGTCAAACTTTCACTATTCATGGAGGACGTGATACTCTATATAGAAAACCTGAAAGATTCCACCAAAAAATTGCTAGAACTGATAAAAAAAAAAGTCAGTAAATTCACAGGATAAAAAAAACATTCAGAAAGTTGTTGCATTTTTATATATGAATAATTAAGAAGTAGAAAGAGAAATCGGGAATCAATCCCATTTACCTCTGCATGAAAAATTATGAAATACCTAGGAATAAACCTAACCAAAGAGGTAAAATGTCTGTATACTGAAAACCATAGAACACTTATGAATGAAACTGAAGATGACACCAAAAAAAAAAAAAATGGAAAAACATCTTATGCTCAAGGATTTGAAGAACAAATATTGTGAAATGTCTATACTATGCAAAGCAATCTACACATTTAATGCAAAAATAAAACCATCATTTTTCACAAAGCTATAACAAATATTCCTAAACTTTGTATGGAAGCACAAAAGATGCTGAAGAGCCAAAGCAGTCTTGAAAAAGAAAACCAAAGCTTGAGGCATCACATTTCCTGATTTCAAGCTATATTTGAAAGCTGGAGTCATCAAGACCATATGGAACTGAGACAAAAACAGACACATAGACCAATGGAACAGAATAGAAACAACAGATGTTGGAGAGGATTCGGAGAAAGGGAACCCTCTTCCACCATTAATGTGAGTGCAAATTGTTGCAGTCACTGTGGAAAACAGTAAGGCGTTTCATCAGAATGCTCAAAATAGGGCTACACTATAACCCAGCATTTGTACTACTAGGTATTTACCCAAAGGATACAATAATACTGATTTGAAGGGGCATATGCATCCCAGTGTTTATAGTAGCATTAGAGACAAAAGTCAAATTATTGAAAAGCCCAACTTCCCATCAACTAATGAATGCATATATATATTTATATATAGTATATATAAAAATATATAAATATATATTTATAAAATATATAAATACATAAAGCATATAGGTAGCTGTAGATAAATATATATAAATATAGATATAAATATAGATATAAAATATGTGAATGAAAATGAAATACTACTCAGCCATCAAAAACTGAAATCTTGCCATTTGCAATGATATAGATGGAACTAAAGTGTATTATGCTAAGTGAAATAAGTCATTTGGTGAAAGACAAATAGCATATGACGTCACTCATATAGAATTTATGAAACAAAACAGATGAACATAGGAAAAGTAAGGAAAAAGAAAATAAGATAAAAATACAGAGAGAGGCAATTCATAAGAGACTGTTAGCAACTGGGAACAAACTCAGGGTTGCTAGATGGAATATAGGGATGGGGATGGGGTAAATGGGTGATGGACATTAAGGAAGGCACTTGTTTTCTTTTTTAAAGATTTTATTTATTCATGACACACACACACACACACACACACACACACAGAGGCAGAGACATAGGCAGAGGGAGAAGCAGGCCCCACGCAGGCTCCACACAGGGAGCCCAATGTGGGACTCGATCCCAGGACTCCAGGATCATGACCTGGGCCAAAGGCAGGCACTAAACCACTGAGCCACCCAGGCGTCCTAGGACGGCACTTGTAATGAGTACTGGATGTTATATGCAAGTGAATGCCCATGAGACTAATATTTCACTATATGGTAACTAACATGAATTTAAATAAAACCTTAAAAGGATAAAAGGAAAAAAAAGGACGTGGCATATATGCAATGGAATATTACTCAGCCATAAAAAAGAATGAAATCTTGCTATTTGCAATGACATGGATGAAGCTAGAGTGTGTTTTGCTACGTGAAATAAGTCAGTCAGAGGACAAATACCATATGATTTCACCTACATGTGAAATTTTGGAAACAAAACAGATGAACATAGGAGAAAGAAAAAAGAAAAAGTGAGGCAAATCATAATAGAGACTCTTGACTATAAGGAACAACAGGGTTGCTCAATGGGAGGTGGTTTTGGGGGGATGGGCTAAATGGGCAATGGCTATTAAGGAGGGCACTTGTTATGATTAGCACTAACTGTTATATGTAAGTGATGAATCACTAAATTTTATTCCTGAAACTAGTATTACACTATATGTTGACTAACTAGAATTTAAATAAAAATTTAAACATTTTTTTAAAAGAAAAGTCAGTTATATATCCTGCTCCTGAAAGTAATGGCCTTATGAAAAAGAGATGATTTAGTGCCTAGGGCCTGGTACTCCAGGGAGTGTCTCTGGTGTGTCATGTGTGCACTCCACTGTTGTGTATTGGCTACTCTGTCCTTCAGGCCAACTGTCTGTAAAGGCTCTCCTTGCCTGCTGTGGGCAGTGTTTGGTTCCTGGCCTGAATGGGGTGAGCTTTAACTAGGTGTGCTCATGTCTGCCTTTGAAATGAGTCCTAAAACCACCTTCATCAGAAATGAGGCTCTGTAGTTCTTCTAGTCCAGAGACATGTTGTGGGCAAAGCTTTGTGTTGGGCTTCTGTGGGAGAGGCCTGCCTCTCTGGGATTGAGGCAAGTCTGACTGATTAGGGCAGTCTCACTACAGTGTGTGTTGGGGGGGGAGTTAGATCTTGGTGTATACAAGGTAGGTAGTCAGTGTAGATGCTTCACTGATTCCTTGTAGATTCCTCTGTTTATGTTGAGGGGTTGGGAAGGAAATGGCTCTGGGCAGCCCCTTTGTTCCCAGAACAGTGTCTCTATGAATGCTGACTCTCAGGAATGCACTCTGAGAAGGGCAGATAATCTCTCTACTCTGTGCCCCAGGCACTTTTCAGATTGCTGTTTCCATGTTGTCTGCCCCCCTGTTGTTTGCCTACCTACTCTCCAGGATCAATGCAGTGCCCACTGTGCTTTATCCCAGCCAAGTCCACTAACCTTTAAAACTCCAGGCTTTAAGCCTCACTGGTTGCAGCCTCTTCTGTCCCATTAATTGTGGAGTTTGTTCTGTCTTGTGCCCAAGATTGCAAATCCGAGAAACCACCAAGGAGCTGACACCGATGCAAGTACATGAGGGTTTATTAACAAGCTTGAGCTTGGGTCCAAGTATACTCCATACAACAAAGCAGGGACTTCGACCCCGAGACTAAGAAGCACAGCAGTGTTATAGGGGCCAGTGGCCAATGAGATTGTAACAAACGCAGAAAGTTGCACAATCATGTTGGTCCACACGCAGGTGGCCAATTGAATTATGATTCACCTTATAGTGACCGTTTGAACTAGCCTATTATTCTGGTTAGAATTGGCGCGCAGGTTTGGCGGGCAAAAGAGGGGTTTTCATTCCTTGGCGGTTAAAGGTCAGAGGTTATATTCCTATGTGTGCTAGTTTAAGGGTGTGCTTGCTTAATAGCTAAACTAGGGTGAGGGAATGCCTTAAACAATAGGCAGGTCATGTGGGGGGTTTTACATGAGATGGCGGGTGTAGCACAAAATGGAGTTAGTCCTGCTCTGCTTGTCCAGGGATAGGGGATTTTTGTTAGATTTCCTGGGTCCCACAGTCTATATTCTGGTCAATTTCTAGGGTATTTGGATGATTTGACAGTTGTCTAGTTGCCTTTATGGGTCAGGGTGAGCTTAGGGTTCTCCTACTCCACAGCCATATTCTCTTGTTTTTATTTGTAGAACATATATTTCAAATGGATACAAAATTAATTGCATTTACAATAATTTAAAAGTACAGCACTTTCTAGTGGGAGCTGGCTTTCTAGTACTTTGGGGTTTGTAAGACATATCAAGAACATTTACTGATGTGGAAAATGAATACTGCTGTAGTCATATGAGACAAAGGAGTGTGTGTGTGTGTGTGTGTGTGTGTGTGTGTTTTACAGGATAATTTATTTTTTAATTGTTTTTTAAAATATTTTATTTATTTATTCATGATAGACAGAGAGAGAGAGGCAGAGACACAGGCAGAGCGAGAAGCAAGCTCCATGCAGGGAGCCTGATGTGGGACTCGATCCCGGGACCTCAGGAACATGCCCTGGGCCGAAGGCAGATGCTAAACTGCTGAGCCACCCAGGGATCCCCTATTTTTTATTGTTTTGTGTAAAGTTTTCACACAATATTACATTGGTTCTCGATGTATACCATAGTAATTTGACAAGTTTATACAGTATGCCCTACTTACCACAGATTTAGTTACCATCTGTCACCATACAATGCTATTACAATATCGTTGACTATGTTCTTTATTTTGTACCTTTTATTTACATGACCTATTTATTCCATAACTGGAATCTTGGAACTCCCACTCACCTTCACCCATTTTGCTTATCCTCCTACCCTACTCCCATCTGGTAACCATCAGTTTGCTCTGGTTCTTCTTTTTACTTGTTTATTCATTATCTTTAGATTCCACATATGAGTAAAATCATATGGTATTTATCTTTCATACTCTGATTTGACTATTATAACACTGTCCTTTATGCATTAGGTTGAATTTAATATTTTGTTTATACATTAAACACAGAAGCTTTTGCAGGACAACTTTGATGACATATGCAATCTGTCATTTTGCTAACACTGACTTGACTCTTTTCCACTGCTCTATTGGATATACTAACCCATTTATATTACTTTTTGTTACAGAGTAGAATGTTTCTTGTGAAAATTATACTTCAGGTTTCCATTCTATTTTTAAGGCTTTATATTTGGTTTTCATAAATTTTCCAAGACTCTGGTGGCTGTAACCCTATATTGTGATCATGTCTCCTGGTGTTTTTTTAAATTTCTGTTATCACATATTGCATTTGTGATTTTAACTTTTAGATATCAAATTCCTATAAGTATTCTATTTCTACTGTAGATATTCTCTTAATTTTGCTGAACTCAAGTATTTGTCCTTTTTAATTGCTATGGAAATTTTACTTTTAATCTTTTATTAAAACAGGAAATATTTTTAAAAAACAGGAAATATTTATGTATAGAGAAAAGTACCAAAAACACAAGTGAATAATCTAGTAAAGTGAAAATCTACTTATAAAGTAAATTTATAAAGTGAAAATTCCAGTCATCAGATTGAGAAATAGAACATTTCTACCTCTAGAAGGTTCCCTCAAAACCACAATGAGATACCACCTCACACCAGTGAGAATGGGGAAAATTAACAAAGCAGGAAACCACAAATGTTGGAGAGGATGTAGAGAAAAGGGAACCCTCTTACACTGTTGGTGGGAATGGGAAATGGTGCAGCCACTCTGGAAAACTGTGTGGAGGTTCCTCAAAGAGTTAAAAATAGACCTGCCCTACGACCCAGCAATTGCACTGTTGGGGATTTACCCCAAAGATTCAGATGCAATGAAACGCCAGGACACCTGCACCCCGAAGTTTCTAGCAGCAATGTCCACAATAGCCAAACTGTGGAAGGAGCCTCGGTGTCCATTGAAAGATGAATGGATAAAGAAGATGTGGTTTATGTATACAATGGAATATTACTCAGCCATTAGAAATGACAAATACCCACCATTTGCTTCGATGTGGATGGAACTGGAGGGTATTATGCTGAGTGAAATAAGTCAATCAGAGAAGGACAAACATTATATGGTCTCATTATTTTGGGGAATATAAAAAAATAATTAAAGGGAATAAAGGGGAAAGGAGAAAAATGAGTGGGAAATATCAGAAAGGGAGACAGAACATGAGAGACTCCTAACTTTGGGAAACGAACTAGGGGTGGTGTAAGGGGAGACGGGAGGGGTGTGGGGGTGACTGGGTGACAGGCACTAAGGGGTAGTGTAAGGTGAGGTGGGCAGGGGGATGGGGTGACTGGGTGATGAGCACTGAGGAGGGCACTTGATTGGATGAGCACTGGATGTTATTCTATATGTTGGCAAATTGAACACCAATAAAAAATTTTAAAAAATAATAATATACTGTTGGATTTAATTTGCTACTATTTTGCTGAGAATTTTTACATCCATGTTCATCAGGGATATTGGCTTATAGTTCTCTATTTTAGTAGAGTCTTTGTCCAGTTTTGGAATCAGGGTCATGATAGCCTTATAGAACAAGTTTGGGTTTTCCCTTCCATTTTCATTTTTTTTCGAATAGTATATAATAATAGGTATTAACTCTTCTTTATATGTTTGGTAGAATTCCCCTGAGAAGCTATCTGGCCCTGACTTTTGTTTGTTGGGGCATTTTTGATTACCAGTTCAATTTCTTTGCTGGATATCAGTTTGTTCAAGTTGTGTACTTCTTCCTGTTTCCATTTTGGTACCTTATATATTTCTAGAATTTCATCCGTTCCTTCCAGATTGTTGATTAGGTGGCATATAATTTTTCATAATGTTATATAATTTATATTTTTGTGGTGTTGGTTTTGATTTCTCCTCTCTTATTTGTTCTTTTATTTCTCTGAGTTCCTTCACTTTTCTTTTTGATATGTCTGGCTAGGGGTTTATCAATTTTACTAATTTTTTCAAAGAAACAGCTCCTGTTTGCATTGATCAATTCTGCTTTATTTTTGTTGCTGTTGTTGTTTCTGTTTCATTTATTTCTGCCCTACTATCTATTCTTTCCCTTCTTCTGCTGGGTTTATTTTTCATTTCTTGTTCTTTTTTCAGCTCCTTTTTAGATGTAAGTTTAGATTGTACTTTTTTTTTTTTTTGAGATATTTCTTGCTTCCCGAGGTAGGCCTGTATTGCTATATATTTCCCTCTTTTGACCTTTTTTGCTGCATCACAAAGGTTTTGAGCCATCATGTTTTTATTTTCATGTGTTTCTACATACATTTTTCATTTCTTCTTTAATTTCCTGTTTGTCCCTTTCATCCTTTAATAAGATGTTCTTCATTCTCCCTATGTTTGTGGTCTTTCAAATCTTTTTCTTGTTGTTTCCTTCTAGTATCATTGTGTTGAAGTCAGAAAATATGCATGGTATCATCTCAATCTTTTTGGGTTTGATTAAGCCTGATTTGTGACATAGTATGTGATCTATTCTGGGGACTGTCCCATGTGAACATGACAAGAATGAGTATTCTGCTGCTTTAGGTTGAAATGTTCTGAATATATTTGTGAAGTCCATCTGGTCCAGTGTGTCATTCAAAGCCATTATTTCCTTGTTGATCTGCATAGATGATCTGTCCATTGATACATATATATGATATTAGAGTCCCCTAGCTGTACTATCATCAGTGAGTTTTTAAATTTTTTGTTATTAATTGTTTCATATATTTGGATGATACCATGTTGTGGACATTTATATTTAAAATTGTTACTTCTTGTTGGATAGTCTTCTTGGTTATGATATAGTGCCCTTGTTCATCTTGTTGCAATCTTTGGTTCATAGTCTACTTTGTCCAATATTGGTGTTGGTACTCCATTTTCTTTTGAAGTACATTTACATGATAAATATTTCTCCATCCCCTCACTTTCAATCTGTAGATATTCTTAGGAATAAATTTAGTCTCATGGGAAGCATATAGATGGGTCTTGTTTTGTCCATTCTGACACCCTGCATCTTTTGATTGGAATATTTACTCCATTTACTTGAGAGTAAGTATTGATAGATATGTACTTAGTGGCACTGTATTACTTGTTTTGTCACTTCTGAAGATTTTCTCTTTTTCTTTCTAGTCTTTTTTATTTGGTCTCTCCTTCCTGCTTTAAGAGTTCCCTTTAATGATTTTTGCAGGACTCATTTAGTGGTTACAGACTCCTTTAGTATTTGTTTGTCTGGGAAATGCTTTATCCTCTTTCTATTCTGAATGATAGCCTTCCTGGATAGAATATTCTTGGCTGCAGATTTTTCCCTTTCAGCACATTGAATGTATTTTCCACTCCCTTCTGGTTTGCCATGTTTCTGTGGAGAGACCTGCTCCTAACCTTATTGATCTTCCTGTGTAAGTCATAGACTTCTTTTGTCATGCTGCTTTTAGAAGTTTTTCATCATCACTATATTTTGCAAATTTAACTACAATATATCTCGGTGTTGGCATGCTTCTGTTGATTTTGATGCGAGTTCTTTGTGCCTCTTGGATTTGGAAGTCTGTTTCCTTCTCCAGATTAGGGAAATTTTCGCTATAAGTTCCTCAAATAAACCTTCTGCCTTCCTTTCTCTCTCTTTTTATTTTGCAACTTCTATGATATGAATGTTGTTACATTCAATGGAGTCACTGAGTTCTCTAAGTCTACTTTTTTAATTGAAGATTTTTTTCCCTCTTTTGTTCAGCTTCATTATTTTCCATAATTCTATCTTTTATATTACTTATTTGTTCCTCTGCTTCTTCCATCCTTGTTATCTTTACAGCCAGTTGGTTTCAAATCCTAGTTTTTGCATTTTTCTTTTTGGCCTGATTGTTTTTTTTTTCCTCTGTGGTAAATGTCTCCCTGATGTCTTCTATGCTTTTCTCAACCCCAGGTAGCATCCTTATGATCCTTGCTTTAAATTTTGGATCAGGCATATTAATTATATCTGTTTCAGTTGGATCCCTGGCTATGGCCTTTCCTTGTTCTTTCTTTTGGGATGAATTTCTCTGTCTTTGCTTTTTGTTTAGGCCATTTCTCTTCTTCTCTGTGTTAGGAAAGCCTGTTATGGTTCCTGCTCCTGAGAGTAGTGGCTTTATCAAGAAAAAGACTTTACCATCCAGGGTCTGGCACTCACAATATGCCTCTGGTGTGTGGTGTATGCACTCTGATGCTGTGTTTTCAGTGCTTTATCCCTCAGGTCAGTTGTCTGCATAGTTTCTCCTTGGTTACAGTGGGAGTGCTTGGACCTTGGCCAGAGTGTGATGAGTTTTAACTTGTTGTGCTCTAGTCTGTTTGCTAATAGAGATTGATGCTATTTCCAGTAGAACTGAAGCTTTGCAGAACTTTATGTTCAGTAGACATGGTGTGTGCAGGCTGTTTGTGTTGGTCTTCTGAGGGAGGGGTCTGCTGTGTTATTTTTAGTCATATTTGCCAGAGAAAAGCAGCCCAGCAAAGTGCACTAGTACAGGACTTGGTATAAGCAGGTTAGGGAACCAGTGTTGGTGCTGTGCTGTTTGCTGAAGTTGGTTTAGGCTGAGGAGCAGAGTAGGCAAATGTCAGGAGCCCACTCTTTTGTCTCTTGAAAGGGGAGTCCACGCTTGCTGCTCTCCGGGAAGCACTTTTAGAGGAGCAAATAATTCCCCCTTGTACCTCACAGGTATTTTTTGAGATGACTGATTTCACACTATCTGGGTTGGTGCATGTTGGTCTCTTCCCTAGCGAGGCCTGCTGACTTTTAAAATTCCTAACTTCAGGGACCTAGTGTGGCAGGGATCTATGGTGGGCCTCTGGGAAAGAGTCTTGCCACACTTGGACTGATGCAGCTTTTTTATTTGTTATATTTGTTTTTATTGAAGTTCAATTTGCCAACATATAGTATAACACCCAGTGCACATCCCATCAAGTGCCCTCCTCAGTGCTCATCACCAAGTTACCCCAACCCCCCACCCACCTCCCCTTCCACAACCCTTTGTTTCTTTCCCAGAGTTAGGAGTCTTTCATGTTTTGTTTCCCTCTCTAATTTTTCTCACTCGTTTCCCCTCCTTTCCCTTATAATCCCTTTCACTGGACTGATGCTGCTTTGACCCAGAAGAGCAGTTTTGCCAGAGTTCAAGGGTGTGGGATTTGGAGCAAACAGGCTAAACAGCCAGTGTACAATTTAATGGCCCTCAGCAGGTGTCTGCACCTATGCTGCAGAGCATGGGAAAGAAATTGTGCTTGCTGGTTCTTTTATCCCCAGAGAGGTAATGCCACCTCTCACAGATGTGCTTCATAAAGTACAAACAGTCTCTCCTCATACCCCTCCGGCTCTCCTAAAATCATATAGTCTGCACCAGGATTGTTTGCCTATCTCTTCTCCAGGAGCAGGACAGCATCCTCATGTCTCTATCCCAACCAAACATGAGGACCTCTAAAACTCCAGTCTTTGTGCCCCTCTGGTTGCAAAAACTCAGAAAATTCAGCTCCTCTCATTCTACCAGTCAATGGCTTTGAGAAAGTGCTCCCTTTGTGTGTATCCCTGTGTGCTCCACTCTCTTGCCTTTCTCTGGAGCCAAAGTTCCCTCACGTCCACAACATCTGAGATCCGATTTTCCCCTAAACCAAGTCTCCACTCTTCCTACCTACCTTGAAGTGGCCTCTTCTCTCCCTTTCTCTGTTCAGTATGTTCTATCAGTGTTCATATTGATTTCTTGAGTATACAGAATGATATAATACTTATACATCTATGTTTGAGGGACTAGGCAACACTAGAATCCTCCTGCTATACCACCATCTTAGCTCAAGTAGCATTTAATTCTTTGTAGTCTTTTGTAATCCTTTGTATTTCTGTGCAGTGGGTTGTTACTTCTCCCCTTTCATTTTTTATTTTATTTACTTGGATCTGCTCCCTTTTTTTTCTTTGATGAATCTGGATAGAGTTTGATTAATTTTGCTTATTTTTTCAAAGAACTAGCTCAACCTTTCATTGATCTATTATATTGTTTTTGTTTAATTTCTATTCCATGTATTTTGTTCTGTTCTTTACTATTTTTTGCCTTCTACTAACTTTGAGAATTGTTTATTCTTTTTCTCATTCCTTTAGGTGTAACATTAGATTGCTTATTTAAGAAGATTCTTGTTTCTTGAAGTAGACCTGTACTACTATAAATTTCCCTCTTACTATTGTTTGTATAGTCCCAAAGATTTCAGACCCTTACGTTTGCATTCTATTTGTATCCCTGTATTTTTTATTTTCTTTTTTTTCTTTTTTTTATTTTTTATTTTCTCTCTGATTTCTCAATTAAGTCATTGGTTGTTTAGTATCATGTTGTTTATCATCCACACGTTTTTGTTTTTGTTTCCAGTTTTTTCCCTTGTAATTGGCTTCTAGTTTTATATTGTTGTGGTAAAAAATGTGTGATATAATTTCAGTCTTCTTAAATGTATTGAGACTTCTTTTATGTCCTAACATGATCTAGTTTGAAGAATGTTCCATGTGGAGTTGAACATATTGTGTACTCTTCTGTTTGGTGATATAATGTTCTGTATAAATGTGTTAAGACCACCTGGTATAATGTGTTGTTCAAAGGCAGTATTTCTTTGTTGATTTTGTCTGGTTGATGTACTCATTGATATAAATGATGTGTTAAAGACCCATGCTATTACTGTATTGTCAATTTCTCCCTTTATGTTTTTTAATATTTGCCATATGTATTTAGGTGCTTCTATGTTAGGTGCATAGATATTTGCAATTGTTATATCCTTTTATTGAAATGATACATTTATCATTATGTAATATCTTTGTCTTTTGTTACAGTCCTTGTTTTAATACATATTTTATCCAACATAAATATTACTACCGCAGCTTGCTTTCTGCTGCCATTTGTCTGGTGTTTTTTCATCACTTCACTTTTAATCACCTATGTATTTAGGTCTGATGTGAGTATACTGTAGGCAGCATATATAGAGGTCAACTTTTTATCCATTCAGTCACCCTTTGTCTTTGGTTGTCACATTTACTCCACATACACTCAAATATATTATTTTTTAAGTAATTTAAATTCCACTTTGTTAACATACAGTGTAATATTAGTTTCAGGTATAAAATATAGTAGTTGAACACTTCCATACAACATCTGGTGCTCATCATAAATTCACTCCTTAATCCCCATCAGCTATTTAACCCATCCCCAATCAACATCCCCTCAATTTCTTGGATTGCCTCTCACTCTCTATCCTTTGCTCTTTGCTTTGTTTCTTAAATTCCATATTACAAGCCATAACAAAGAATGAAATCTTGCCATTTAAAATGACATGAATGGAACTAGAGAGTATTATGATAAGCAAAATAAGTCAGTCAAGAAAAACATACCATATGATTTCATTCATTCAAAGAAATTATTGATAGATGTGTACTTATTGCATTTTTGTTACTTGTTTTACCATTATTTTTGTACTCTTCTGGGTTTTTTTCTTCTCTTCCTCTCCTCATTTCTGATTTGATGGTTTTCCTTAGTAATATGCTTTCATTCATTTCTCTTTATGTTTTGCATATCAGATTTTTACTATTGTTGACCACTAGGCTCATATATAATATCTTTATGGTTTTAGAAGTCTATATTAGGTTGATGGTTGCTTAAGTTAAATCCATTTTGAAGCAGTCAATTTTTACTCCACCCCACCTATGTCTATATATATCATGTCATATTTTACACCCTTTTATTTTGTGAGTCCCTTGACAGATTTTTATAGACATAATTGATTTCACTACAAATGTAGTTAATGCACATTAACCCCTGTACTTGGTGTTATAAATGATTAATCTACTTTTATTATGTTTGTATTTACCTGTGGAAAAAATTCCCTTTCATTATTTTCTTAATTCTACTTATGGCCATTTTTCCCGATAAAAGGGGGATTTAATTTAATCCCTTTAAGGCAGATTAGTGGTGATGAAATTCTTTAAATTTTGTTCATCTGGGAAACTCTCTCTCCTTGTATTCTAAATGATAACATTGCTAGGTAAATATTCTTGTCAAAGGCTTTTTTTCTCTCCCCCAGGACTTAAAATATATTAAACCACAGCATTCTGTCCCAGAAAGTTTCTGTTGAAAAATCAGTTGATAGCCTTATGTGGTTTTCCTAATATGTAACCCTTTGTTTTCTCTTGCTGCTTTTAAAATTCTCTATCACTACATTTGCCATTTTAATTATATTCTTGAAGTGCAACACCTTGGGCTGATTTTGTTGGGGCCTTTTTGTGTCTCCTGTATCTGAATGTATGTTTCCTTATCCAGAGTAGGGAAGTTTTCAGCTACTATTTATTCAAATAAATTTTCTGCCTCTTTTTATATCTCTTCTTGGATCCATGTAATGCAAATGCTAATACACTTGATAAAATTTCTGTTACTTTAAACTATTCTTACTTTTCTTAGTACTTTTTTTTCTTTTTCCTTTTCAGCTTGGTTGCTTTCCTATATTCTTTCTTCCAGCACTCTAATCCATTCTTTTACCTCTCCTAATCTATTTATTCCTCAAGTATACTTTTTAAATTTAAATTCAATTAGCCAAAATAAAGTACATCATCAGTTTCAGATGTAGTTTTCAATAATATATGAGTTGCATATAACACCCAGTGCTCATCACATCACCTGCCCAGTTTAATGCCCATCACCCATTGACCACATCCCCCCACCCACCCACCTCCCCTGCAGTAAACCTCAGCTTGTTTCCCAGAGTTAAGAGTGTCTCATGATTTGTCTCCCTCTTTGATTTCCCCCATTGATTTTTCCCTTCTTCCCATATGGTCCCTTGCACTATTTCTGATATAATGTATAGAGTGAAACCATATGATAATTGCCTTTCTCCAGTTGACTTATTTCACTCAGCATAATACCTTCTAGGTCCATCCACATCTATATAAATGGTAGGTATTCATCCTTTCTTATGGCTGAGTAATATTCCTTTTTGTCTATCTATCTCACATCTTCTTCATCCAATCATCTGCCAAAGGACATTGTGGCTTCATCCATAGTTTGGCTACTGTGGACATTGTTGCTATGAACATGGGGGTGAAGGTGCCCCTTCATTTCACTAAATCTGTATCTTTGGGGTAAATACCCAACAGTATAATTGCTGAGTCACAGACAGTTCTATTTTTAACTTCTTGAGGAAATTACATAAAGTTTTCCAGAGTGACTATACCAGCTTGCATTCCCACCAACCTTTCTCCAAATCCTTGCCAATATTTGTTGTTTCCTATCTTGTTAATTGTCGCCATTCTAACTGGTGTAAAGTGGTTTCTCATTGGGGTTTTGATTTGTATTTCCCCGATGCCAAGTGCTATGGAACATTGTTTTCATATATCTGCTTGACATTTGTATGTCTTATTTGGAGAAATGTCTCTTAATATCTTCTGCCCATTTCTTGATTGAATTATTTGGGGTTTGGGGGGATCGAGCTTGATAAATTCTTTACAGATCTTAGATAATAGCCCTTTATCTGATATTTTGTTTGCAAATATCTTCTCCCATTCCATAAGTTGCCTTTTAGTTTTGTTGACTATTTCCGTTGCTGGGCAGAAGTTTTTATCTCAATGAAGTCCCAATAGTTCATTCTTCTTTCCCTTTCTCTTGCATTTGGAAACGTGGCTTACAAGAAGTTGCTCTAGTTGAGGTAAAAAAGATTCCAGTTTTATTTTTCTGCATGTGGCTGTCCAATTTCCCAGCACCATATACTGAAGAAACTGTCTTTTTTTCCATTGGATATTCATTCCAAATTCATCGAAGATTAGTTGACCATAGAGTTCAGAGTAATTTCTGGGTTCTCTATTCTGTTCCATTGATTTATGTGTCTGTTTTTGTCCCAGAACCATGTTATCTTGATTATCATAGCTTCATAATACAGCTTGAAGTCAGGCATTGTGATGCCCCCAGCTTTCGTTTTCTTTTTAAATATTTCACTGGATATTTGAGGTCTTTTCCAGTTCCATACAAATTTTAGGATTATTTGTTCCAGCTCTGTGAAAAATGTCAATGATAGTTTGATAGGGATTGCATTGAGTTTGTAGATTGCTCTGGGTAGCATATACATTTTCACAATAATTATTCTTCCAATCCATGAGCATGGAACGTTTTTCCATCTCTTTGTGTCTTCCTCAATTTCTTTCAGAAGTGTTCGGTAGTTTGTAAAGATCCTTTACCTCTTTGTTTAGGTTTATCCCCAGGTGCTTATGGTTTTTAGTGCAATTGTAAATGGGATCAATTCCTTACTTTCTCTTTCTTCAGTCTCATTGTTAGTGTACAAAAATATCACTGCTTTCTGTGCATTGATTTTGTATCCTGCCACATTGCTGAATTGCTCTATGAGTTCTAGCAATCTTGGGGGTGGAATCTTTTGGGTTTTCTCTATACAGTATCATGTTATCTGTGAAGAGGGAGCATTTGACTTCTTCTTGGCCAATCTTCTTGCCTTTTATTTATTATTGTTGTCTGGTTGCTGAGGCTAGGACTTCTAGTACTATGTTGAATAACTGGTGAGAGTGGACATCCCTGTTGTGTTCCTGACCTTAGAGGAAAGGTTCTCATTTTTTCTCCATTGAGAATGCTATTCAATGTGGGCTTTTCCTAGATGGCTTTTAAGATACTGAGGAATGTTCCCTCTATCCCTACACTTTGAAGAGTTTTAATCAAGAAAGGATGTTCTATTTGTCAAATGCTTTTCTCTGTATCAATTGAGTGGGTCATATGGTTCTTATCCATTCTTTTTTTTATGTGATCTATCATGTTGGTTGATTTATGAATGTTGAACCAGACTTGCATCCCAGGAAAAAATCCCATTTGGTTTTAGTGAATAATCCTTTTAATGTACTGTTAAATCCTATCGGTTAGTATCTTGATGAAAATCTTTGCATCCATATTCTTCAGGGATATTGGTCTCTAATTCTACTTTTTGGAGGGATCTTTGCTTGGTTTTGGAATGAATGTAATTCTGGCCTCAAAGAATGAGTTTGAAAGTTTTCCTTCCATTTTTCTTTTTTGAAATACCTTCAGAAAAATAGCTATTTGTTCTTTAAATTTTTGGTAGAATTCCCCTGGGAAGCCATCCAGCCCTGGACCCTTGGGTTTTTTTGGAGGTTTTTTATTACTCTTTCAATTTCCTCTATAGTTATTGGTCTCTTCAGGTTTTCTATGTATTCCTTTTTCAGTTTTAGAAGTTTATAAGTTTCCAGTAATGCATCCATTTCTTCCATATTGCCTAACTTGTTGGCATATAGTTGCTCATAATATGTTCTTAAAGTGATTTGTATTTCCTTTTGTTGGTCATGATCTCTCCTCTTTCATTCATAATTTTATTAACTTGGGTACTTTCTTCTTATTAGTAAGTCTGGCTAGCAGTTTATGTCTTATTAATTCTTCCAGAGACTCAGCTCCTAGTTTCGCTGATTTACTCTACTGTTCTTCTCATTTCCATTTCATTGATTTCTGCTCAAATCTTTATTATTTCTCTTCTTCTGCTCTGTTTGGGCATTATTTTCTTTTCTTTCTCCAGATCCTTTTGGTATAAGGTTAGCTTGTATATTTGAAAGAGAAAGGCTTATATTGAAATGAGAAAGGCTTATATTTTTTTTTTGAGAAAGGCTTATATTGAAATGTACTTCCCTCTAACAACCGCCTTTGCTGTATTCCAATGGTTTTGAACCGATGTGCTTTCCTTTTCATTAGTTTGCATGTTCTTTTAAATTCCACTCTAATTTCCTGGTTGTCCCATTCATCCTGTAGTAGGATGCTGTTTAACCTCCAAGTGTTTGCATTCCTTCCAAATTTCCTCTTGTGATTGAGTTCAAGTTTCAAAACATGGTGGTCTGAAAATATTCTGGAAAAAAATACCAATCTTTTTTATCAGTTGAGTCCTGATTTGTGACCCAGTATGTGATCTATTCTGGATAAAGTTCATGTGCAGTTGAACTGAATGTGCATTCTGTTGCTTTAGGATGGAATGTTGTGTATATCTATAAAGTACATCCGGTCTGGTGTGTCATTCAAAGCCTTTGTTTCTTTTTTGTTCTTCTGCTTAGATGATCTAAATATTGCTGTGAGTGGGCTGTTGAAATCCCCTTGTATTATTATCAATCTGTTTCTTTACTTCTTGCTATTAATTGATTCATATAATTCGCTGCTCCCACATTAGTAGCAGAAATATTTATAACTGTTATATCTTCTTGCTTTATAGACAGTTTAAGTATGATATAGTGTCCCTCTTCATCTCTTACTACAGTCTTTCATTTAAAATCTAATTTGTTTTATGTACAGATTGCTACCCCAGCTTTCTTATGAGGTCCATTCACAGGGTAAATAGTTCTCCACCCCCTCATGTTCAGTGTGGGAGTGTCTTTAGTTTCTAAAATGCGTCTCTTGTAGACAGCATATGGATGGGTCTTGCTTTTTTGTATAATCTGGTATCCTGTGTCTTTTGATTGGAACATTTAGCCCATTTACATTTAGAGTAACTTTTGAAAGATATGAATTTAGTGCCATTATATTACCTGTAAAGTCTCCTTTTCTGTAGATTGTCTCTGTTTCTATCTATGTTACTTCTGGGCTCCCTCTTCATTTATAAGATCCCCCTTAATATTTCTTCAGGCCTGGCTTGGTCACATATTCTTTCAGTTTCTGTCTGTTCTGGAAGCTCTGTATCTCCCCTTCCATTCTGAATGGTAGTTTTGCTGGATAACATATTCATGGCTGCATGTTTTTCTCATTTAGTAACCTGTATATATCATGCCAGCCTTTTCTGGCCAGTCAGGTCTATGTGAATAGGTCTGCTGTCAGTCTAATATTTCTCCTTCTGTATGTTAGGAATCTCTTGTCTTGAGCTGCTTTCAGGATTTTCTCTTGATCTCTAACATTTGCAAGCTTCAATATTATATGACAGGGTGTTGATCTATTTTTGATTTTGGGAGGGGTCTTCTCTGCTTCTTGGACTTGTATGCCTGTTTCCTTCCTCAAGTTAGGGAAGTTCTAGCTATTTTTTGCTCAAATATAACTTCTGGCCCACTCTCTCTCTCCTTTCACCCTCAGTCACTCATAATTCTGATATTGGTTCTTTTTGTGGTGTCACTGATTTCTCAAAGCCTCTCCTCATGGGCAATTAGTCATTTTTCTCTATTTTCCTCAGCTTCCTTCCTTTCCATCAACTTTATTCTATGTAATTTACTCCCTTTCTGCCTCATTTACCCTAGCTACCATAGCATTCAATTTAGATTGCATCTCACAGTATTTTTTACTTCAGCCCAATTAGATCTCATTTCTTCACTAAAAGATTCTTTAATGTTTTTTATGCTTTTACTTCAAGCTCCACTCGGTAATCTTATTATTATTGTCTTCAATTAAATCTCTGCTATTTTACTTAAATCCATATCAACTTGATCTGTGGCAGGGAGTACTACCTCTGGTTCCTTTCTTTTTATGAATTCCTCCTTCTAGTCATTTTGTCCAGAGAAGAATGCATGAATGTGTGAACAGAATAAAAAACTATCAGTGGCAACCCTAGCAAAATACATACTAGACAAATCTGATGAAGTCACAAGGCAAAAGAAAAGGCCAAATAAAAAAAATGGAAGAAAAGAAGGGGGAAGAGAGAGAGAATATAATATCATGGAGTTGTCAAAAAAAGGGCCATCTACTTGTCCATGAGTTTATATTGGTCTGTGTATTAAAACACACTAAATCCCAAAATTGTAAAGAAAACAAAACATGTATGTATATGTATTCAAATAACGTGAATGGAAGCCAAAAATATTTTCTTAAATGAGAGTGAATAAAAGACATAAAGAGTTGATAGATTATTTGAAAAGGGAAAAAGAAATAAATGAAATGAAAATTTCACATTGAAAGATAAACAGGAGGCGGGGCAAGATGGCGGAAGAGTAGGAACCCCAAGTCACCTGTCCCCACCAACTTGCCTAGATAAATTTCAAATCATCCTGAAAACCTAAAAGTTCAGCCTGAGATTTAAAGAGAGAACAGCTGGAATCCTACAATGAGAAGAGTTCATGCTTCTAACAAGGTAGGAAGACAGAAAAAAATATATAAATAAAAAAGCATCCAAGCGGGAGGGGCCCCCAAGAGGAGCAGGGCTAAGGCCTGGCGGCAAGTGCCTCCAGGACAGGAAAGCCCAGTCACGGAGAAGCAGGAACTTTACCAATCTGCCTGGACAGAAAGGCGCTCACAGGGAACTTGGGCAGGATCCCAGGAGGAGCACTGGGGCCCCCAGGTCCTCAGGGTCACTAACAGAGGAAGTGCACCCCAAGGGAGAGCGCGCCAGACACTGCAGGTCTAGCTCCCTAAGGGGCTGGAGCATGCGCCCAGCGGAACCCCGGGAGAAGCCCATGTTGTGGCTCAGGCAGCGGCTCAGGAGGCAGCTCCGTACAGAGGGCTCTGTGTGGCCCAGGAGCATGATTCCAATGGTGCAGGCCCTGGAGCAGAAGACGACAGGGGACACAGCTCAGGATCCGGCACTCCCCTTGGGACAGGCAGAGGTCGGAAGGACACAGGACAGCGAGGCGCTCCTACCACTAGGCACCCCGGAGCTGTGCAGAACAGCGCCCCTCGCCCCAGAGCATCCAGGCCCCTGTGGACTGGGAGACTGCAGTAGTTACTTCTGGAGCTGACACCAGGGCTGGAGAGCTGGGCACCGCCACTGTTGTTGTTCCTCCTGGTGTCACCTAGTGCCTGGGACTAAGCAGGATAGCCAGGGAGCAGGGACTTCACAGGATAAACACCTCTCACTGAACCGTGCACCTGGAAGGGGGTGGGGCAGCTCCCCCAGGTACACACACCTGAACATCAGCACAGCAGGCCCCTCTCCGAGAACCAGCTGGAAGGACAGGGGAAGAGCAAGTTCTTAAGCTAGCAGCCCTGAAAAATTCCAGGGGAAGTCAAAGGACTTAAAATATATAGAATCAAAGGATACCCCTCCTTATTTTTTGTTTCTTGTTTGTTTCCCCACCCCCTTTTATTCTTCCCTTTTTCCTTCCTTTTTCCAGTACAACTTGTTTAGTGTATTGTATTAGTGTATTATTTTCTAAGTATGTCTTTACTTTGTTATTAATTGATTGATATACTTGGCAGCTCCCACATTAGGGGCATAAATATTCATGATTGTTAGGTCCTCTTGTTGGATAGATCCTTTAAGTATGATATAGTGTCCCTCTTCATCTCTTACTACAGTCTTTGGGATAAACTTTAGTTTATCTGATATGAGGATGGCTACCCTTGCTTTCTTTTGAGGACCATTTGAATGATAAATGGTTCTCCAAACTTTCATTTTCAGGCTGTGGGTGTCCTTAGGTCTAAAATGAGTCTCTTGTAGACAGAAAATAGATGGGTCTTGTTTTTTTATCCGGTCTGAAACCCTGCGTCTTTTGATTTGATTATTAAGCACATTCACGTTCAGAGTTACTTTTGAAAGAAATTAATTTAGTGTCATTATAATACCTATTCAGTCCCTGTTTTGTGGATTATTTCTTTGGGCATCCTCTTTCTTTTACAGAGTCCCCCCTAATACTCCCCTCAGAGATGGTTTGGTGGTCACATATTCTTTCAATTTCTGCCTATCTTGGAAACTCTTTCTCTCTCCTATTCTGGATGAGAGCTTTGCTGGATAAAGTATTCTTGGCTGCATGTTCTCATTTAGCACTCTGAATATATCCTTCTAGCCCTTTCTGGCCTGCCAGGTCTCTGTGGAGAGGTCTGCTGTTAATCTAATATTTCTCCCCATATAAGTTAGGGATCTCTTGTCTCTTGCTGCTTTAAGGATGTTCTCTTTATCTTTGGAATTTGCAAGTTTCACTATTAAATGTTGAGGTGTTTGAAAGGTTTTTATTGATTTTATGAGGGTATCTCTCTATCTCCTGGATCTGAATGCCTGTTTCCCTCCCCAATTTAGGGAAGTTCTCAGCTATGATTTGTTCAAATATGCCTTCTTTTCCTCTGTCCCTCTCGGCGCCTTCTGGAACCCCAATTAAACGTAGATTTTTCCCTCTGAGGCTGTCATTTATTTCCCTTAACCTTTCCTCATGGTCTTTTAATTGTTTTTCTCTTTTTTCCTCAGCTTCTGTCCTTGCCATCAACTTGTCTTCCATGTCACTCACTCTTTCTTCTACCTCATTAACCCTCATCATTAGGACCTCCAGTTTGGATTGCATCTCATTTAATTGATTTTTAACTTTGGCCTAATTAGGTCTAAATTCTGCAGTCATGAAGTCTCTTGATTTGTTTATGCTTTTTTTCAGACCCCCCAGTAGCTTTATAATTGTGCTTCTGAATTGGCTTTCTGACGTCAAATTGTAATCTGAATTCTGTAACTCTGTGGGAGAGAGTACTGTTTCTGATTCTTTCTTTCATGGTGAGTTCTTTCTAGTCATTTTGCTCAGTGCAGAGTGGCTAAAAACGAGTTGTATTGATAAAAGGAAGAATAAGGAAAAAACAAAAACAAAAACAAAATCAAAGAGGGGTATTCTCTGGTTCTATATTCTGTAAATCCCTAGACTTCCCCTGGAGCTTTCCAGCCCTGCTCGGCCAAGAACTTGCTCTTCCCCTGTCCTTCCAGCTGGTCTTCTGGGGGAGGGCCCTGCTGTCCTGATTCTCAGGTGCGTGCACGGCTCAGTGGGAGCTGTTTATCCTGTAAGGCCCCTGTTCCCTAGTGTTCCCACTTCATCCCTGGCACAGGGTGACGCCAGGAGGAAAAACAACACTGGGGGCGACCATCTCTCCACCTCTGGAGTCAGGTCCTGTAGTTACTAATGCAGACTCCCAGTCCACACTGGCCTGGATGCACCCTCGGCATGGGGCGCTGCTCTGCACAGCTTGGGGACGCCCAGTGGTAGGAGCGTCCTTGCTGTCCTGTGCACTCCCTGCCTCTGCCTGTACTGGGGGGACCACAGGATCCTGGGCTGTGTCCACTCAGAGCCCTGGGATCTTGGGCCTGTGCTGCTGGAATCACGCTCCTGCTGCCGCAGCTCCTGCAGGCAGCAGGGCACAGGCCCCTCTGCGGGAGCCGCTGCCTGAGCTTCTCCCCCAGGCCCCACCTGGTGTGCGCTCCAGCCCTTTACCCAGCTTGGCCAACAGTCCGTGACACGCTCTCCCCCGGGGCGCACTTCCTCTATCAGTTACTCGGGAAACTTGGAGGCTCCCTTGCCACTCCTGCAGTTCTGCCTGGTTTCCCTGCTGAGCACCTTTCCGTCCGGGAAGAATCCGGTGTGGATTTTTAAAGTTCCGGCTTCTCCGGGACTGGGCTTTCCTGTCCCGGAGGCTCTCACCACCTGGCCTTAGCCAACTCCTACGGGGCCCCTCCCCCACTTGATTCTTTTTTTTTTTTCCACCTTCCTATGTTGGTAGAAGCGCAAACTGTTCTCTCTGTAGCATTCCAGCTGTTCTGTCTTTAAATATCAGGTCAAATTCGTAGGTTTTCAGGTAACCTTCATGATTTGAAGGTTATCTAGGTAAATTGGTGGAGACAGGTGACTTGGGGACCCTACTCCTCTGCCATCCTCCCCGCCCCTTGAGTTTGACTATTCACACCCTTATCCTTTGTTTGGTTGTTTGGCTACCTTGGATGCCTCAGTCTCCCCACTAAGCATTCCACCCCAATTCTATGTACCAAGGGGTGATACCTCCATAACATTTGTCTGTGCCCCTTAACCACAGCAAATAGAATAAGAATAGTAATAATATTAATACATTATTTTAAGTGGCTAATTGATATTTTCTTAATCTTGTAAGAAGTGTAAGTGAAGGGATCACTTAAAATTTTATATTTAAATGATCTGTAACACAGTACTCTTACAATATAATTGCAGCTTCAAGACAAGTCTTTTAGTCTCCCTACCTCCTTTCCAACCCAGCTTACTGCCCCTAAGCTCCTCTAAAGTGAAAATTCTGGATGCCAACAGTATGGCCTCCCTTTTCTCCTTTTATGCCACCCAATTCCATTTTACAACCAACCCTGATGCCAAGAGTACCCAGCTTTAGGCAGGATGCCCAGGTGTGTTCAACCTCCAGTGATGGCCCTCTTTAAGGCTCAGTTTTTCATTGTTTGCCTTTGTAATATAAGAAGTTTTGTTGATTCCTTTGTACTTTTAAAATAACACTACTGCAAACTGTCCAGCTGACCTTTGTGCAGTGGCTCTTCTTAAGGGAGGACCTATTCCAGGCATCCGACCAACACTCTCTAAAACTCAGAATTTACTCCCTCTTGGGCTGGAAAAGGAAGAGGCTGGAGGAAGGGTAGGCTGAAGTCAGAGAAAAAGAATAAAAGTAAGTGGAGAGAAGGGGGGGGGGGGAAGAAGGTCTCTGGGTGGGCAGGACTTGCTTCCTTGTCTATTTATATCATGTATTGTTTTTGGTATGTCTGTCCCTAGTCCTTTTGCTTTCATCTGATTGTAAATCTCAAGGTTGAAGTTCCTGAAAGTTCAATTATTCTAACCTACACATTCTTTACACAAAGAAAAGTATAATTGTAATTTATCTTATGTTTCTGCCTTCATTAGCTTTTTCTTTTTTTATTGAAGTACGATTTCGCAACATAGTACACCCAGTGCTCATCCCATCAAGTGTCCTCCTCAGGGCCTGTCATCCAGTTACCCCAGTAGGATGATTCTTAAAGAAAAGTCATGTGTATTGTGTGAACTTTAGGTTTAGATAGAAACAACTCCCCAGCCAGCACATAGTGACTTTCATTAGTGCACCTTTGTAACTTTGATGTAATTTGTAGCTTACTTCAGAAAGCAGTTAATTATGCTGAGTGAATATGGTCTTAAGTGTAAGCGTCCATACTTTAGGGAAATTCTCCCACTTAAATACCTTGAAAATCACTGCCAAGAGTGTGGGAGATAGGATAGTTATCTTGGTAAGTGTCGATTATACTGTGCCTTACACTTAGTAGATGCTCAATAAAATGTTATGGACTCAGTATTTATATCTGCAAACAAGTGGTAGTCTATTCCCTGGCCATATTTTGAATAAAGTTTGATAATTTTTATTACCCTTAAGATAATCATGCTTCATTATTTTTGGTTCCTTGTCCAACAAAAAGTAGGAACGTGACCAAAGTTTATGGGCCACTTAATAGAACATAATTAAAGTTTGTTATGTGCCCTACCTTATTCTATGGATTATAGTAAAAATGAGAAAGAGAACTCAATCATGGCTTATAGTCTATTTGATGAGGTAAAACTCAGATAAAAAAATAACAAAATTTGGACAAGTTATATTTAGAGGTCAACATACAAAGGTGAAAAAGTTTGGGAGCCAGTAAAATATGGATTCCAAACCTGGTCTCACTATTTATTAGCTGAATGCCTTTGGCCAGATGACTTAACCCTAAGTCTATATTTTCTCATTTGTAAAAATAAGGATGTCACACAAATGGAAAATAAATGAGATAAAATATGTAAAGTACATTTAGACAATGATTTTCATACTGATAATATGTATCTAATACTCTTGTCTAAACCTGCTCTTAACAATGTTGGAGGTATTTTTTAGTTCTGGGTTTCTGACACTGTATGTTATCGTATTTTTTCTTTTTTCCCCTATTTTTGGCAACAGAGTGTTTTATTAGTTTCAGGTGTAAAATACAACAATTCAGCAGTTCCATTCAACACCTAGTGCTCATCACAAAAAGCACACTCACTAATCCTGATGATCTACTTAAACCATTCCTCCACCTCTCCACTCTGGTAAACATCGGCTGTTTTGTTTATAATTAAGAGACTGATTCTTGGTTTCTCTCCCTCTCTCCTTCCTTTTGCTCATTTGTTTTGTTTCTTAAATTTAACGTAAGAGTGAAATAGTATGGTATTTATCTTTTACATATTTTACTTAATATTGTACTCTCTAGATCCAGTCATTTCATTGCAAATGGCAATATTTGATTCTTTTTTCATGGCTAAATGATATTCCTGTGTGCATGTGTGCGTGTGTATATCACATCTTCTTTATTCATTAATAAATGGACGCGTGAGCTACTTCCACAATTTGGCCATTGTAAATAATGCTGCTATAAACATCGGAGTGCATGTATTCCTTGACTTACTATTTTTGTATTTTTGGGTGAATGTCCACTATTGTGATTGCTGGATTATTCAGTAGTTATACTTTTTAACTTTTTGAGGAACCTCTATCATTTGAGGAACCTCTATATCGTTTTCCACACTGGCTACACCACTTTGTATTCCCACCAACAGTGCACGAGTGTTTCCATTCTTCACATCCTGGCTAACACCTGTTGTATCTTAGGTTGTCGACTTTAGCCAGTCTGACAGGTGTGAGAAGATATCTTCTTATCATTTTGATTTGCATTCCTCTCATAGGAAGAGATGTTGTGCACCTTCTCATGTGTCTTTTGGCCACCTGGATGTCTTCACTGGAGAAATGTCTGTTCGTGTCTTCTGCCCATTTATTAAATGGGTTACTTGTCTGGGGGTGTTGAGTTGTATAAATTCTTTATATATTTGGGATACAGCCCTTAAACGGATATATCATTTCCAAATATCTTTTCCCATTCCTAGGTTACTTTTAGTTTTGTTGATTATTTCCTTCACTCTGCACATGCTTTTTATTTTGATGAAGTTCCAATAGTTTATTTTTTCTTTTGATTCCCTTGCTTCAGGAGATGCATCTAGAAAAAGGTTTCTGCAGCCAATGTCACAGAAGTTAGTAACTCTGCTCACTTCTATGATTTTTATGGTTTTAGTTCTCACATTTAAATGTTAAATACATTTTCAGTTTACTACTGTCTGTAGTGTAAGAATGTGATCCAATTTCATTCTTTTAATGGATGAGTGATATTCCATTTTATATACATGCATCTTCTTTATCCATTCATCAGTCAATGGACATTTGGACTCTACGTGTTTTGGCTCCATGAATACTGCTGCAATAAACATTGGGATGCATGTGTCCCTTTGAATCACTATTTTTGTATCCTTCGAATAAACACATAGTAGTGCAATTGCTGGGTTATAGGGTAGTTCTATTTTTAACTTTATGAGGAACCCTGGTAATCTCTTTCAGAGTGGCTGGACCAATTTCCATTCCCAACAATAGTGTAAGATGGTTTCGTTTCCTTTTTTTCTTTTTTTTTTTGATAATAAATTTACTTTTTATTGGTGTTCAATATGCCAACATACAGAATAACACCGGTCAAATGCTCATCCCGTCAAATGCCCCCCTCAGTGCCCATCACCCATTCACCCCCACCCCCCGCCCTCCTCCCCTTCCACACCCCTAGTTTGTTTCCCAGAGTTAGGAGTCTTTATGTTCTGTCTCCCTTTCTGATATTTCATACCCATTTCTTCTCCCTTCCCTTCTATTCCCTTTCACTATTATTTATATTCCCCAAATGAATGAGAACATGTAATGTTTGTCCTTCTCCGATTGACTTATTTCACTCAGCATAATACCCTCCAGTTCCATCCACGTTGAAGCAACTGGTGGGTATTTGTCATTTCTAATGGCTGAGTAATATTCCATTGTATACATAAACCACATCTTCTTTATCCATTCATCTTTCGATGGACACCAAGGCTCCTTCCACAGTTTGGCTATTGTAGACATTGCTGCTAGAAACATCAGGGTGCAGGTGTCCCGGTGTTTCATTGAATTTGCATCTTTGGGGTAAATCCCCAGCAATGCAATTGCTGGGTGTAGGGCAGGTCTATTTTTAACTCTTTGAGGAACCTCCACACAGTTTTCCAGAGTGGCTGCACCAGTTCACATTCCCACCAACAGTGTAAGAGGGTTCCCCTTTCTCCACATCCTCTCCAACATTTGTGGTTTCCTGCCTTGTTAATTTTACCCATTCTCACTGGTGTGAGGTGGTATCTCATTGTGGTTTTGATTTGTATTTCCCTGATGGCAAGTGATGCAGAGCATTTTCTCATGTGCGTGTTGGCCATTTCTATGTCTTCCTCTGTGAGATTTCTCTTCATGTCTTTTGCCCACTTCATGATTGGATTGTTAGTTTCTTTGGTGATTAGTTTAATAAGTTCTTTATAGATCTTGGAAACTAGCCCTTTATCTGATACGTCATTTGCAAATATCTTCTCCCATTCTGTAGGTTGTCTTTTAGTTTTGTTGACTGTATCCTTTGCTGTGCAAAAGCTTCTTATCTTGATGAAGTCCCAATAGTTCATTTTTGCTTTTGTTTCTTTTGCCTTCGTGGATGTATCTTGCAAGAAGTTGCTGTGGCCGAGTTCAAAAAGGGTGTTGCCTGTGTTCTCCTCTAGGATTTTGATGGAATCTTGTCTCACATTGAGATCTTTCATCCATTTTGAGTTTTTCTTTGTGTATGGTGCAAGAGAGTGGTCTAGTTTCATTCTTCTGCATGTGGATGTCCAATTTTCCCAGCACCATTTATTGAAGAGACTGTCTTTCTTCCAGTGGATAGTCTTTTTTTGAGGACCTTTTGAATGATAACCTTTTATTTTCAGACTGTAGGTGTCCTTAGGTCTAGAATGAGTCTCTTGTAGACAGCAAATAGATGGGTCTTGCTTTTTTATCCAGTCTGAAACCCTGGGCCTTTTGATGGGATCATTAAGCCCATTCACATTCAGAGTTACTCTTGCAAGATACAAATTTACTGTCATCATAATACCTATTCAGTCCCTGTTTTTGTGGATTGTATTTTTGGGTATCCTCTGTCTTTTACAGAGACCCCCTTAACATTTTTTGCAGAGGCTGGTTTGGTGACTATATATTCTTTCAGTTTCTGCCTATCTTGAAGCTCTTTATCTCTCCTTCTATTCTGAATGAAAGCATTGCTGGATATAGTCTTCTTGGTGCATTTTCTTCTCATTTACGACCCTCAATATATCCTGCCAACCCTTTCTTGCCTGACAGGTCTTCATGGAGAGGTGTGCTGTTAATCTAATATTTCTCCCCAAATAAGTTAGGGATCTCTTGTCTCTTGCTGCTTTAAGGATTTTCTCTTTATCTTTGGAATTTGCAAGTTTCACTGTTAAATGTTGAGGTGTTGAACTGTTTTTATTGATTTTAGGAGGTACCTCTCCATCTCCTCGATCTGAATGCCTATTTCCTTCCCCAAATTTGGGAAGTTCTCAGCTATGATTTGTCAAAATTTGCTTTCTGGCCCTCTCTCCCTCTCAGCATCCTCTGGAACCCCAGTTTATGTAGATTTTTCTATCTGAGGCTGTCATTTATTTTCCTTAACCTTTTCTCATGGTCTTTAATTGCTTTTCTATTTTTCTTCAGCTTCCTTCCTTGAGCTCAACTTGTCTTCTATGTCCCTCACTCTTTCTTCTACCTCATTAACCCTCATCATTAGGACCTCCAGTTTGGACTGCATCTCATTTAATTGATTTTTAGTTTCAGCCTGATTAGCTCTAAATTCTGCAGTCATGATGTCTCTTGATTCCTTTACGGTTTTTTCTAGAGCCTCCAGTAGCTTTAAAATTGTGCTCCTCTGGGATCCCTGGGTGGCGCAGCGGTTTGGCGCCTGCCTTTGGCCCAGGGCGCGATCCTGGAGACCCGGGATCGAATCCCACATCGGGCTCCCAGTGCATGGAGCCTGCTTCTCCCTCTGCCTGTGTCTCTGCCTCTCTCTCTCTCTCTCTCTCTGTGACTATAATAATAAATAAATAAAAATTTAAAAAAAAATTGTGCTCCTCTTTTGGCTTTCTGACATTGAATTTTATTCCGAATTCTGTAACTCTGTGGCACAGAGTACTACTTCTGATTTTTTCTTTTGTGGTGAGTCCTTCTTTCCAATCATTTTGCTCAGTGCAGATTGGCTGTATGAGTGGGCTGCATCAAGAATATCAACCAAGACCTAGTAAGTTTCACCTTACATGATTCTTGTTTGAAGTAAAAACCCTTCTCTCTGTAGCAGTCCACCTGTTCTCTCTTTAAATCTCAGGTTAGGGCAGCCCAGGTGGCTCAGCGGTTTAGTGCTGCCTTCAGCCCAGGGCCTGATCCTGGAGTCCCGGGATCGAGTCCCACATCAGGCTCCCTGCATGAAGCCTGCTTCTCCCTCTGCCTGTGTCTCTGCCTCTCTGTTTCTCATGAGTAAATAAATAAAATCTTTAAAAACATAAATCTCAGGTTAAATTTATAGGTTTTCAGGATGATTTGACCATAATCTAGGTAAGTTGGTGGGGCCTGTAGAGTTAAGGCACCTACTCCTCTGCCATCTTTCCCTCCCCTGCCGCTGAGCTCTGGGCACCAGCATCCTGAGCATCGTTTTCCCCACTGCCTCCAGAACCGTCCAGGCATCCCATGCAGGCCCCATGCCAACTTAGCTCTCCCCTATTCATTCTTTAGTAGGATACTCTCTAGCTTCCATGTATTTGTGGTCCTTCCAATTATATTCTTGTACGTGACTTCAAGTTTCATAGTGTTGTGGCCTGATAATATGCAATCTTTCTGCATGCTTTGATACCTGATTTGTGACCCAGTATGTGATTACTCTGGAGAATGTTCCATGTACTCAAAAAGAATGCATGTTTTGCTACTTTACATGAATGCTTGTTTCCTTCCACAGATTAGGGAAATTCTCAGCTATAATTTTTTGGTTAAATCTTCTGCCCCTTTGTCCTGCTCTTCATCCTCTGGGACTCTTATAATACTGCTATTATTTTGCTTTAGGTAATCGCTGAGTTTCCTCAGTCTACCTTTGTGATCTAATAATTTTCTTTCCCTCTTCTTTTCAGCTTTCATATTTTTCATCATTGTGTCTTCTATATCACTGACTCTATTCTGCTTCATTCATCTTTGTTTTGCTGGCCTTCACTTGCGACTGAATCTCAGTAATAATATTTTTAATTTTGGCCTGACTAGGTTTTAGTTCTTTTATTTCTGCCATTAAAGGGCTTTTTTCTACTGTCTTCTATTCTTTTTTGATCCCAGCTTGTATCTTTAATATCATTGTTTTTTAAAATATTTATTTATTTGAGATTGAGTGAGAGAGAGCACAAGCAGGGCTGAGGGGCAGAGGGAGAGGGAGAAGCCGGCTCCCTATTAAGCAAGAAGCCCAACATGGGGCTCAATCCCAGGACCTCAGGATCATGACCTGAGCCAAAGGCAGAAGCCTAATGAACTGAGCCATCCAGGTGCCTGGGTTGTTTTAAATTCTACTTCACACGTCTTAGTTTTATCTGTATTTATTAAGTCCCTGGCAGTATTACCTCTTGGTCTTTCTTTTGGAATGAATTTCTCCATGTCATTTTGCCCAGAGAAGAAAGAAAGAGACAAAAATTTAAAAATGCAACAACAAAAACAACAACAAACTTTGGGAAGTGTTTCTGCTATATATTGTGTACATTCTGCTGGTGTGTTTTTTCTGTTCTTTCCCACTGGTCCAGCCTCTAGGTTTCCTCCTTGCTTATAGTGTGGAGTATTTTTGCCTCTAACTAAGTGTGCTTTGATATGTTTGTTAAGATAAGCCTGCAGGGCAGCCCCGGTGGCTTAGCGGTTTAGCACTGCCTTCGGCCCAGGGAGTGTTCCTGGAGGCCCAGGATCGAGTCCTACATTGGGGTCCCGCATGGAGCCTTATTCTCCCTCTGCCTATGTCTCTGCTTCTCTCTCTCTCTGTGTCTCTCATGAATAAATAAGTAAAATATTTTTTTAAAAAGATAAGCCTTCAAAAGAGAAAAGTAGAAGAAAAAGAAAAGCCTGTCCAAGGGAAGAGAATAGGAAAAGGAACAAAAATGGAAACAAACAGACAAACAAAAAACTGTAAGCCTGATGCCAAAGAATAAGAAGGAAATGAGGTAAAAGGATAAGGAAAGAAGAAAAAAGAAAAAAGAAATAAACTTGATCCAAAAAATAAGAGAAGGAAACAAAGAAGACTACAAATGACTATACACACACACACACACACACACACCCCAAAAAACAAGAGAGAAAAAAGAAACACTGCTGGTCATATTTCCATCAGAATCTTATGTTTTGGAGCATTCGTTAATCAGTAGACTTGGTACATTCTAAGAGCCTTCTGTGGAAGAGGCCTCCCGGGCTGGCTTAGGAGCTATCTTGCCCTTTTTTATATGCCGCTGTCAGATGCAGAGTTGAGTGGAGGACCCCAGCCTCCAATGGAGGCACTGTGTTTCTCTCTGAAGTTTGATTTTGCTTGGGGGAGTGGATTGGAAGCAGAGGTGGTGGAGGAGGAAGAATATGGAATCACCCTGTCCCCAGGGTGAGGAACTCTTGGCTACTGTTGTTTAGGAGGTCCTTATAGAAAAGCAAGCAATTTCCTATGTCCCAGGCTTCCATCAGTTCTCTGCCCTTAACCTATCTGTTCCTGAGGTGTGGGCATTAACTGGTGCCACAGATCTCCTATATTTTATCTCTGGCTGAGATTCAAAATTCTAAGTTCTAAGGACTTGGCAAGGTACGGGAGGAGGAAGAGGGCCTCATGGTATTCCCAGCACCATCCTGTCCCAGAAAACAATCACACAGTTCACACATGGAAGCTAGAATTTACTTTAACACTCAGAGAAAGGCTGGAATCAGGTTATAGGCCATCCATATGCGACTCAGTTCCCTATGCTATTCTGTTACAGAAATGCAGTCACACAGAGGCTCAAATCTATTGTGACATGAGAGTGAAAAGCAGCAGCCAAGTTATCTGCAGTCATCCCTTGTTTCTGCTCTCTGCTCAGTTCTGTCTCAGAAAAGCACCAGCTCGGTGGACACAGAAAGGTTTCAATGTATTGTAGCTCACACTGAAAGTCTGTTAGGTAATTTGAACTCTGCACATTTCTGTCCTTGCTGTTGAGTGCTACCCAATGGCCCCCAGTTGACCTTTTGTCCTCGGAAAGGCAAAATATTCTCTTCCAAATGTACTCTGGGGAGGAGAATGATCTCTCCCAGTTCGACCCAGAAGATCTCCTCACTGAGGCTTATTGTGTGATCCCTCCTCACTGAACTCTCTCCTGCTCACTCCCCTTTAGAGCCCCATTCTTTCCTCTCCCCCAGTACACAGCACCAAAACTCACATCTGCCACATTCTCTACTTCCTACTATGCATTGTTTTCTTAATCCTCAGATATCTCTAGTTGTTCAAAATAATTGCATATTGATCTATGTGGTTTCAAGGGACAGGACAAGCTCAGGATCCCCCTACTCCTCCACCATCTTAATTCCTCCTTCTTTTGTAGTGTTATTACCTGCCCTTGGTAGCAAGATAATTATGGCATCATGAAATGAGTTTGAGAGTGTTACCTTCTCTTCAATTTTTGGAAGAGTAGAAAAGGATTGACATTAATTGTTTAAATATTTGGTAGAACACACCAGTGAAATTACCTGGTCCTAAATTATCCTTTTGGGAGGAGTTTTTGTATACTGATTTAATATCCTCTCTCATTATTGTTCTATCTATATTTTCTATTTATTCATGATTCAGATTTGGTAGCTTGTATGTTTCTAAAAATTTCTCCACTTCTAGGTTTTCCAATTTGTTGTTGTATAATTTTTTTAAAATAATCTTTTATGATCTTTTGTATTTCTGTGATACCAGTTGTAATATCCCCTCTTTTACTTTAAATTTACTTATTCAAATCCTCTCTCTTATTTTCTTGGTTAGTTTAGTTAAAGATTTGTTAATTTTGTTTTTCTTTTTTTTAAATTTATTTATGATAGTCACAGAGAGAGAGAGAGAGAGAGAGAGGCAGAGACACAGGCAGAGGCAGGCTCCATGCACCGGGAGCCCGAGGTGGGATGCGATCCCAGGTCTCCAGGATCGCACCCTGGGCCAAAGGCAGGCACCAACCCGCTGCGCCACCCAGGGATCCCTTGTTTTTCTTTTCAAAGAAACAACTCAGTTTTATTAATCTTCTTTATTGTGTTTTTCATTTTCTTTTCTTTAAATGATTTTATTTATTTATTCATGAGACGCACAGAGAGAGGGAGAGAAAGAGAGAGAGAGAGACACAGGCAGAGGGAGAAGCAGGCTCCATGCAGGCAGCCCAATGTGGGACTCGATCCCAGGACTCCAGGATCACGCCCCGGGCCAAAGTCAGGCGCTAAACTGCTGAGCCACCCAGGGATCCCCTTCATTTTCTATTTTACTTATATATGCTCTAATCTTTACTATTTCTTCCTTCCTGATAAATTTGGAGCTAGTTGGTTTCTCTTTTTCTAGTTCCTTGAGATGTATAATGTTAGGTTGTTTGAGATCTACCTTTTTTAAAAAAGATTTTATTTATTTATTCATGAAAGACACAGAAAGAAAGAGAGAAGGAGACACAGGCAGAGGGAGAAGCAAGCTCCATGCAGGGAACCCAATGCAGGAATCGATCCTGGGACCCCAGGATCATGTCCTGAGAGGAGGGCAGACACTCAACTACTGAGCCACTCAGACATCCTGAGATCTATCTTTTTTTTGAAGTATGTGTTTATGGCTATAAACTTATTTTTTTTCTTTTTTTTAATGATAAATTTATTTTTTATTGGTGTTCAATTTGCCAACATACAGAATAACACCCAGTGCTCATCCCATCAAGTGCCCCCCTCAGTGCCCATCACCCATTCACCCCCAACCCCCGCCCTCCTCCCCTTCCACCACCCCTAGTTTGATTCCCAGAGTCAGGAGTCTTTATGTTCTGTCTCCCTTTCTGATATTTCCCACACATTTCTTCTCCCTTCCCTTATATTCCCTTTCACTATTATTTATATTCCCCAAATGAATGAGAACATACAATGTTTGTCCTTCTCCGATTGACTTACTTCACTCAGCATAATACCTTCCAGTTCCATCCACGTTGAAGCAACTGGTGGGTATTTGTCATTTCTAATGGCTGAGTAATATTCCATTGTATACATAAACCACATCTTCTTTATCCATATAAACTTATTTTTTAAACTGTCTTATCTGCATCCCATACGTTTCAGGATGTTGTGTCTCTATTTTTATTTGTCTCAATATTTTTAATATCCTTTTTTATTTCTGTTTTGATCTATTGGCTGTGCAGCTTTGTGTCATTTAATTTCTATGTATTTGTGAATTTTGCTATCTTTCCTCTTGTTTATTTTTATCAGCAATTTTTTTTAATGAGGGAATCCTTCTCTGGACTATGGTATATTTAAATATGAATCACTGCCAGTGTCAGGCATTAACTTTTCCCTTCTGCAATATTCATTTCCCCGAATATAAAATTCAACAAATCATACTATAGCAGGGATGGTTTAAATCTAGTTTATGGGCAAGAGTAGAAATATAATACTGATCTTTGAGTATGTATACATGGCACTTAGCAGCACAGTGTCATTTCTTGCCCAGGATATTTAAGCTCTCTGAACCTCAGGTATATTTTCTGAAAAAAAAGAAAAGTAATTTTCTCTTTTATGGTCTGGAGAAAGATGAGATATAAGATCATGCATATAAAGTTCCCACAGTGTCTGGTACATATTTTCTATTCAATTAATTGCAATAATTTTTATCATTGTTATTAATTTTGGTATTATATTTTGAATGTTACCTCAGAAAACACCTAAGTCAGGTAAACTTGATCTGGCTCTAGGGATGACATGAGCACTATTCATCTTCACCTGTTTATCTTATCATACCTTTCTTAACCTAGCCAAAGCAAAATTCAAATTTCCCATCGTTCTCACCAACCTGTTCCTCATAGCCCTCTCCTTTTCAGTAAATTGCAACTTCTTACAGTTGATCAGGCCAAAAAGCTAGAGTCATCATTATATCTCACATGTATTAAATACACCAGCAAATGCTATTGACTCTAACATTACAAAACAGAATATCCAAAAGCCAACTGATTCTCCCCACCATCCACATATTACCCCAGTCTGAACTACCACCATCTATCTCCTGGTGTATTATAATAACTTCTTAACTGGACTGCCTCCTCTTTCTTTGCCCTTCAAAACTTATTCCTAATACACCATCCAGAGCGATCCTATTATAACCTACGTCAGATCATGTCAGTCCTCTGCTCAAAGGTCTCCAGTAACTTCCCATCTCACTGAAACTGAAAGCCAAATTACTTATCTGGTATACAAGAAACTACATTATTTGGCTTTTGTACCCTCTCTGACCTCATATCCTATGACCTTTCCCCATTCACCTTGGCCAAGCCACAGGCATTTTGAATATGTTATTTCCTCTGCCTGTATTCCTCTTCCCTGCAATATCCACATGGCTCACTTTCTCCTTTCTTTTAGAACTCTGTTCAAATATTACCTCCCCAAACAGGATTATATAAAATGCTAACACCATCTCCAGCACTCTCCATCCCTACTATATTCTATTATTTTCTTTGACATATTCTATATTGTTGATTATCTGTTTCCCTTGACTAAAAGCTAACTTCCATAAGGGACTTTTTTCACTAATCTACAGTGCTGAACAAATGAATGAAAAATTTATTGATCTGTGTGGAATCAGAAAAGCCAGGGGAATATTAAAAAAAACCATAGCTGGGGGCATCACAATGATGGATTTCAAGTTGTAGTACAAAGCTGTGATCATCAAGACAGTGTGGTACTGGCACAAAAACAGACACATAGATCCATGGAACAAAATAGAGACCCAGAAATGGGCCCTCAACTCTATGTTCAACTAATATTCAACAAAGCAGGAAAGACTATCCACTGGAAAAAGGACAGTCTATTCGAAAATGGTGCTTGGACAATTGGACAACCATGTGCAGAAGAATGAAACTAGACCATTCTCTTACACCATACACAAAGATATACAAAGATAATTTTTTATTGGAGTTAGATTTGCCAACATATACCATAACATCCAGTGCTCATCCAATCAAGTGCTCCCCTCAGTGCCCATCACCCAGTCACTCCAACCCCCCGCCCACCTCCCTTTCCACCACCCCTTGTTCATTTCCCAGAGTTAGAACTCTCTCATGTTCTGTCATCCTCACTGATATTTCCCACTCATTTTCTCTCCCTTCCCCTTTATTCCCTTTCACTATTTTTTATATTTCCCAAATGAATGGAACCATATAATGTTTGTCCTCCGATTGACTTACTTCACTCAGCATAATACCCTCCAGTTCTATCCATGTTGAAGCAAATGGTGGGTATTCATTGTTTCTAATGGCTGAGTAATATTCTAGTGTGTGTGTGTGTGTGTGTGTGTGTGTATATATATATATATATATATATATATATATATATATATCACATCTTCTTTATCCATTCATCTTTCGATGGACACCAAGGGTCCTTCCACAGTTTGGCTATTGTGGACATTGCTGCTATAAACATTGGGGTGCGGGTGTCCTGCCATTTCACTGCATATGTATCTTTGGGGTAAATCTCCAGCAGTGCAATTGCTATGTCATAGGGTAGTTCTATTTTTAACTCTTTGAGGAGCCTCCACACAGTCTTGCCACTCCTATCTCAACCACAAACCCAAAAGGTAAAAGAAGAAAATGGAGATGTTTTCGTATTTGACATAATATAAAGGGGTTCCTCTTTAAATCAATGACTTGGCATATATCTGTTTGGTTATATCACAACAACTTGTGAAGTCTTTGTACCCATTTACATGCCAAACTGATACTCTTTTGTAATGTACCAAATGAGATAAAAATAGGTCACTAATGGCATTTATTCTAGGTTAGTGAAAGTTTTATTAAACTGACAACTCAGATCAGAAATACGGAGAAAAACAATGCAAAACTTAAATTTGTGCATAGTTGATGTGGAAATACAGCTAATGTGAGAATTGGATTTAGGTCATATTGTGAGATATTGTAAACTTCTCAAACACTCTTCATTGAACAAATTTGAATTGAATGACAGTTATGTGGAAGGCAGTGTAATGAGGGGAAAAGACAAATAGCTAGTTATACAGATGGGTTTCATTTTTAAAATCTTCTTATGCTAGATCATACTTTTTTGTGGGTTAGTGGGGCTGCCATTGTTCCTCTGCTGCACCACCTGTGCTATGCTTCTGTGGAGTTCAACTGGCCACTTCAGTCCCAGTGCTGCAGGACCCCTCCTGAGGTACACAAAGCTTGTTAGCACTGCCACCCCTCCACACCACCCTGCACTGTACCTCCAAGGATCCGCCCTCTCCAAATACACTGTTGGCTGAGACCTAAACAGGGTTGTACCACAGGCCTGGCAGTATACAAGCAGCCCCTAAAGTGCTGAGCAGCATTCCTATTCCAAAGACACTCCTGCTTGGGAGAAAGGGAAAGATAACACACACCAGTGAGGCCCCAGCAGTGGATTTGAGGCAGACAACTGGTCTGACTGCACGTCCCACCCACAAAGGAAAGCTTCTCAGGGGATGCAGGTTGGTGCTGCTGTATCTCTGGAAAACACCTGTTCTGACTCATCTCAAGCCTAAGACATCCTTGGATTAGCGCATTAACAACACCAGGACAAAACACTGCCCACAACTGGTGAAGAGAGCCATTGAAGATGATGGGCTGAAGGAAAAAGTGGATCACCACCACAGCAGGGCACATGCATTACATATAGGAGACACATCTGAAGTGCCAGGTTCTGGTGAACAGAGGAAATTACATGGCAGAGCACTACAGTACCTCTTCTTAATAAGGCCGCTACTTTCCAGTGCGAGAGTTCACTTATGAGTGAAAGTCTGAAAAATAAGTATATCTGAAAAACTTCAATTCACAAAAAAACATTATTTGTAAAATAAAAGTATGTAAATTATGAGACCATATAACTAAAATTTGGCAGAGAGAGTATTAAATAGTGGGTTCAAACTTGTGACAATACTTAATATAGACTGCTAATATGAAGATATTATCTACAAACCTAACAGTAATCGCAAAACAAAAACCAGTAATAGCAATGGATAAGATGGTATCACTCATGCAGGTCTCTCTGTTCATCAAGTTCAAATGCTACTCTGTCCCATTCCTTGGTGTGGCCAATGGAGCCAAATGCTACAGTTACCTAAAACCTCAGGCAGAAGAGGAAAGGAAGATAGCAGCTGAAGAGAAAGAGAAGCAGGATGAACAGAAACAAATTGAGAGAGAACTGGCAAAAGCCCAAGATGGCAGCATAATAACATGAGCCGGCCTTTCTCTGTGGATGAATAAAGCTTTCCGTGTTTTGTGAAAAAAAAAACAGCAATATATATGCAAAGAATAAAGACAAGGAATTCAAGTACATCACTAAATAACACCATGAAACCACGAGAAAGAGAAGGTAAGAAAGTACCAGAGAAACTACAAAAACAACCACAAAACAAGTAACGAAATGGTACTGAATACATACCTATCAATAATTACTTTGAACGTACATGGAAGAAACATTCCAAATCATATCCAGACATAAGGTGATGAAGTAGATAAAAAAAAAATCCAGGGCACTTGGGTGGCTCAGTTGGTTAAGTGTCTGCTTTCAGCTCAGGTCTTGATTCCAGAGTCCTGAGATCGAGCCCCCATATCTGGCTCCTTGCTCAGTGGGGAGTCTGCTTCTCTCTCACTCTGTCCCTCCACCCACTTGTTCTCTCTCTAATAAATGAATAAATAAAATCTTTAAAAGAAAAAAAAGCCAGGGACACCTGGGTAGCTCAGTGGTTGAGCATCTGCCTTCGGCTCAGGGTGTGATCCTGGGGTCCTGTGATCGAGTCTTACATCAGACGCCCCACAGGGAGCCTGCTTCTCCTACTGCCTGTGTCTCTGTGTCTTTCCTAAATAAATAAGTAAAATCTTTTTAAAAAAGAAAAAGAAAAAATCCATCTATATGCTGCCTACAAGAGACTCATTTCAGACCCAAAGGCATGTACAGATTGAAAGTGAGGGGATGGAGAAATGTTTCTCATGCAAATGGACATCAAAAGAAAGCCAGGGTAGCAATATTTATGTTGAACAATAAAAAGACATTAAAACGAAGTCTATAACACGAGACAAAGAAGGACACTACATAATAATAAAGGGGGAATCTAACAAGAAGGTATAACCAATTGTAAATATTTATGCACCCAACTTGAGAACACTCAAATACATAAAACTGCAAATAACAAATGTAAGGGAGCTACTCTATAACAATACAATAACAGTAGAGGACCTTAACACCCCTCCCATACATTGATGGAAAGATCACCTAAACAGAAAATAAACAAGGAAACAGTGGTTTTGAATGACACAATAGACCAGATAGATCTAACAGACATATTCAGAACATTGCATCCTAAAACATAAAAATACATTCTTTTCAAGTGCACATGAGACATTATCCAGAATAGAACACACATGAGATCAAAAAACATATCTCAACATGTTAAAAAAGATGGAAATGATACCATACATTTTTATGACAACACTATGAAACTAGAAAATAATGATATGGAAAAAGGGCAAATACATGGAGGTTAAAGAACATGTTCCTAGACAATGAATATATCAATCAAGGAATCAAAGAGCAAATCAGAAACAAATCAGCAAAAGAACATGAAAATACTAAGATCCAAAATATTGGGATGCAGCAAAAATGGTTCTAAGAAGGAAGTTTATAGCAATACAAGCATACCTCAAGAAACAAGGGAAGTCTCAAATAAATAACCTAACCTTAGAAATGAATAATATTTTACAACCAAATAAACTACTAGGCACCTGGCTCAGTGGTTGATCATTTGCCTTTGGTTCAGGTCGTGATCCCAGGGCCCTGGGACTGAGTTCTGGATCAGGCTCCCTGCAGGGAGCCTGCTTCTCCCTCTGCCTATGACTCTGCTTCTCTCTGTGTCTCTCATGAATAAATAAATAATTTTTTTAAAAAACCTACCAAAACTGAAACAGAAAGAAATAGAAAAATTTTAGAGATAATTAACCAGCAAGGAAAGTGAATGAGTAATCACAAAATTCCCAACAAAGAAAACTCCAGAACCAGATGGCTATGCATGTGAATTTTACCAACATTTAAAGAAGAGTTAACATCTAAATTTCTCAAACTATTCCAAAACATAGAAGAGGAAAGAAAATGTCCAAATTCATTCGTGAGGCCAGTATTACCCTGATACCAAAACCAGATAAAGACATAACCAAAAAAGAGAAATTCAGGCCAACATCTCTGATGAACATAAATGCAAAAATTGTCAACAAAATAGGGAAAAAATAACAATACTTTAAAAAATAATATTCACCACATGAAGTGGGATTTATTCCTGTCAAAAGTAGTTGAATGTTCACAAATCAGTCAATGTGATATGCCACATCAATAAGACAAAGAATGAAAACCATATAATCTTTTCAATAGATGCAGAAGAAGGATATGACAAATTACAACATCAATTTATAGTAAAAAAAATCAACAAAATAAATTTAGAGGGGAACATACTTCAACATAATTCAGGGTTTACATGAAAAAGCCCACAGTTAATACCATACTCAATGGGAAAAACAACTTTTCCTGTAAGTTCAGCAACAAGGCAAGGAGGTTCACTATCATGACTTTCATTCAACATGGTGTACCTATGTCCTACCCACAGCAATCAGAAAACAAAAAGAAATAAAAGGCATCCAAATAGGTAAGGAAGAAGTAAAATTTCCACTGTTTGCAAGTAACATGATACTATATATAGAAAACCCTGAAGACTCCACCAAAACAAAACAAAACTACTAGAACTGATGAATGAATTCAGAAAAATCTTACAATACAAAATCAATAAAGAGAAATCCATTACATTTGTACACACTAAAAATGAAGCAACAAGAAGAGAAATTAAAAAGGATAATACCATATACAATTGCACCAAAATAATAAAATACCTAGAATAAACCTAGCCAAAGAGGTGAAACAACTGTACTTTGAAAACCATAAAATACTGAAGAAAGAAATTAAAGATGACTTAAGGAAATGGAAAGATATCCCATGCACATGGATTGGAAGAACAAATATTATTAAAGTTCCCATATTACTTTAGGCAATCTACAGATTTAATTCAATCCCTATCAAAATATCAATAGCATTTTCCACAGAGATAGAACAAAGAATCCTAAAATGTGTATGGAACCATGAAAGACTTTGAATAACCAAAGCAGTCTTAAAAAACAACAACAAACAAAAAACCCACAATACTAGAGGTATCGCAATACCAGAATCCAAGTTATACTATAAAGATGTAGTAACCAAACAATATGGTACTGGCACAGAAATAGATACATAGATCACTGGAACAGAATAGAAAACCTAGAAATAAATCCACAATTATATGGTGATAATCTTCAAAAAAGGAGGAAAGAATGAGAGAAAGTCTCTTCAATAAATTATGCTGGGAAATCTGGTCAGCTACATGCAAAAGAATGAAACTGGGCCACGTTCTTAGCCATACACAAAAATAATTCAACGTGGATCAAAGACCTAGATGTAAGGCCTGAAACCATAAAAATACATAGACAGTAATTTCTCTGGCATCAGCTGTAGCGACATTGTTGTAGACACCTCTCCTGAAGCAAGGGAAATAAAAGCAAAAATAAACTATTGGGACTATATCAAAGCAAAATGTTTCTGAATAGTGAAGGAAACAATAAACAAAACTTAAATTCAACCTATGGAATAGAAGAAGATATTTGTAAATTACATATTTGATAAGTTATTTTATCCAAATTATAGAAACAATTGATATAATTCAATACCCAAAAACAAATAATCTAATTTTAAAACGGACAAAGGACATGAACAGACACCTCTCTAAAGAAGACATCCAGATGGCCAAAAGACACATGAAAAGATGCTCAGCATCACTCATCATCAGGGAAATGTAAAATAAAACTACAATGAGATATCAGCTCACACCTGTCAGATGGCTAAAATCAACATAAGAAACAACAGATGTTGGGAAGGATGTGGAGAAAAAGGAACCCTCATGCATTGTTGTTTAGAATGCAAACTGATGAAGCCACTGTTGAAGACAGTATGGAGTTTACTCAAATCATTTAAGTAGAGCTATCTTATGATCCAATAATCACACTACTCAGTACCTACCAACAAAATACACAAAGGTATACGTGCAACCCTGTTTGTAACAGCATCGATTACAAATTTACATTATTTACAATAGCCCAATTATGGAAGCAGCCCAAGTGTCCATCGATTGATGAATGGAAAAAGAAGATGTAGGCTATATATGTAGGATATATATATATATGTGTGTGTGTGTGTGTGTGTGTAGAGATGTAAGATTTTATATATATATATATATTCAATTTGTGAAATTTGTCTGAGTTTCATTTATCTGTTTATATCTGTTTAAATCAAATTTTATTTGTTAAATCAAATTCACTTTGCAATATATATATAATATATGTAATATATATAATATATATATTCAGCCATAAATACAATGAATTCTTGCCATTTGCAACAACATGGATGGAAGTAGAGAGTATAATGCTAAGCAGACTAATCAGCCACTGAAAGACAAATAACATATATTTCACTCATATGTGGAATTTAATTAATAAAACAAATGAGAAAAGGAAAATAAAAGAGATACAAACCACAAAACAGATTCTTAATTGAAGAGAACAAGCTGAACAAGAGAACATACTGTTGGTGGGTGGGGGATGGGTGAAATATGTGATGGGGATTAAAGATTACACTTATCATGATGAGCACTGGATAATTGTTGAATCACTATATTGTACACCTGAAACTAATATAGCACTATATGTTAATGACAATGGAATTAAAATATAAATTTAACAAAATAAAATGAAATAAAATAAAAACATAATCCACAAATCACACATACATCACACAAACACATTATATCGACACACACCAAATATACACCATACACCACACACACAGAGTGCATACATACACAGAAATTTATCCCATACCCTTCACACATATATAATATACACATATACTATCCATACTGCACACACAAAGCACCCACACATCACATATGCACCACATATCCAAAACACACACCAAACATATACTACAAAAACACACATATCATCCCAACAACATTCAAACACACACACAATTTATAAAACATACATAAAAGACAGCTATACTAGCCACACACTGCATACATAACACATGTAAACCACATATATAGAACTCACAGTACATATACACCACAAATATACCACAAACCACACAATAAATACATAGAAAGTGCATATATACCACATACACAATACACACATACCTCACACACTCCACAATATAGTATGCAAACAGTGCACGCACCAAACAAAACACACAAAGAATGTATATAACACACAAACCACATGTACACACAAACACCACGCACACACTCCAAAATGTAACACACAGCACACAAATTCCATGCATGCAGCGTATACCACACACATGCCACACACAACTAACACCACAAAAACAAATAACAACACTGAAACAACACACACACCACACGTAGCACACATAAAACTAGAATAGAATACATTAGAATAGAATAGAATAACTAATATTATAAAAAACAAACTAAAACATCAGCTCAAAATCCTTGGGATGCAGCAAAAGCAATTCAAAGAGGGAAGTGTATAGTAATGCAATCCTATCTCACAAGGCAAGAAAAATCTCAAAGAAACAACTTAACCTTACACCAAAAGGTGCTGGAAAAAGAACAAAGAAAATGGAAAGGGATCCCTGGGTGGCGCAGCGGTTTGGCGCCTGCCTTTGGCCCAGGGCGCGATCCTGGAGACCTGGGATCAAATCCCACATCAGGCTCCCGGTGCATGGAGCCTGCTTCTCCCTCCGCCTGTGTCTCTGCCTCTCTCTCTCTCTCTGTGACTATCATAAATAAATAAAAATTAAAAAAAAAAGAAAAGAAAAAAAAAGAAAATGGAAAGCTAGCAGAAGGAAGGAACTACTAAAGATTAAAGCAGAAATAAATTATATAGAAACTAAAAACACAGTAGAACAGATAAAGGAAACTCAGAGATGGTTCTTTGAAAAGATCTACAGAATTGATAAACCTTTATCCAAATTTATCCCCCCAAAAAGAGGAAGGACTCAAATAAACAAATACACAAATGAAGGAGGAGAAATAACAACTAACACTACAGAAATAGAAACAATCGTAAGATATATTATAAACAATTATGTCAACAAATTGGACAACTTAGTAGAAATGGATAAATTATATAACCTACCAAAACTGAAACAGAAAGAAACAGAAAACTTGAACAGACTGATTACCAGAAAAGAAATTGAATCTGTAATCACAAAACTCCCAACAAAAGAAATTCCAGAAACACATAGTTTCATAGGGAAATTCTACCAATCATTTAAAGAAGATAAAATACCATTTTTCACAAACTATTCCAAAAGAAGAGGAAGAGGAAGAGAAAGAAGAAAGAAGAAAGAAAGAAAGAAAAAGAAAGAAAGAAAGAAAGAAAGAAGAAAAGAAGAAGAAGGAGAAGAAAAGAAGAAGAAGAAGGAAGAAGAAGAAGAAGAAGAAGAAGAAGAAGAAGAAGAAGAAGAAGAAGAAGAAGAAGAAGAAGAGAGAAGAAGAAGAAGAAGAAGAAGAAGAAGAAGAAGAAGAAGAAGAGAGAAGAAGAAGAAAGAAAGAAAAACTTTCAAATATTCTATAAGACCAGCAGTACCCTGATACCAAAACCAGATAAAGCCAACAGCAAAGAGAACTATGGACCAAAATCTCTGATAAACATAGGTGCAAAAATCTTCAACAAAATATTAGCAAACTGAATACAGTGGTAATTTAAAAATTAATTCAGCCATAATCAAGTGGGATTTATTCCTGAGATGCAAGGATGGTTCCATATTCACAAATCAGTCATCATGATATATAGCAACGATAACAGAAAGGATGAAAACCATACCATCATACATCAATAGATGCACAAAAATCATGTGACAAAGTACAACATCCATTCATCATAAGAAACCTCAACAAAGTAGGTTTAGGGGGAACATACTGTTGTTCCCAAGATTTCGAATCAGAGAAACCACCAAGGAGCCAACACCAATGCAAGTACACAAGGGTTTATTATTAACAAGCTCGAGCTTGGGTCAAAGTATACCCGACACAGCGGAGCAGGGACTTGGACCCCAAGGTGGGTTACAGCTGGATTTTTATGGGCTGGTCTAGGGGATTTTCAGAAGGGGTGGAGGAATTTTTTCATCCCAATAGGGGGGAAGAGTGGGGGAGTTTCTTAAAATTTGTTTTCATTCCAATACGGGATTTTCTGTCTCTGTCAAGGGTGTTCTGAGCTCTGCTTTCATTCTGATATGGGACTCTTTGTCAAGGGCGTTCTGCGGTTTTTCTTGTAAAGTTCGGCTCTTATTCACAGGGGCCTGAGATGGCTGTACTTGTGCTAATGCTAAACTTGAGGTGGAATGGCCTTAATTTTCTCAGCCTCCACATTTCCCCCTCTCAGAGGAACCTAAGTAAGGACCCAATCATGGGTCCAGGCTGGTCTCAGAGTGAGCCAGTATATAGTATGCAAACAGTGCACACACCAAAAAGCTAAGGATTCGAACCAACCTTGTTGCTGTTCTCGCTCCTGTTTACGTCTAGCCAAACCTTCTCTGATTTTGCCATGGATTCCCAGACTATTTCTGAGTGGTCAGTGTAGAAACAGCATTCTTCATTTAGGGCAGCACAGACTCCTTCTTGTTGTAGAAAAACTAGGTCTAACCCCCTCCTGTTTTGGAGAACCATTTCAGATAAAGATGTTAGGGATTCTTGGAGGTAGGTAATGGAGGTCTCTATGCTCTCTAGGTCTATATCAATGGCAGCCCTAAGGCTACTGTAGTGGGAAGCCTGGGTGGCTAGTGAGGCAATACCTGTTCCTGTGCCAGCTAAACCAATTCCTAGTAGGGTGGCGATGGTGACAGCAGAGATAGGTTCTCGTTTATTTCACCCGTGGGTACCCGGGTCCATCAATTGAAGTACCTGCTCATCTAAATGGTAGATGATTCTAGGGAGTAGTTGAACCGGCACACAGAAGCCCTTTGATTTAGAATCTGACCATAAAAACAGGGGCTAAGACCAGTAGAACATGCCCACCAACTGTCTTGAGGAGGTAGATGGCAGTCTAGGCTAGATATTGATCTTGTATCATTACATAGGGACTGATATTGGGGTGAAGGAGTGCCTATACAGAGTCCCTGGCCTGACACTGATTGTAAAGTGAATCCTTGAGTCTTTTGATGCCATCTACAGGTATTAGGGTCAGAGGTTGTATTGTACTGACCCAATATCACGATTCCCTCATAGAAGGGAAGCCAGATGTCATAGCAGAGCCAATAAGATCGGGTAAGATTGGGCTTGTTGAGGGTTGGTCTTACCCACAAGGGGGATACAGCGCAAGTAATATTAGCAGGGTAAGTGGGAGCGACACAGCCTTAGCTTTAGGGGATTGTCCTTGCCGGGCTGACTCTTCCATACTGGAACAAAGTCCTTGAGGACAGCGTGTGGATCAGCTGGCCGGACGTGGGTGTAGTGGACCCAGGGAGTTATTCCGTCGACCTTGAGAGCAGTGGGCGTAGTCAGGATCACAATGTAGGGTCCTTTCCAGCAAGGTCCTTTCCATCTGCTGTTGGTGTCTCCACATGTACACCCAATCACCTGGTCGATATCGATGGGAGTCAGGCGGTGGCTCAGTCTCGTAGAGGGCCCTCAGCTTAGGCCACAGCTGTTCATGGGTTCGTTGTAACATTTGGAGGGAGAAAAGGAGTTGGTGATCATCAAATTCAGCAAGCACCTCAGGTTTTAAATTGGGGATAATAGGTGGAGGAATACCGAACATGATCTCGTAGGGGGTAAGTCCCATCTTATATGGGGAGTTTCGTACCCTATATAGGGTGAAGGGGAGGAGAGTCACCCAGTCCCTGCCAGTTTCCAGGGCTAATTTAGTTAAGGTCTCCTTTAATGTTCTGTTCATCCTTTCTACCTGTTCTGAGCTTTGAGGCCTATATGCACAATGTAATTTCCAATCTGCCCCAAGTCCTAGTGCCACTCCCTGTGTTACCTTAGAGACAAATCCTGGTCCATTGTCTGATCCAATCTTAACAGGAAAACCATACCTCGGTAAGATGTCTTCCAGCAGTTTCTTGGTCACAGTCTGTGCGGTTTCATGTTTGGTGGGAAATGCCTCTGTCCATCCTGAAAAAGTATCTACAAACACTAGTAAATACCTGTATCCATATTTTCTAGGTTTTACTTCAGTGAAGTCCACTTCCCAGTAGGCTCCTGGGTAGTTCCCCTGGAGCCGGGTACACGGGTTAGATCCATGGGCAGTGGCATTAGTTAATTGGCATGCATGGCAGCTTGTCACAATCTGCTCGATCTTTGCTCGAGAGTCTTTAATAGTGATCTTTGCATGTCGTATGAGGTCTTCCATCTTTCTTGTTCCCATATGAGTACTCCGATGCATTTTGGATAGGATTAATCATCCTAGTTCCTCTGGCAGGATGATGCTGGAGTCTGTGGCCCTCCACCAGCCACGCAAGCATTGGGTCATAGGCAAGTGTTTGATCCAGTGTAAGTCAGCATCAGTATAGTTGGGGGTTTCTGGCAGGGTCAGTGCCCCTGGATCAGGTAGCGTGGTTGTTAAGACTTGGGTCACCGAAAGGGCCACCTCCTTTGCTTTTGAATCGGCTAGCCAGTTTCCCCTGGCTACTGGTGTATCTGCCTTTCTGTGTCCCGGACAATGGATGATAGCTAGTGCCTTGGGCAGCCAGAGGGCCCTCAGGAGTTCAAGGATACCTGTTTTGTTTTTAATAGTCTTTCCTTCTGCTGTCAGAAGCCCTCTCTCTCTCTGTAAAGGGCTCTGTGGATACGAGCGGTGGCAAAGGCATATCTGCTGTTGGTGTAAATGCTTATTCGTTTACCTTCTTCCATGGTTAGCGCTTTGGCCAGAGCAATCAGTTCTGCCCGTTGAGCCAATGTTCTGGCTGCCAACGGCTCTGCCCAGCTAGTCTCCGTTTCCATGGTTATGGCTGCCCCCACCTATCTGATTCCTTCTCGGACAAAACTACTGCCGTCCGTGTACCAGGTGATGTCAGCATTTGGCAGTGGCTGGTCCTGGAGATCAGCTCTGATTCTGTGCACCTGTGCCAAAATTTCTTGACAGTCATGCAGAGGGGGGGTCCCAGTCTGGGTTAGAGAGTAGCGTTGCTGGATTCAGGGTTGTTGGTGGTTTGAATAAAATTCTGGTGGGGTTTAGCAGTAGGCTCTGATAATGGGTCAGACGGGCATTGCTATCCAGCGGTCTGGGGGCTGTTTGAGTACCCCTTCAATAGCATGTGGGGTGCTAACATGCAGTTCTTGCCCCATCGCCAGCTTTTCTGTGTCCTTGACCATAGTGGCCACCGTGGCAATAATTTTTAAGCATGGGAGCCACCTAGCAGCCACCATGTCCAGCTTTTTGGAGAGATAGGCTATGGCTCTCTTCCAGGGACCTAGGTACTGGACAAGTACCCCTTTTGCCACCCTGTCTTTCTTGTCCACATACAGGTAGAAGGGCTTGGTTAGGTCGGGCAACCTGAGAGGCAGGGCAGAGCAAGGCCTGTTTAAGGTCATTAAAGGCTTTGTTTATGGCCTCTGTCCATTCAAAATTTTGCTGGTGCCTGGTGGCCTCATAGAGGGATCTGGCCATCTCGGCAAACCTGGAATCTATAGACGACAGAACCCTGCTGACCCCAGGAATTCACGTACCTAGCAAACGGTTTGTGGCTGTGGGAGCCTCAGGACTGTTTCCTTCTGCGCATCCATCAACCATCTTTGTCCATCCTTTAATTTGTACCCTAGGTAGCTCACCTATGTTCTGCAGATCTGGGCTTTTTTAGCTGAGGCCCAGCATCCTAGAGCCGCTATGGTCTGGAGCAAGTCCTTGGTGCCTCGCAGGCATGTGTCCTGGTCCTCCGCTGCCAACAGGATATCATCTACATATTGCAATAAGGTCAAATGAGTGTGCTCTGAACGGAACTCACCCAAGTCTTCATGTAAGGCCTCATCGAAGATGGTCAGTGAATTACTGAATCCTTGTGGTAGTTGAGTCCAGGTCAACTGGCCTTTGATGCCTTTCTCGGGGTCCATCCATTCAAAGACGAAAAGGTCTTGGCTCTTGGGTGGTAAAGGCAAGCTGAAAAGGGCGTCTTTTAAATATAATACCATATACCAAGTTTTGTCTGAAGGCAGGGTGGAGAGGAGGGTATATGGGTTTGGGACCGTAGGGTATATTAGAAAGCCAGAAATACACCTACAATTATATGGACAATTAATGTTTGACAAAGCAGGAAAAGGGCACCTGCGTGGCATTGTGGGCTAAACGTCTGACCCTTGTTTGTGGCTCAGGTCATAATCTCATAGGTCATGATATCTAGTCCCACATGGGGTTACCCACACAGCAGGGAGTCTATGCGAAAGATTCTCTCCCTCTGCCCTGCTTTACATCTTTCTAAAACAAATAAATCTTTAAAAAAGCAGAAAAGACTATCCAATGGGGGGAAAATGTCCTTTCAACAAATGGTCTTGGGAAAACTGGACAACAATTTGGAAAAGAATAAAACTAAACCAATTTCTTACACCATACACAAAAATAAATTCAAAATGGATTAAAGACCTAAATGTGAGATATGAAACTATCAAAATCATAGAGGAGAACACAGGCAGTAATCTCTTTGACATCAGCTACAGCAATTTCTTTCTAGATATGTCTCCTTAGTTAAGGGAAACAAAAGCAAAAATAAACTATTGGGACTACTTCAAAATGAAAAGCTTCTGCATGGTGAAGGAAACAATAAAAAAATTAAAAGTCAACCTATGTCATGGGAGAAGATATGTGCAAATGACATATCCAATAAAGAGTTAGTATCCAACACAGCAGTCTAGGTGCCAGCTTTGTGCCTGTGTTGCCATAAACTTTGCACTGCTGCACAGTCATGCAACTTCTTTCCTGGCAGGGGCCCAGCAAAAGGCAGATGCTTGGCAAAACTCCCTTCCTAGGAACAGTGCAGATCCACACCCCAGGAGTCCATATAATTTGGAGTTTTGAAGCTCAGTCACATGATCACAGGCTGAGTGGACACAGAGTTCTGGCAGAAACCAGGGAGACAAGAGTGACTGACTGCTTTTCTGTGAGGGCTCACTGAAGGAGGATGCAAATTTTCAGCTCTAGGGGTAGAGAGAAGGGCACGGCCATATTCATCCTGCCTATCAGTGCTGAGAGCATTCAGGGAGCAAAACAGAGCCACCTAGCCAAGTCCAGAGAGCTTACACCAAGCCCTGCCTCTCAGCACACTGGAGGTGCATTTGCACTAGGGCCAGACCACCTGAGAATCAGCACAAAAGTCCCCTCCCACAGAATACCAACACAAATAACTCACTCTTGCCAAGTTTACTGAGCATAGAGGGCTGCAAAGCTTCAGCTCTTGGGGAAACAGTATATAACATTCTTGACACTTTTCTTCTTTAGCAGTTAGTATTATTTGTTCAGTAACTTTATTTTTAAATCATTTTTATTACTTTTTAATTTTTATATATACTATATATATTTTTCCTTTCATTATATTTTATTATATATGTGTGTATATATGTGCTATATAAATATAAGTTTATATACTCATACATACATATCTTTCTTTCATACATATCTTTTTATTTCCTTCTTATTTTGGAACCTAGTTTCTTTTTTAAAAAAATATTTTGTTTATTTATCCATGAGAGAGAGAGAGAGAGAGAGAGAGAGAGAGGCAGAAACACAGGAAGAGGGAAAAGCAGGCTCCATGCAGGCAGCCCAATGTGGGACCCAATCCCAGGACCTCAGAATCACGCCCTGGGCCAAAGGCAGGTGCTCAACTGCTGAGCCACCCAGGAATCCTGGAACCTAGTTTCTTAACAAGCAGACCAAAGCACATGCAGGATCTAAGTTTTGGGGGGGTTCTGTTGTACTTATTGTTGTTTTTGTTTCTGTTGTTTTTTTTTTAACCCTTTTTCATCTTTTCTGAACAAAATGACAGGACAGAGAAATTCTCACTACCAGGGAAATACAGATATAAGTAGGATGTCTGAATTAAATTGAAAACAACAATTATAAAAATACAAGCTGGGCTTCAAAAAAAGCGTAGAAAACACTAGAGAATCCTTTACTGTAGAGACAAAAGAGCTAAAACCTAGTTGGCGGAAATTAAAAATGCTATTACTGAAATTCAGCCCCAGGTAAAGGCAATAAAAACAAGAATAAAGGAAGCAAATGACTACATCAGTGATATAGAAGATAAAATTAAAGAAAATAATGAAGCTGAAAAGCAAAGGGAAGGAAATATATTAGATCACAAAAGTAGACTGAGGAAACTCTGTGATTCCCTAAAGCAAGATAATATCAGTATTACTGTGGTCCCAGAAGATGAGGAGCAGGAGAAAGTGGCAGAAGGTTTAGCTGAACAAATTATAGCTGAATATTTCCCTAATCTGGGGAAGGAAACAAGCATTCAAATCCTGGAGGCACAGAGAATACCCATCAAAATCAACAAAAATAGATAAATAACTTGACATATTATAGTGAAGCTTTCAAATTATAAACATAAAGAGAAAATCCTGAAAGCAGTGCAGGACAACAGATCCTTAAACTACAAGGTTAAACACATAAGGCTGGCAGCAGACCTGTCCACAGAGACCTGGTAGGCCAGAAAGGACTATCATGACATATTCAACTTGCTAAATGGGAAAATATGCATCCACAAATACTCTATCCAGCAAAGATGTCATCCAGAATTGAAGGAAAGATGAGTTTATAGGACAAAGAAAAACTAAAGTAATTTGTTAACAATAAAATAGCTCTGCAAAATAATATAGTAAAGGGGGACCTTTGAGTGGAGAGAGAGCCCAAAAGTAACAATCATCAAAACCAAACAATCTGGGGGGTGTTGTCACCATGTTCCTGTCCGCGGTCACCTTTGCCAAGAGCAAGTCAAAAACCATTCTGGTGAAAATGCTGAGCCAAGCTGGAACAGGTTACTCCTTCAACACTAAGAGAAGCCGACTACGGGAGAAAATCACTTTCTTACATTATGACCCAATTGGTTTCTCTGGCCTCTGGGATTGAGCAACTGAGTTTGCAAATCTGCTCCATCCCCGTGTCAGAGGAATAGTAAAATAAGAAAAAGGAGAGTACTTGTAGTCTGATAGGTATTTTTATTTAGAAATGGTGATGTTAGTTCTCTGCTACAACTCATTTTTCTCTTACAGTGAAAACAAAAGCCCTCTTTGTGGAACAGAAGAAAATATGCTCCCTCTAAACAATGGATTGAAAATGAATTTGATTTATAAATGAGAAGACTAAGGGCGGGATACTGACTCAGAAATTCTGCAGTGTGTAATAAAAGAAGAGGAAATAGCACGGAATCACTGCCTCCTGTGATTTGAAGGCCATTGTGAAGAAAAACAATGTAATGAAAGAAAGTTCTTCATATTAGGACATATATCATTGCACCACATTTATTTATCTTTCTGGATATTTTTATGGCCCTTAATAAAAAATATTAAAGTAAAAAAAGAACAATCTACAGGAACAGTGATTTAACAGGTTGTACAACGGCACTAAATTCATATCTTTCAGTAACAACTCTGAATGTAAATGGACTAAATGCTACAATCAAAAGACACTGGGTATCAAATTGGTTATAAAAGGAAGACTCATTGATATGCTGGTTACAAGAGATTCTCTTCAGACCCAAACACAACTCCAGACTGAAAATGAGGGGTTGGAGAACGATTTATCATGCTTAATGGACATCAAAAGAAAGCTGGAGTAGCCATCCTTATATCAGATAAAGTAGATTTTAAGTCAAAGACTGTAATAAGACATGAAGAAGGAGATTATGTCATAATAAAGGGTTCTATCCAAGAAGAAAATCTAACAATCATAAATATTTGTGCTCCTAACTTAAGAGCAGCCAAATATATAAACCAACTAATTACAAACTTAAAGAAACTCAGTGGTAATAATACAGTAATAATAAGGGACTTTAACACCTCAATCACAGAAATGGACAGATAATCTAAGCAGAAGATCAACAAAAAGGGCTTTGAATGACACACTGGATCAGATGGACTTAAGAGATTTATCCAGAGTATTTCATCCTAATGTAGGAAAATATGCATTCTTTTGGATGTACACAAACATTCTCCAGAGTAATCACACACTGGGTCACAAATCAGGTATCATACCATACAAAAAGATTGAGATTATACCATGCATATTTTCAGACCACAACACTATGAAACTTGAAGTCAAGAATAAGAATATATTTGGAAGGACCACAGATACATGGAGTTCAGAAAGTATTCTTCTAAAGAATGATTAGGTCAACAGGAAATTAAAGAAGAATTTAACAAATATATGGATGAAAATGAAAATGAAAACACCATAGTTCAGGGAACCTGGGGAGCTCAGTGGTTAAGCATCTATCTTCTGTTCAAGACATAATCCTGAAATCCTGGGATTGAGTCCCACATTGTGTTCCGTGTGGGGAGCCTGCTTCTCCCTATACCTATGTCTCTGCCTCTCTCTGTTTCTCTCATGAATAAATAAATAAAATCTTAAAAAAAGAAATGTGATTTAAAAAAGAAAAATAAACACCATAGTTCAAAACCTTCAGAATGCAGTAAAGGAGGTCTAAGAGGGAAGTACATAGCAGCACAGGCCTTCCTCAAGAAGCAAGAAAAGTCTCAAATACACAAATTAACCCTACATTTAAAGATGCTGGAAAAGAAAACAGCAAATAAATCCTAAATCCAGCAAGAGAAGAGAAATGATAAAGATTAGGGCAGACATCAATGATGAGGAAATTTAAAAAACAAACAAATGGTAGAACAGATCAATGAAACTAGGACCTGGCTCTTTGAAAGACTTAATAAGATTGATAAACCCATAGCCAGAAATATAAAAAAGAAAAGGGAAAGGACCCAAACAAATAAAATGAATGAAAGAGTAGAGATCACAACCAACACTGAAGAAATATCAACAATCGTAAGAGAATATTATGAGCAATTATATTCCAATAAATTAGGCAATCTAGAAGAAATTGATAAATTCCTAAAAATGCATAAACAACAACAACTAAAAAAGGAAGAAATAGAAAAGCTGAACAGGCCCATATCCAGCAAAATATTTAAATCAATAATCAAAAATCTCCCAATGACCAATAGTCCAGGGCCAGATGGCTTCCCAGGGAATCAAACAAATATTTAAGAAGAATTTATATCTATTCTTCTGAAACTGTTCCAAAAAATAGAATGGAAGAAAAACTTCTAAACTCATTCTATGAGTTCAACATTACCTTGATCCCAAAACTAAGACCCAATAAAAAGAAGAATTACAGACTAATATTCCTGATGAATATGGAAGCAGAAATTCTCACCAAGTTAGGATCTAATAGTACATTAAAAGGATTTTTCACCATGACCAATTTGGATTTGTTCCTTGGCTGCTGGGTTGCTTGAACATTCACAACCCAATCAGTGTGATACACCATATTAAAAGAAGAAAGGAAAAGAAACATATGCTTTTCTCAATAGTTGCAGAAAAAGGCATTTGAAAAATACAGCATCCTTTCTTGATTTAAAAAGAACAAAACCTTCACCTTGTAGAGAAAGAGGTTAACATACCTCAACATCATAAAAGCCATATAAGAAAGACCCATCATCCTCAGCTGGGAAAAACTGAGTGCTTTCCCCTTGAGGTCAGGAACATGACAGGGATGTCGACTCTCACCACTGTTCAACATAGTACTGGAAGTCCTAATCAGACAACACAAAGAAACAAAGGCATCCAAATCAGCAAAGAAGATGTCCATCCTTCACTCTTCTCAAATGACATGATACTCTTTAGAAAATCCAAAAGAATCCACCAAAAAATTGCTAGCACTGATACAGGAATTCAGCAAAGGCACAGGATATAAAATCAATCCATACAAGTCAGTTCCATTTCTATATAATGAGATAGAAGAAAGAGAATTTGTTTTTTTCATAATAAATTTATTTTTTACTGGTGTTCAATTTGCCAACATACAGAATAACACCCAGTGCTCATCCCGTCAAGTGCCCCCCTCAGTGCCCGTCACCCATTCACCCCCACCCCCGCCATCCTCCCCTGGTTAGTTTCCCAGAGTTAGGAGACTTTATGTTCTGTCTCCCTTTCTGATATTTCCTACCCATTTATTCTCCCTTCGCATCTATTCCCTTTCACTATTATTTATATTACCCAAATGAATGAGACCATATAATGTTTGTCCTTCTCCAATTGACTTATTTCACTCAGCATAATACCCTCCAGTTCCATAAACGTTGAAGCAAATGGTGGGTATTTGTCATTTCTTTTTTTTAATAAATTAATTTTTATTGGTGTTCAATTTAACAACATACAGAATAACACCCAGTGCTCATCCTGTCAAGTGTCCCCCTCAGTGCCCGTCACCCATTCCCCCCCACCCCCCGCCCTCCTCCCCTTCCACCACCCCTAGTTCGTTTCCCAGAGTTAGGAGTCTTTATGTTCTGTCTCCCTTCCTGATATTTCCCACACATTTCTTCTCCCTTCATTTATATTCCCTATCATTATTATTTATATTCCCCAAATGAATGAGAACATACACTGTTTGTCCTTCTCCGATTGACTTACTGCACTCAGCATAATACCCTCCAGTTCCATCCACATTGAAGGAAATGCTGGGTGTTTGTCGTTTCTAATGGCTGAGTAATATTCCATTGTATACATAAACCACATCTTCTCTATCCATTCATCTTTCGATGGACACCAAACTTCCTTCCACAGTTTGGTTATTGTGGACATTGCTACATAAACATCGGGGTACAGGTGTCCTGGCGTTTCATTGCATCTGTATCTTTGGGGTAAATCCCCAACAGTGCAATTGCTGGGTCGTAGGGCAGGTCTATTTTAACTCTTTGAGGAACCTCCACTGGAGTTCCAGAGTGGCTGCACCATTACACGTTCCCACCAACAGTGCAAGAGGGTTCCCTTTTCTCCACATCCTCTCCAACATTTGTGGTTTCCTGCTTTGTTAATTTTCCCGATTCTCACTGGGGTGAGGTGCTATCTCATTGTGGTTCTGATTTGTATTTCCCTGATGGCAAATGATGCAGAGCATTTTCTCATGTGCATGTTGGCCATGTCTGTGTCTTCCTCTGTGAGATTTCTGTTTATGTCTTTTGCCAATTTCATGAAGATTGCATGTTTCTTTGGTGTTGAGTTTAATAAGTTTTTATAGATTCTGGAAACTAGCCCTTTATCTGATACGTCATTTGCAAATATCTTCTCCCATTCTGTAGGTTGTCTTGTAGTTTCCTTGACTGTATCCTTTGCTGTGCAAAAGCTTCTTATCTTGATGAAGTCCCAATAGTTCATTTTTGCTTTTGTTTCTTTTGCCTTCGTGGATGAATCTTGCAAGAAGTTACTGTGGCCGAGTTCAAAAAGGGTGTTGCCTGTGTTCTCCTCTAGGATTTTGATGGAATCTTGTCTCACATTTAGATCTTTCATCCATTTTGAGTTTATCTTTGTATATGGTGAAAGAGAGTGGTCGAGTTTCATTCTTCTGCGTGTGGATGTCCAACTTTCCCAGCACCATTTATTGAAGAGACTGTCTTTTTTCCAGTGGATAGTCTTTCCTCCTTTGTTGAATATTAGTTGACCATAAAGTTGAGGGTACAATTCTGGGTTATCGATTCTGTTCCATTGATCTATGTGTCTGTTTTTGTGCCAGTACCACACTGTCTTGATGACCACAGCTTTGTAGTACAACCTGAAATCTGGCATTGTGATGCCCCCAGATATGGTTTTCTTTTTTAAAACTCCCCTGGCTACTCGGGGTCTTTTCTGATTCCACACAAATCTTAAGATGATTTGTTCCAACTATCTGAAGAAAGTCCATGGTATTTTGATAGGGATTGCATTAAACGTGTAAATTGCCCTGGGTAACATTGACATTTTCACAATATTAATTCTTCCAATCCAAGAGCGTGGAAAATTTTCCATCCCTTTGTGTCTCCCTCAATTTATTTCAGAAGTGTTCTACAGTTTTTAGGGTATAGATGTTTTACCTCTTTGGTTAGTTTTATTCCTAGGTATCTTCTGCTTTTGGGTGCAATTGTAAATAGGATTGACTCCTTAATTTCTCTTTCTTCAGTCTCATTGTTAGTATATAGAAATGCCACTGACTTCTGGGCATTGATTTTGTATCCTGCCACATTGCCAAATTCCTGTATGAGTTCTAGCAATCTTGGGGTGGAGGCTTTTGGGTTTTCTATGTAGAGTATCATGTCATCAGCGAAGAGGGAGAGTTTGACTACTTCTTTGGCAATTTGAATGCTTTTAATGTCTTCTGGTTGTCTGATTGCTGAGGCTAGGGCTTCCAGTACTATGTTGAATAGCAGTGATGAGAGTGGACATCCCTGTCACGTTCCTGATCTTAGGGAAAGGCTCCCAGTGCTTCCCCATTGAAAATGATATTTGCTGTGGGCTTCTTGTAGATGGCTTTTAAGATGTTGAGAAATATTCCCTCTATTCCTACACTCTGAAGAGTTTTGATCAGGAATGGATGCTGTATTTTGTCAAATGCTTTCTCTGCATCTAATGAGAGGATCATATGGTTCTTGGTTTGTCTCTTGCTGATATGATGAATCACATTGATTGCTTTACGAGTGTTGAACCAGCCGTGTGTCCTGGGAATAAGTCCTACTTGGTCATGGTGAATAATTTTCTTAATGTACTGTTGTATCCTATTGGCTAGTATCTTGTTGAGAATTTTTGCATCCATGTTCATCAGGGATATTGGTCTGTAATTCTCCTTTTTGGTGGGGTCTTTCTCTGGTTTTGGAATTAAGGTGATGCTGGCCTCATAGAACGAATTTGGAAGTACTCCATCTCTTTCTATCTTTCCAAACAGCTTTAGTAGAATAGGTATGGTTTCTTCTTTAAATGTTTGATAGAATTCCCCTGGGAAGCCAACTGGCCGTGGACTTTTGTGTCTTGGGAGGTTTTTGATGACTGCTTCAATTTCCTCCTTGGTTATTGGACTTTTCAGGTTTTGTATTTCTTCCTGATCCAGTTTTGGTAGTTTGTGGCTTTCCAGAAATACGTCCATTTCTTCTAGATTGTATAATTTATTGGCGTATAGCTGTTCATAATATGTTTTTAAAATCGTTTGTATTACCTTGGTGTTGGTAGTGATCTCTCCTTTCTCATTCATGATTTTATTAATTTGAGTTTTCTCTCTATTCTTGTTAATAAGGCTAGCTAATGGTTTATCTATCTTATTAATTCTTTCAAAGAACCAACTCCTGGTTTTGTTGATCTGCTCCACAGTTCTTCTGGTCTCGATTTCATTGAGTTCTGTTTGAATCTTTATTAACTCTCTTCTTCTGCTGGGTGTAGGATCTATTTGCTGTTTTTTCTCTAGCTCCTTTAGGTGTAAGATTAGATTTATATTTGAGTTCTTTTCAGTTTTCGAATGGATGCTTGTATTGCAATGTATTTCCGCCTCAGGACTGCTTTTGCTGCACCCCAAAGATTTTGAACCGTTGTATCTTCATTCTGATTAGTTTCCATGAATCTTTTTAATTCTTCCTTAATTTCCTGTTTGACCCTTTCATCTTTAAGCAGGATAGTCCTTAACCTCCATGTGTTTGAGATCCTTCCAAACTTCTTGTTGTGATTTAGTTCTAATTTCAAGGCATTATGGTCTGAGAATATGCAGGGGATGATCCCGATCTTTTGGTATCGGTTCAGACCCGATTTGTGACCCAGTATGTGGTCTATTCTGGAGAAAGTTCCACGTGCACTTGAGAAGAATGTGTATTTAGTTGAGTTTGGATGTAAAGTTCTGTAGATATCTGTGAAATCATCTGGTCCAGTGTATCATTTAAAGCTCTCATTCCTTTGGAGATGTTGTGTTTAGAAGACCTATCAAGTGTAGAAAGCGCTAGATTGAAGTCACCAAGCATAAGTGTATTATTATCTAAGGATGTCTTAACTTTGGTTATTAATTGATTGATATATTTGACAGGTGCCACATTCGGGGCATATATATTGAGGATTGTTAAGTCCTCTTGTTGGATAGATCCTTTAAGTATGAGATAGTGTCCCTCTTCATCTCTCACTACAGTCTTCGGGGTAAATTTTAGTTTATCTCATATAAGGATGGCTACCCCTGCTTTCTTTTGAGGACCATTTAAATGGTAAATGGTTCTCCAACCTTTTATTTTGAGGCTGTAGGAGTCCTTCTGTCTAAAATGAGTCTCTTGTAGACATCAAATAGATGGGTCCTGCTTTTTTATCCAGTCTGACACCCTGCGCCTTTTGATGGGGTCATTAAGCCTGTTCACGTTCAGAGTTAGTATTGAACGATATGAGTTTAGTGTCATCATGATATCTATTGAGTCCTTGTTTTTGCGGATTGTTCCCCTGAACTTCTTCTTAAAGGCGAATTTTAAGAGTTCCCCTTAAAATTTCTTGCAGAGCTGGTTTGGAGGTCACATATTCTTTCAGTTCCTGCATGTCTTGGAAGCTCTTTATCTCTCCTTCCATTCTGAATGAGAGCCTTGCTGGATAAAGTATTCTTCATTGCAAGTTTTTCGCATTTAGGACCCTGAATATATCCTGGCAGCATTTTCTGGCCTGCCAGGTCTCTGTGGAGAGGTCTGCTGTTACCCTAATGCTCTTCCCCATAAAAGTCAGGGATTTCTTGTGTCTTGCTGCCTTAAGGATCTTCTCTTTATCTTTGGAATTTGCAAGCTTAACTATTAAATGTCGAGGTGTTGAGTGGTTTTTATTGATTTTAGGGGGGGATCTCTCTTTTTCCTGGATCTGAATGCCTGTTATCCTTCCCAGATTAGGGAAGTTTTCAGCTATGGTTTGTTCAAATACATATTCTGGCCCTCTGGCCCATCGGCCCCCCCGGAACCCCAATTAAACCAGGTTTTTCTACCTCAGGCTGTCATTTATTTCCCTTAATCTATCCTCATGGTCTTTTAATTGTTTGTCTCTTTTTTCCTCAGTTTCCCTCTTTGCCATCAACTTGTCTTCTATGTCACTCACTCGTTCTTCCACCTCTAACCCTCGTCGTTAGGACTTCTAGTTTGGATTGCATCTCATTCAATTGATTTTTAATTTCTGCCTGATTAGATCTAAATTCTGCAGTCATGAAGTCTCTTGAGTCCTTTATGCTTTTTTCTAGAGCCACCAGTAGCTGTATAATAGTGCTTCTGAATTGGCTTTCAGACATTGAATTGTAATCCAGATTTTGTAACTCTGTGGGAGAGGGGACTGTTTCTGATTCTTTCTTTTGAGGTGAGGTTTTCCTTCTAGTCATTTTGCTCAGTGCAGAGTGGCCAAAAACAAGTTGTATTGGGAAAAGGAGAAAAAGAGGAGAGAAAGAAGGGAAGAAAAGTGAAAAAGAAAAAAGGAAGAAAAAAAGAAAAAAAAAACACTCTCCGTGGAGCCACCGCCTGAGCCCCTCCGAGCTGCTCCCGGGGTTGCACAGCCCCCTCTCCGCGGAGCTGCCGCCGAAGCCCCTCTGAGCTGCTTCCGGAGCTGTGCAGCCCCCTCTCCTTCGGCCTCTTCCCAAGCCCCTCCGAGCTACTCCCGGGTCCAGCCGTGTTGCGCTGCAGTGCGCTGCAGCTCTTTAGGGAGCTCAGCGCACTCTCCCCTGGACGCAGGTGTCTGTTAGTGTCCCAGGGAGCCTGAGGGCATCCCCGCCCTCCTGAGTTGTTGCTCTAACTCCCTGCGAGCCCCTTTCTGTCCGGACTGCAAGCCTCTTTATGTCCGGAGGATTGGTGAAGCTCCTGCTTCTCCGGGTCGGTGCTTTCCTGTCCTGGGGGCACTCGCCCTGGCCTTAGCCGGGTTCCTCGCGGGGCCCCTCCCCCTTGGATGCCTTTTGTTTCTTTATTTCTTTTTCCCAGTCTTCCTACCTTGATAGAAGCGTTAACTCTTCTCACTGTAGCATTCCAGCTGTTCTCTCTTTAAATGTCAGGCCGAATTCGTAGATTTTCAGGATGATTTTTTTAAATATATTTTTTAATTATTTATTTTTATTTATTTATGATAGTCACACACAGAGAGAAAGAGAGAGAGGCAGAGACACAGGCAGAGGGAGAAGCAAGCTCCATGCACCCTGAGCCCGACGTGGGATTCGATCCCAGGTCTCCACGATCGTGCCCCAGGCCAAAAGCAGGCGCCAAACCGCTGTGCCACCCAGGGATCCAGATTTTTAGGATGATTTTACCGTTATCTACATAATTTGGTGGGGACAGGTGACTTGGGGACCCTACTCTTCTGCCATCTTGTGTGTCCAACCAAGAAAGAGAATGTGAAGAATTAATCCTGTTTAGAATTGCACAAAAAACCATAAGATATCTAGGAATAAACCTAACTAAAGAATAGATAATCTGTACTCTGAAAGCTATACAACACTTATGAAAGAAATTGAGGAAGACCCAAAGAAATGGAAAACTACTCCATGCTCATGGATTGAAGTACAAATATTGTTTTTTTTAATATTTTATTTATTTATTCATGAGACACACAGAGAGAGAGAGAGAGAAAGAGGTAGAGACACAGGCAGAAGGAGAAGCAGGCTCCATATGGGGAGCCTGACGTGGGGCTCGATCCTGGGACTGCAGGATTACACCCTGGGCCAAAGGCAGGCGCTAAACTGCTGAGCCACCCAGGGATCCCTGGAAGAACAAATATTGTTAAAGTGGCTATCCTACCAAAAGTAATCTAAACATTCACTGCAATTTCTATCAAAATACTATCAGCGTTTTTTTTTACAGTGCTGAAAAAAACAATCCCAAAATTTATATGGAACCAGATAAGACCCCGAATAGCCAAAAGAATGTTTAAAAAGAAAAGCAAAACTAGAGGCATCACAATTCCAGATTTCAAGGTGTATTACAAAATTGTAATCATCGAAACAGTATTGTACTGGCACAAAAACAGACACATAGATCAATGGAACAGAATAGAAAACCCAAAAATAGACCCTCAACTCTAAGGTCAACTAATCTTCAAAAGCAGGAAAGAATATCCAATGGAAAAAAAGAGTCTCTTCAACAAATGGGAAAATTGGACGGACCTAAAAGAAGAATGAAACTGGATCACTGTCTTACACCATACACAAAAATAAACTCAAAATGTAAGAAAAGACCTAAATGTGAAACAGGAATCTATCAAAATCCTATAGTAGAACACAGTTGGCAACCTTTTCAACCTGGCCCATAGCAACTTTTTTTTTTTTTTCCATAGCAACTTTTTGCTAGACATGTCTCCAGATGAAAGGTGCAAGGGAAACAAAAGCAAAAATGAACAATTGGGACTTTATCAGGGTATAAAGCTTTTGCATAGCAATGAAAATTAAAATGCAACCTACAAAATGGGAGAAATTTTTCACAAATGACATATCAGATTAAAGGTTAGTATCCAGGGATGCTTGGGTGTCTCAGCGGTTGAGTGTCTGCCTTTGGCTCAGGGTATGATCCCAGGATCCAGGATCCAGTCCCATATCAGGCTCCCTGCGCAGATTCTGCTTCTCCCTCTGCCTGTGTCTTTGCCTCTCTTATTCTCTGTGTCTCTCATGAATAAATAAATCTTTAAAAAAAAATAAAGGTCAGTATCCAAAATCTACAGACAACTTATCAAACTCAACTTCCCCAGAAATGGAAAATCCAGTCAAGAAATGCGTGGAAGAGATGAACAGGTATCTATCCAAAGAAGACCTATAAATGGCTAATAGACTCATAAAAAATGATGAACATCACTCATAATCAGGTAAATACAAATCAAAACTAAAATGAGATATCATTTCACACTGGTCAAAATGACCTAACTGAAAATTCAGGAAACAACAGATGTTGGCAAGGATGCCGAAAAAGGGAAATCCTCTTACAATGTTGGTGGGAATGCAAACTGGTGCAGCCACTCTGGAAAATAATATGGAAGTTCCTCAAAAAGTTAAATAGAAGTACCCTAGGACCCAGCAATTGCACTACTAGGTATTTATACAAAGGATACAAACATAGCTATTTGAAGGGTCACATGCACCTCAATGTTAATAACAGCAATATGAACAATATCCAAACTATGGAAAGAGCCCAGATATCCATTGACAGATGAATGGATAAAAAAGAGGTGGTATATTTATACAATGGAATATTATTCAGCCATCAAAAAGAATTAAATCTTGCCATTTGCAGTAACATGGATGGAACTAGAGGGTATTATGCTAAGGAAATAAGTCAGTGAGAGAAAGATAAATATTATATGATTTCCTTCATATGTGGAATTTAAGAAACAAAACAGATGAATATAGGGGAATGAAGGAAAACTAAAATAAGATGAAAACAGAGGAAGGCAAACCATAAGAGTTCCTGAACTCTAGGAAACAAGCTGAGGGTTGTTAAAGGGTAGGTGGGTAGGGGGATGAGGTAATTTGGTGATGGGAATTAAAGAATCCACTTGATGTAATGAGTTGTTTGTATTCTATGCAACTGATTAATCACTAAATTATGTCTCTGATACTAATAATATATTATGTTAACTAAATTGAATTTAATCTTAAAAAATTAAATTTAAAAAAATGAATAAATCCCTAGAAAGTATAACCTTCCAAAACTGTATTAGGAAGAAAAGAAAATTTAAACAGACTGATTACTAGCAAGGAAATTGAAACAGTAATTTAAAAAAACAAAACAAACAAACAAAACCTCCGAACAAGCAAAAGTCCAGGATCAGATAGCTTCACAGGTGCATTCTACCTAACATTGCATTATACCTAATATTTAAAGAAGAGTTAACATCTATTTAAATATTCCAAATTAGAAGAGGAAGGAAAGATTCCAAATTCATTCCAAGTGGCCAGCATTGCCCAGATATCAAAATCAGATAAAGACATTACAGAAGAAGAGAAACCATAGGTCAATATCTCTGATGAACATAGATGCAAAAATTCTCAACAAAATGGTAGCAAATCAAATCCAACAATACATTAAACATACTCTTTTTTAAAGATTTACTTATTTAATTTAGAGAGGGAGAGAGAGAAAGCCGAGGGAAGGGCAGAGGAAGAGGGAGAGAGAGAATCCTAAAGCAGACTCCATGCTGAATGTGGAGTCTGATGCAGGGCTCAATCCCAGGACCGTGAGATCATGACCTGAGCCAAAATCAAGAGTTGGTTGAGCCACCCAGGGGCCCAATAAACAAATACAACTATAGAGAAAACTGATGGTTTTCAGAGGGAAGATGGATGGGGGGATGGGTTAAATAAGTGATGAGAATTAAGGAGTACACTTATTGCAATGAGCACTGGGTATTGTGTGTAAGTGTTGAATCAGTATATTGTATACCTCAAATTAATATTACACTATATGTTAACTAACTGGAATTTAAATAACATTTAAAAATCATCCAGCACAGTCAAGTAGGATTTTTTTTTATTTTTATTTATTTATGATAGTCACAGAGAGAGAGAGAGAGAGAGAGAGAGAGGCAGAGACATAGGCAGAGGGAGAAGCAGGCTCCATGCACCGGGAGCCCGACGTGGGATTCGATCCCGGCTCTCCAGGATCGCGCCCTGGGCCAAAGGCAGGCGCCAAACCGCTGCGCCACCCAGGGATCAAGTAGGATTTTTAACAGGGATGCAAAGATGATTCAATATTTACAAATCAAAGTTATACACAACATTAACAAGAGAAAGGATATAAACCATATGATCATTTCAATAGATTCAGAAAAGTATCTGACAAGCTACAACATCCATTCATAATAAAAGCCCTCAACAAAGCAGATGGAGAGGGAACATATCTCAACATAATAAAGACTACATATGAAAAACCCACAGTTAACAATGTTGACAATGGTGAAAACCTAAGGGACTTTTTTTCTAAAATCAGTAAGAGGACAAGGATGTCCACTCTCACCACTATTACTGAAAGTCCAGGCCACTGCAATCACAAAAGAAAAAAGAAATAAAAATTCAAATAGGAAGGAAGAAGTAAAACTTTCACTATTTGCAGATGACTTGATACTATATATAGAAAACCTGAAATACTCCACCAAAAACCTACTAGAACTGATAAATGAGTTCAGTAAAGATGCAGGATGCAAAATTAATATACAGAAATTGTTTCATTTCTATCCACAAAGTAGCAGAAAGAGAAACTAAGAAAAGCACCTCATTGACAATTTCATCAAAAAGAATAAAATACGAAGGGATAAACTTAACCAAGGAGGTGAAAGACCTGTACTTCAAAAGCTAGAAAACATTCATGAATGAAATTGAAAAGCACACAAATGGAAAGGTATGCTGTATTCATGGTTTCGAGGAACCACATTGATGATATGGCTATACTGCACATAGCAATTTCCAGATTCAATGCAATCCCTATCAAAATACCAAAAAACTTTTAAACAGAACTAGAACAAATAATCCTAAACTTATATGGAACCACAAAAGTCCCCAAATAGCCAAAGCAATCTTGAAAAAGTACAAAGCAGTGTTTGTTATCACAATTCCAGATTTCAAGATATACTACAAATCTGTAGTAACCAAACTGTTATTGTGCCAATACAAACATAAACACATAGATCAATGGAACAGAATAGAAAGCCCAGAAATAAGCCCATGATTTTTTGATCAATTAATCTATGACAAAGGAAGTAGGAATATGCAATGAGGAAATGACAGTCTCTTCAACAAATGGTGCTAAAAATTAAAGACAAACGTGCAAAAAAAATTAAACCAGACCACTTCCTTATGCCATACACACACACACACACACACACACACACACACACACACAAATGAGTTATAGACCTCAGTGTGTCACCTGAAGTCATAAAATTCCTAGAAGAAAACATAGGCAGCAATTTCTTTGATAACAGCCACAGAAACATTTTTCAACATATGTCTTCTCAGGCAAAGGAATCAAAAGCAAAATTAAATTATTGGGACTACTCCAAAATGAAAAGCTTCTGTACAGTGAAGGAAACCAAACACACACACACACACACACACACACACACACACACAAAGGCAACCTACTGAAAGGGAGAAGGTATTTTCAAGTGATATATCTGAGAACAGGTAAATATCTAATTTACCTAAAGAACTTATGCAACTCAACACCAAGAAAAAAACTAATCCAACTAAAACAATGAGTGAAGGACCTGAATAGATATATTTCCAAAGAAGACATACACATGGTAAACAGGCACATGAAAAGGTGTCCTAATCATCAGGGAAATTCTAATTAAAACCACAAAAAGATGTTATTTTACATCTGTCAGAATAGCTAAAATTTTAAAAAAAGAAATAATAAGTATTTGTGAGGATGTGGAGAAAAAGGGACACTTGTGCACTGTTGGTGGGAATGCAAACTGATGCAGCAACCACAGAAAACAGTATGGAGCTTCCAAAAAAAGATTAAAAATAGAATTACCATATGATGCAGGTAATTCTACTACTGGATATTTACACAAAGAAAACAAAACATTGGGGCACCTGGGTGGCTCAGTGGTTGAGCGTCTGCCTTTGGCTCTGGTCATGATCCCAGGGTCCTGGGATAGAGTCCTGCATCAGGCTCCCTGGGAGCCTACTTCTCCCTCTGCCTATGTCTCTTCTCTCATGAATAAATAAATAAAATCTTAAAAAAATAAATAAAACATCAATTCAAAAAGATGTATAGGGCAGCCCGGGTGGCTCAGCAGTTTAGCACTGCCTTCAGCCCAGGGCCTAATCCTGGAGACCCAGGATCGAGTCCCACGTTGGGCTCCCTACATGAAGCCTACTTCTTTCTCCCTCTGCCTGTGTCTCTATGCCTCTCTCTCTCTCTCTTTCTCTCTTCCTCTGTGTGTGTGTGTCTCTCATGAATAAATAAATAAAATCTTTAAAAAAAAACAAAACTATGCATCTCTATGATTATTGAAGCATTATTTACAGTAGCTAAAATATGGAAGCAAGTTCAGTGTCCATCAGTAGATGAATAAATACGGAGAGCTAAGATGACAGAATAGTAGGAGGGCCCTGAACTTCCTCATCACTCTAACCCAGCTAGATAAATAGCCAGTCTTTCTGAACACCCAAGAAATTGATCTGAGGACTGACAGAACAAACTGTACAACTAAAGATAGAGAAGATGCCACATTGTACAAGGAAGAAGGTGTGGAGATGTGATTTAGGAGAGAAAAGAATCATGGGTGCTGTGAAGTGGAGGGAGCCCTGATCATGGTGAGAGGTGAGAGTGACAAAGAGTGTGAGAGAGAAAGAGAGAAGAGGGATCTCACAAGAAAAACATGTCCCAAAATCCATTGACTGGGAAAATGAGACATGCTAATAATCTTGAATTCTTACAAACATAAGAGCTCAAACACTGGAGTTTTAGAGGTCCACACCATGGCCAATGTGGAGCTCAGGGGGACATGTTTTTCTTGTGAGATCCCCCAGAAGACCAGAATTAAAAAAAAAAAAAACCTGCATGCAACATGTCTACTGACCATAGAGTTCTGCAAAGTTTAAACTCTAGTGGAAACAGCATCAGGGGGATCCCTGGGTGGCGCAGCGGTTTGGCGCCTGCCTTTGGCCCAGGGCGCGATCCCGGAGACCCCGGATCGAATCCCACGTCGGGCTCCAGGTGCATGGAGCCTGCTTCTCCCTCTGCCTGTGTCTCTGCCTCTCTCTCTCTCTCTCTGTGACTATAATAAATAATAAATAAATAAATAAAAATTAAAAAAAAAAAAAAACAGCATCAGGTCTCTTCAAACAAGCAGACCAGAGCACACCTAGTTAAACTCACCACACTCTGGCCAAGACCAAACAATCCCTACTTCAGGCAAGGGAAAACTCTGCAAAGGACTGACCTAAGGGAAAGAGCAACCAAAACACAGGAGTGGAATGCGCATAGCATACACCAAAAAAGTTTCCTGAAGCGCCAGACCCTGGACAGTATATAATCTCTTCTTCATAAAGACATTACTCTTAGGAGGAGGAAACATAACAGATTTTCCAAACACACAAGTGGATACAGAGACCTGGACAAAATGCCAAGACAGGGGAATTCATCCCCAAAGAAAGAACAAGAAAAGGCCGCAGCCGGGAAGCTAATTGAAACAGACATAAGTAATATGCCTGATCCAGAATTTAAAACAACAATCATAATGATACTGGTTGGACATGAGAAAAGCATAGAAGACCCCAGGAAGTACCTTAACACATATGTAATATATGAAAGTCCTAAAAACTAGTCAGGGTAAAATTTATGCTATAACCAAGATATGAAACCAAGTGTATATAATGACCACAAGGATGGAAGAAGAAGAGAAACAAATAAGTGATATAAAATATAAATGATGGAAATAATGAAGCTCAAGAGGGAAAGAAAAATACTTTATCACAAATGTGGACTTAGAGAACTCAGTGGCTCCATAAAGTATAATAACATTTGTATCACAGGAATTTGAGAAGATAGTCAAAAGGAGACAAAAGGATTACTTGAGTAAATTATAGCTGAAAACTAGTCTACTCTGGGGAAGGAAACACGTCCAAATGCAGGAGGCACAGAAAACTTTCATTAAAATCAACAAAAGCAGGACCAAGATATATTGTCAAATTTACAAAATATAGAGATAAGGAAAAAATCCTAAAAGCAGCAAGACAAAAGAACTCCCTAAACTATAAGGCAAAACAAATAAGCTTAATGACACATCTCTCCACAGAAACATGGCAGGCCAGAAGGCAGTGGCATGATAAATTAAATGTGTTTAATGGGAAAAATAGGGCAGCCCGGGTGGCTCAGCGGCTTAGCGCCGCCTTCTGCCCAGGGCATTATCCTGGAGTCCCGGGATCGAGTCCCGTGTCGGGCTCCCTGCATGGAGCCTGTTTCTCCCTCTGCCTGTGTCTCTGCCTCTCTCTCTCTCTCTCTCTCTCTCTCTCTCTCTCTCTCTGCTTCTCATTAATAAAATAAATAAAAATCTTTAAAAATTTTTAATGGGAAAAATATACAGACAAAACTACTTGACCCAACAAGACTGTCATTCAGAATAGGAGACATAGTTTACCAGACAAGTAAAAAGTAAAGGAATTCGTGAACACTAAACCAGGCTTGCAAGAAATTTTAAAGGGGATTCTTTGGGGGAAAAAAAAGAGTAAAAGTGGAAAACAAGAAAGGAACAGAGAAAATCCATTAAAACAATGACTTGACAAGTAACACAATGGCACTAAATTAAAATCTATCAGAAATCACTCTGTAAATTAACTAAATGCCCCAATCAAAAGACATAAGTTGTTAGAATGAGTAAGAATAAACAAGACCGAATTATATGCTGCCAGTAAGACATTCATTTTAGACCTAAAGATATCTGCAGATTGAAAGTGAGAGAATGAAGAACCATCTATCATGCTAATGGTTGTCAAAAGAAAGCCAGGGTAGCCATACTTATATCAGATGAACTATATTTTTAAACCAAGGACTGCAACAAGAGATGAAGAAGGGCACTGTATCATAATAAAGAGGTCTATCCCACAAGAAGATCTAACAATTGTAAATATGTATGTCCCACCTTGGGAGTACCCAAATATATTAAACAATAACTAACATAAAGGAACTCATTGATAATAATAAAATAATAATAAGGGATATTAACACCACACTTACAGCAATGGACAGGTAATCTAAGCAGAAAATAGACAAGGGATAAATGGCTTATTTCCTTGTGGACTTAACAGATATACTCAAAGTTGGGTAGTATACACATCTTAACAATATTTTCTTCAAATTCATGAGCATGGAACATTTTTTCTATATATTTATGACCTGTTCAGTTTCCTTAATAAATGTTGGATTGACTTCACAGATATATTAGATATATTCAGAGCATTTCATCCTAAAGCAGCAGAATACACATTCTTTTCAAATGCACATGGGACATTCGCCAAAATACATCACATTGGGTCACAAATCAGGCCTCAACGAGTACAAAAAAAATGATATCATACCATACACATATTCCAAACACAATGCTATGAAACTTGATGTCCACCACAAGAAAAAAAAATTGAAAAGACCAAAAATACATGGAGGTTAGAGAATATCCTACTAAAGAATGAATGGTTATCCAGGAAATTAAAGAATTTTAATGGAAACAAATGAAAATGAAAACACAATGGTCCAAAACCTTTGCGATGCAGCAAAAGCAGTCATAATAAGGAATAATACAGCCATATAGGCCTATCTCAAGAAGCAAGAGGAATCCCAATATGCAACATAACCTTACACCTAAAAGAGCATCAAAAAGAACAACAAATGGGACCTAAAACCAGAAGAACTAAGATAATAAAGATTAGAGGAGAAATGAATGATATAGAAACAAACAAACAAAAATTAGAATGGATCAATGAAACCAGGAGCTGATACTTTGAAAGAATTAATAAAATTGATAAAATGCCAGCCACATTTATCAAAAAGAAAAAAGAACCAAGTAAATACAATAACAAACAAGAGAGGAAAGATCACAACCAACATCATAGAAATACAATTGTGAGAGAATATTATGAAAAACTATGTGCCAACATATTGGGGGAAACTGAAAGAAATGGATAAATTCCTAGAAACATACAAACTACCAAAACTAAAACAGAAAGAAATAGAAAAAGTGAATAGACTGATAATCAGCAAAGAAATCAAATCAGTAATCAAAAATATCCCAACAAACAAAAGTCTAGGACCAGATTACTTCCCAGGGGGATTCTACCAAACTTTTAAAGAAGAGTTAATAACTAATCTGAAAATGTTCCAAAAGTAGAAATGGAAGGAAAACTTCCAAACTCATTCTATCAGGCTAGCTAATGACAAAGACTCTGCCAGAAAGGAAAATTATACACCAATAACCCTGATGAACATGGATGCAAAAATTCTCAACAAAATACTAGCAAACAAAATACAACAATATATTAAAAGAATCATTCACCATGATCAAGTAGGATTTATTTCTCAGCTTCAAAGGGGGTTCAATATTCACAAATCAATCAACATAAGATACCACATTAATAAAAGAAAGGATAAGAACAATCCAATCTTCTCAATAGATGCAGAAAAAAATTCTTGACAAAATAAAGTATGCATTTTTATTTTAAAAAAAGACAACAAAATTGAGAGAGAAGGAACATATCTCAACATCATAAAGGCCATATATGACAGACCAAGAGCTAATATCATCCTCAATGATGAAAAACTGACAGTTTTTCCTCTGTGGTCAGAAACAAGACAGGGATATCCCCTCTCATCACAGTTATTTAACATAGTACTGGAAGTCTTCACCTCATCAATCAGGCAACAAAAAGAAATAAAAGGCATCCATGTCTGCAAGGAAGTAAACGTTCAATATTCACTGATGATATGATACTCCATGTAACATGAAAGACTCCACTAAGAAATGGCTAAAACTGATACACAAATTCAATAAAGTCATAAGATACAAAACTTGTATCTCAATGCACAAAATCAATGCACAAAAATCTCTTGCATTTCTATATACCAGTAATGAAACAGCAGGGAGATAAACCAAGGAATCATACCAAAAACCATAAGATATATAGGAATTAACCTAACCAAAGAGGAAGAAGATGTGTACTTTGACAACTGTAGAACACTTGTGAAAGAAACTAAACAGGACACAAAGGAATGGAAAAGCCTTCCATTCTTATAGATTGGAAAAAAAATATTGTTAAGATGTCTATACTACCCAAGAAAATCTACACATTTGATGCAATCTCTATCAAAATAACATGAGCATTTTTCACAGAGATAGCACAAATAATCTTAAAATTTGAATGGAACTGCCAAAGACTTTAAATAGCCAAAGTAATCTTGAAAAAGAAAAGCAAACTGGAGACATCATAATTCCAGACTTCAAGCTATATTACAAAGCTATAGTCATCAAGGCAGTATGGTACTGGCACAAGAAAAAGCAAACACATAGATCCATGGAACAGAATAGAGAAGTCAGAAATATATCCACAATTCTATGATCAACTAATCCTTGACAAAGTAGAAAAGAATATCCAATGGAAAAAAAGACAGTTGCTTCAACAAATGGTGCTGGGAAAATTGGACAACAGCATGCAAAAGAATGAAACCAGACCACTTTCATATACCATTCACAAAAGTAAATTCAAAATGAATGAAAGACCTAAATGTGAGACAGGAAACCATCAAAATCATAGAGAAGAACACAAGCAATAACCTCTTTGTCATCAGCTGTAGCAACTTCCTACTAGATATGTCTCTGGAGGCAAGAGAAATAAAAGAAAAAAATAAACTATTGGGACTTTTTCAAGATAAACAGCTGCTGCACAGCAAAGGAAAAATCATCAAATCTAAAACCCCACTTTTGAAATAAGTGAAAATATTTGCAACTGACATCAGATAAAGGGTTAGTATCCAAAATCTATAAAGACCCTATCAAACTCAACATCCCCAAAACAAATAGTCCAGTTAACAAATGGGCAGAAGAGGAGCACATGGGAGGCTCCGTTGATTAAGCATCCAACTCTTAATTTTGGCTCAGGTCATGATCTCAGGGTCATGAGATCGAGCCCCACATCAGGTCCTGTGCTCAGCGAGGAGTCTCCTTGTCCCTCTCCCTCTGCTTCCGCTCTCTCTTTCAAATAAGTAAATAAAATCTTTTTAAAAATAATAAAAGAAAATCAGCAGAAGACATGAATAGATGTTTCTCCAAAGAAAACACATAAATGACTTACAGACATATGAAAAGATGCTCAACATCACTCATCATCAGGGAAATACAAATCAATACTACAATGAGATATCACCTCATACCTCTCAACATGGCTAAAATTAACAGCACAGGAAAAACCAGATGTTGGCAAGGATGCAGAGGAAAGGGAATATCTTATATTGTTGGTGGGAATGCAAACTCATGCAGCCACTCTGGAAAGTGGAAAGTTCCTCAAAAAAGTAAAAATAGAACTACCCTCTAATCTAGCAATTGAACTACTAGGTATTTATCCAAAAGATACAAAAATACTGATTCCAACAGGCACATGCACTCCAATGTTTATAGCAGCATTATCAATAATAGCCAAATTATTGGCTGCCATCAAAAAAGATGGAATTTTGCCATTTGCAATGACAAGGAGTTAGACAGTATTATGCTATGCAAAATAAGTCAGTGAGATCAATCAATCAAATACCATATGATTTCACTGATACGTGGAATTTAGGAAACAGATGAACCTAAGAGGAAAAAGAGAGAGAGACAAACCAAGAAACACTCTTAACTATAGAGAACAAAGTGAGGTTTGCTGAAGGGGAGGTGGGCAGGGACATGGGTTAATTGATAATGGATATTAAGAAAGGCACTTGTGATGAGCACTGTTTATGTGTAAGTGATGAATCTCTAAATTCTACTAGTGAAACTAGTAGACTAGTAGAGGGAGAAGCAGGCTCCCCGCTGAGCAGGGAGCTCAATGCAGGGCTTGATCCCAGGATCCCGGCATCATGATCTGAGCTGAAGGCAGATGCTTACCCTACTGAACCACCCAGGTGCCCTGTTTTTGTTTCTCTTAACTCAGGAGACATATCTAAAAAGATGTTGCTGTGGCTGATGTCACAGAGGTTACTGCCTGTGTTCTCTTCTAGGATTTTTGTGGCTTTATTCTCACACTTAGGTCTTTAATCTTTTTCTTTAAACAATTGTAAAATTTTTAATATAGGATAATATGTGATATTCTTTAATACATATTTTTATTTACAATGAAGGTTTAATGTTAATTTAGTCATCAAAATCAAAGAATCAGAAATCAACATAAATACCATTATTGTGATTGAAAATTTAAAAACATACATCTATGTGCCATCATTTAATGAATGTTGTATTAACATACTTTAAACTACATTATACAGGGGATCCCTGGGTGGCGCAGCAGTTTGGCGCCTGCCTTTGGCCCAAGGCCCGATCCTGGAGACCCGGGATCGAATCCCACGTCGGGCTCCCGGTGCATGGAGCCTGCTTCTCCCTCTGCCTGTGTCTCTGCCTCTCTCTCTCTCTCTCTCTCTCTCTCTCTCTCGGTGTGACTATCATAAATAAATAAAAATTTAAAAAAAAATAAATAAACTACATTATACAGTCAATTTTGTCAAAATATTGTCAAAGAATAGCCATAACATGTTTAAAATGGTCTAATTTATGTTCTTATTCAATACATATTGAATTCTTATTAAATTCCATACCTTATTTGGATGGAACTGGAGGGTATTATGCTGAGTGAAATAAGTCAATCAGAGAAGGACAAACATTATATGTTCTCATTCATTTGGGGAATATAAATAATAGTGAAAGGGAATAGATGGGAAGGGAGAAGAAATGGGTAGGAAATACCAGAAAGGGAGACAGAACATAAAGACTCCTAACTCTGGGAAACGGACTAGGGGTGGTGGAAGGGGAGGAGGGCGGGGGTGGGGGTGAATGGGTGATGGGCACTGAGGGGGGCACTTGACAGGATGAGCCCTGGGTGTTACTCTGTATATTGGCAAATTGAACACCAATAAAAAATAAATTTATTATTAAAAATATTAATTTAATCTAATTTAAATTTGCGTTCTGAATGGTGTGAGAGAGTGGTCCAGTTTCATTCTTTTCATGTTGCTGTCCAGTTTTCCCAACACCATTTGTTGACAAGACATTATTTTCACTGTTGGATATTCTTTCCTATTTTGTCAAATGTTAATTGACCAGAGAGTTGTGGGTTTACTTCTGGATTTTCTATTCTGTCCTATTGATCTATTTTTGTTCTAGTACCATGCTGTTTTGATCACTACATCTTTGGAATATAACTTGAAGTCTGGAATTGTGATGTCTCCAGTTTGCTTCTCTTTTTCAACATTGCTTTGTCTACGTGGGGTCTTTTGTATTTCCATACAAATTTTAGGATTATTTGTTCTAACTTTGTGAAAAATGCTGTTGGTATTTTGTCAGGGATTTTGTTGTGTAGATTGCTAAAAAGCAGACTTTTATTTTTTTTTTTAATAAATTAATTTTTATTGGTGTTCAATTTACCAACATACAGAAAAACACCCAGTGCTCATCCCGTCAAGTGTCCCCCTCAGTGCCTGTCACCCATTCCCCCCCACGCTCCCCCCCTCCCCTTCCACCACCCCTAGTTCTTTTCCCAGAGTTAGGAGTCTTTATGTATACAATGGAATATTACTCAGCCATTAGAAACGACAAATACCCACCATTTGCTTCAAAAGCAGACTTTTAAATACAGAGAACTAACTTGTGGATGCCAGAGGGGAAATGAGAGGGTAATGGGTAACATAGATAAAGGGGTTAAGAGTACACTTATTTTGATGAGTACTGAGAAATGCTTAGAATTGTTGAATCATTCTATTGTACATCTGAAACTAATATATACTGTATGTTAATTGCAATTGAATTTTAAAAAGTTAATACAACATGTTTCCTTATACACAAAATTTTTTTTTCACCTTAACTGTAATAAGTTATAAATAGTAAAAAATGTTGGAAGTCCAGTGAAAAATGTTACTCTTAATTTAACCCTAGAAAAATTAGGAAGTAAACCTCCTTTTCAGAAGCTGTCCATATAGGTTTGTACAACTGCAAAAGGGATTGAGAAGATTAGGTTAGGCTTTCACTTTGAGAAAGTTAAGACATGGAATTAAAGAATCTAGTGTTAGTTTAGGGAAGGAAGTAATTGCATGTACCCAGACCTCACAGTGGTCAAAGGAATTGAACTACTTTTTGTTGAAATTCTCGAAGAATTTTTTTAAAGTGAAATACAAAAGATAGTGTTCCCCAAAACTGGCAATTTAAATTATCATGATAATCAGAATGACATTTTTAATAAGCATGCATAATACAATGCTATTCACAAGATTCTTTAAAAATCTCTTTGTATATATGAATATCAAAAGTAGTGTGAGCTGTGGTCCAACTATGGGTTCTACATTTGAATTTGTATGATGAAATCTTTCAATGCTGTGATTTGTCAATAAGGGCAACAGAGAAAATTCTATGTCTTTAAGGAACATGAGGCCTTGGCCAAATGATTTTTAATTTTTATTTTTTCTGGCATTTTGTTTATTTGAGAGAGAGTGAGAGAGTGAGAGAGCAAGAGAGAGAGAGAGAGAGAGAGAGAGGCAGAGGGAGAAGAAGATTCCCTGCTGAGCAGGGAGCCCAACCCCCGGCTCAATCCCAGAACCCTGAGATCATGACCTGAGCTGAAGGCAGACATTTAACCAACTGAGCCACCCAGGTTTCCCCAAATGATTATTTTTTTAGGCTCTAGCTGCAATAGACCATGAAAGGAACATAAAGCTGTTTGGAGACCTCTCTTAGGAATGTGAATCATTAAACACAGATCATTAGTGGCACATTATTACAGCTTCTCTAGCAGGAGGAGTGAGCCTACCAGATGTTCTATGCAGACAGGTCAATGATTAAACTTGAGTGGCCCTAAGCCTTAGGAATTAGCAACTGGGAATAGACCACTACTAAAGCTTCCAGATTTATGTTTAATTTTCCTCACACTAAAAATAAGCTCGATAAAAGAAAAAAAAGTGTGTTCCTTAGCCTTCATAAAGCTAGACTCCAGGAACATTCAGAAGGGGATCAGGGTGAGAATGCCCACTGACCTCCAGCCATTTCTCAGTATCCTCTCCTTATTCCACTCATATTGCTGTTTTCCATCCACCCAATTCAAAATGAACATTAGTTTGAGACTGACTCTGAACATTGGAGGGCAGTAGAGATTAAGAACACACATATTCTGGCATGTACTTTGGGTATAAGACTGGGATATTAACTGTGAGGATGTTACATGGATTAAATAAAACCACTTTAGGGCTTATGACAGTGTTCCTTTAATGTTGTCCTATTGTTGTTATTGTTGTTATTTTTATTTATTCTCCCCAGTTGTGTTTAGAGCCACCTTTGTCTTCAGCCATGTTGTTCATCATTGGGCCTTCAGCCTCTACACAGGACAAAATGGGACTCTCAGTGTTGTATTGAGGAATACATGAGCTAATATCTATAAACTGCCTAGCGGGGGAGTATGAAGTCTTGGGAGTGTGGGAGTATGGCTGCTACTCTTAGCCAGGTCTGCCGTCCCGACTCAAGCCCCTTTTGGCTGTAGCAAATAAGCCCTTTCCCACTTCTGCCTTCAGGCCTTCTGTAGAGCCTCCTAGTCAGCGGGCAGCTGGGAGCACTGTCTGGAAGGGCTGGTTTAAGGCAGTTTGGGTACTGGGGTCAGGTACCAATGAAGAATCATGACTTATCTTGCTCCCTTGTAAGCCATTATTTGAGTTTCCTTCCCTGTGTAATTACTTTAAGACCTCTCTTCTTGAGAAGCTGGTCCTCTTGTCATTTGTCATGTTCCTCTCCTACCAAATCTTGATCTGGGAATAGCAGATACTTTCCTGCCCAACATGAAAGTGGCACCTGTTTGTCTTCATATAGAGCAGAGGCTTCTGCTTCTGGTCTTGTCCCCAAGAGACCTGCCTTCCTCTGGCTGACCGTTTTTAAAACAGTCTGAAGTTGTGCTCAGAGATGTTCAGTCAGTCTGCTCCCTTAAAAAAAATCAAAGATATGCCTTCACCTCAGTGAGAGCACGTCTCTAAGCAAAGGCTCTATTCCAGTTGTCCTGAACCAGGTGGGCAACTGTTTCAGGGGTTTTCTCTTTTGCCCAGTCTCCACCTAATAAAGTTCTGAGAGAAAAAAAAAATTTTTTTTTTTGCCCTCATACCTTCATTTAATGGCCAAGCCAGCACGGCCGGGATGGTGTGCAACCCCAGTAGGGAAGTCCTCCCTCCTGGCCAGTGTACCCCAAGAAGCCCACCCCAGCTGGTGCCCGCCAGCCTCACTGATATCCCAGTCCAGTCCCTGCATTAGGGAGCAGCCTCATCTCAGCTCCTTCAGTAAGCTGTTGATAGAGCCCAGCAGCTCCGGGAAGTATCCCTCATCCTCGCCATCTTGGAGCTCCAGGGCAGCCAGAGCCTGGTACTCAGCCTGCAGGCTGACCAGCATCCTGCTGAGCTGGGGGTCCTGGTGGTAGCGGTCCCGGCAGGTGGCCAGGAGGGCGCCCAGCGTCTGTAGCACCTTTTCTCGTGTGTCGTCCAGGAGTATAGCCATTATTATTAGCTGCTTCTATTAAATGGAATGTTTTTAAAAATTAATACTAAAAGCACTCTTTGTTCTGAAGATGGGAAAAAGTACTTCCTTTGGATTAGGGAGCTGCTCCAAATGTTGGTTTTTAACACCTGTAGAGCAATCATGGGCTAGTAAGATTTATGTTTCCATTACCCTAATGAGCAAAACCTAGATCATTAGTTCTCCAATATGGTGCTCAGAATATCAGCATCAGCATCACCTGGGAACCTGCTAGACCTGAAAACGGGGGGGTGGAGGAGGGGGCAACCATGCTCTAATTCAGAAATTGTAGGGTTTGAACCCTACAATCTATGTTTTAACAAGTCCTTCAGGTGATCCAATGCACACTCAAGTGTGAGAACCATGACATACTAGAGTATTAAGAACTGTCACAAAATCTTTATTCTGTGCAAGACACTACAAACACATGCATTTCAGACATTCTAAAATGGGAACAATACTATAGGCTGGAATTGTTAGGACTAGTTTTAAAGCAAAATCTAAATACAAAATAATTCCACAGCAAATAACCTTTTAGTCATCACTGAATAGTGCCTTCAGCATCACTTATACTGAGGTCATTAGATGAGACTTCTGTGTTCTCATTCCAACAGTGTGGCCAAGGACAAATGTGAACATGTAAAGAGGACTGTCATTTGGTAAAACTTGTGCAGGTTTAAAATAGTTCCTTGTTCAAATTTCTAGAACATATTTCTGAATATTGTGGAGTATGTCCCATGTTCTTTGGATCCAAATGCAGTTAAGATAACTGAAAGGGTGATATGCTATGTCATCTTGACAAGGTTACTGACATTCTTTCTGCCTCAATTTCCTTCTCTGTAAAATGATGATAATGGTACTTTTAGAGTTCTTGCAGGAAGTAAATGTCTTACTACACGTGAAGTGTTTAGAGCAGTAATTATGTCCCATTCATGATTAAGATATTGTTATTATTATTAAATAAATTTAGACTAATTTCAGCCCGAAGGTTTTTTTTCAAGATCCCATTCATTCATTCATGATAGACAGAGAGAGAGAGAGAGAGAGAGAGAGAGAGAGAGAGAGAGAGAGAGGCAGCGACACAGACAGAGGGAAAAGCAGGCTCCATGCAGGGAGCCCCACGTGGGACTCGATCTCGGGACTCCAGGATCAGGCCCTGGGCCGAAGACAGGTGCTTAAACCACTGAGCCACCCAGGCTGCTCCAGCCCGAAGGTTTTTCCCTAATTATCATGGATGTGAAATATATATTCCACTTCATTCTACCCCCACTATTATGATGTCTTGCCATCTAAGCATATTCAGGACCTTTTAGATCAGAGGAATCAAAGATGAACACTGCATTTAAACAAAAGGCAAATGAGAATTTTATTCAGGAGGCCAGTCAGCAAAGTAAATGAATATATACTGAGCAACTACTTTCCTACAAAAACTGGATTACATACATGTGTCACAGTGACCTGGATTCTGTCTTCAAAGAAAGATATCTAGGGAACCCTGGGTGGCTCAGCAGTTGAGCATGTTCAGGGCATGATCTCAGGGTCCTAAATTGAGTCCCGCATTGGGGTCCTTACAGGGGGCCTGCTTCTCCCTCTGCCTATGTCTCTGCCTCTCTCTCTCTGTGTCTCTCAGGAATAAATAAATAAAATATTTTTTAAAAAAAGAGAGAAAGACATCTAGTGGGAGAGACTAGTATAAAAAAATTCACACAAGGGCACCTAGGTGACTTAGTGGAGCATCTAACTTTGCTTCAGGTCATGATCTTGGGGTCCTGGGATCAAGCCCCTGTTGGGCTCCCTGAACAGCAGGGAGTCTGCTTGTGCCTCTTCTTTTGCCCCTCCTCCTCCCCACCTGCTCATGCTCTCTGTCTGTCTCTCAAATAAATGAACAAAATCTTTCTAAAAACTTAACACAAATACACAACATATCTAATTACAAATTGCAATTATTGCAAATAAGGAAAATTATTCTGCCAAAGTGTAAGCATGGGAGGGACAATTTTTGTACATCGGTTTCAAAGCATTGTCCTGAGCAGGTGGCAAATCCTGGCTGAGGCTAGAGGGTAAAGTATGAGCCATTTATGAAGACCTTTCTTATAGGCCATGCTAAAAGATTTTCACTTTTATTTTTAAAGATTTTATTTGTTTGAGAGAAAGCACAAGAGAGAGACAGCACGGACAGGAGAGAGGGACAGATGAATAGGGAGAAGCAGAGTCCCTGCTGAGCAGGGAGTCTAATGTAGGACTAGACTCAATCCTAGGACCCTGGGATCATGACCTGAGCTGAAGGCAGACACTTAACAGACTGAGCCACCCAGGCGCCCAAGATTTTAGCTTTTATCCTGAGGGCAATGAGCCACCACTGAGGAATTTCTGATTTTAGAATGATCAATTATAGATGCAGTGTATGAGAGCTATAGGAGAAAGGGAAACCAATTAGGAAGTATTTTGATATTCTAGGTAAGAAATGATTGTAAGGGATTCAATGCCACTGTTACATATATATGCTATGTGAGTAACTTTTCTTTAATCTGATGTGATTCAGGCAAGTGAGAGTTATGATAAGATGCTAATTTATGATTTATACTATTTTAATCTATTTATAAAATTAATACAAATTAGCTATAGAAAATGTGGAAAATAGAGATAATAAAGAAAATAAAATTGCCATAATTTTTCAAACGTCTACAACTATAAACCTATGTCCAACTTAACTGCTGTTCCAATTATAAAAGTAATGCACATTCATTATAGAAAAACATTTTTTAGTATCTATTTAAATTCCAGTTAGCTAACATGCAGTGTAATATTAGTTTTAGGATTAAAATATAGGTGATTCAGAAGGGCTACAATTAATAAGTGAATAATTGACAGATGTTGGAGAGGATGCTGAGAAAGGGGAACACTTTTACACTGTTGGTGGGAATGCAAACTGGTACAGTCACTCTGGCAAACAGTATGGAGGTTCCTCAAATACTTGAAAATAGATTTACCCTATGACCCAGCAATTGCACTACTAGGTATTTATCCCAAAGATGCAAATATAATGATCTCAAGGGGCACCTGCACACCAATGTTTATAGCAGCAATTTCCACAATAGCCAAACTATGGAAAGAGCCCAGATGTCTATTGACAGATAAATGAATAAAGAAAATGCAATATATATATATATGTATGTATATGTATAATGGAATACTACTGTATACTGGAAAATGTGAAAAATAAATCATATATATGATATATATGATTTAATAGAATATGATATAAATCATATATATGACATATATAATGAAATACAACTCAACCATAAAATAAATGAAATATTGCCATTTGCAATGATATGGATGGAACTAGAGGATATTATGCTAAGCGAAATAAATCAATCAGAAAATGACAATTATCATATGATTTCATTCATATGTGGAATGTAAGAAACAAAACAGCAAAGCATAGGGGAGGGAGGGAAAAAATAAAACAAGAAAAATCAGAGAGGGAGACAAACCATAAGACACTCTTAATCATAAGAAACTGAAGGTCGCTGAAGGGGAGGGGGTGGGGGTATGGGGCTACTGGATGGTGGACATTAAGAAGGGCATGTCATGTAATGAGCACTGGGTGTTAAGATGCAACTGATGAATCACTGAATTCTACCTTTGAAACTAATAATACTATATGTTAATTTAATTTAAATAAAATAAAAATATAGGTGATTCAACACTTACATACAACACCCTGTGCTCATCACAACAAATGCCCTCTTTATATCCCATCATCTGTTTAACCCTTCCCCTTGCCATGTCCCCATTCATAACCATCAGTTTGTCCTCTATAGTTGAGTCTGTTTCTTGGTCTCCTACTCTCTTCCTCTCTTTTTCCCCGTTGTTCTGTTGTTTCTCAAATTCCACATATGCATGATATCATATAGTATTTGTCTTTCTCTGGAAGATTGATTTCACTCCATCAATGCCATTGCAAATGACAGGTATTATTCTTTCTTGATGGCTGAGTAATATATATATATATATATATATATATATATATATATATATATATATATATAAAACATATCTCCTCTTCTTTATTCATTCATGAATAAATGGTTACTTGAGCTCTCTCCATAGTTTAGCTATAGTTGATAATGGTGCTATAAACATTGGGGTGCCTTTAGCTCTTAGAATCTGTATTTTCTATAATTTGGGTAAATACACCATAGTGCTATTGCTGGATTGTAGGATATTTCTATTTTTCACTTTTTGAGGAACTTCCAACTGTTCTGCAGAGTGGCTGCACAAGTTTGCTTTCCACTAACAGTGTAAGAGAATTCCCCACATCCTTGCCAACCATCTGTGGTTTCATGAGTTTTCATTTTAGCCATTCTGTCTGGTGTCAAGTGGTATCTCATTATGGTTTGGATTTGGATTTCCCTGATGCTGAGTGATGTTGAACAGTTTGTCATATGTCTGTTACTCACTTTGTATATCATCTTTGGAGAAACATATGTTCTTATCCCCTGCACATTTTATGACTGAATTTTTTGGCGTTTGGGTGTTGAGTTTGAGAAGTTCTTTATGCATTTTTTGATACTAGCCTTTTATATGATGTCACTTGCAAAATATTCTACCGTTCTGTATGTTGCCCTTTAGTTTTCTTTACTACTTCTTTTGCTGTGCAAAAACTTTTATCTTGATGAAGTCCCAAATAGTTCATTTTTGCTTTTGTTTCTCTTGCCCTTGGAAATGTGACTAGCGAGGAGTTGCAGAGGCTTAGATCAGCAAATTCTTCCCTAGGATTTTGATGGACTCCTGTCAACATTTAGGTCTTCCATCCATTTGGAGTTTATTTTTGTAGATGATATAAGACAGTGGTCCAGTTTCATTTTTTTTATTTTTTTAAAATAAATTTATTTTTTATTGGTGTTCAATTTGCCAACACACAGAATAACAACGGGGTGCTCATCCCGTCAAGTGTCCCCCTCAGTGCCCGTCACCCATTCACCCCCACCCCCCGCCCTCCTCCCCTTCCACCACCCCTAGTTCATTTCTCAGAGTTAGGAGTCTTTATGTTCTGTCTCCCTTTCTGATATTTCCCACACATTTCTTCTCCCTTCCCTTATATTCCCTTTCACTATTATTTATAGTCCCCAAATAAATGAGAACATATAATATTTGTCCATCTCTGATTCACTTACTTCACTCAGCATAATACCCTCCAGTTCCATCCACGTTGAAGCAAGTGGTGGGTATTTGTCATTTCTAATGGCTGAGTAATATTCCATTGTATACATAAACCACATCTTCTTTATCCATTCATCTTTCGATGGACACCGAGGCTCCTTCCACAGTTTGGCTATTGTGGACATTGCTGCTATAAACAACGGGGTGCAGCTGTCCCGGCATTGCATTGCATCTGTATCTTTGGGGTAAATCCCCAAGAGTGCAATTGATGGGTCGTAGGGCAGGTCTATTTTTAACTCTTTGAGGAACCTCCACACAGTTTGCTAGAGTGGCTGCACCATTTCACATTCCCAATAGCAGTGTAAGAGGGTTCCCTTTTCTCCGCATCCTCTCCAACATTTGTGGTTTCCTGCTTTGTTAATTTTTCCCATTCTCAGTGGTGTGAGGTGGTATCTCATTGTGGTTTTGATTTGTATTTCCCTGATGGCAAGTGATGCAGAGCATTTTCTCATGTGCGTGTTGGCCATGTCTATGTCTTCCTCTGTGAGATTTCTCTTCATGTCTTTTGCCCATTTCATGATTGGATTGTTTGTTTCTTTGGTGATGAGTTTAATAAGTTATTTATAGATCTTGGAAACTAGCCCTTTATCTGATACGTCATTTGCAAATATCTTCTCCCATTCTGTAGGTTGTCTTTTAGTTTTGTTGACTGTATCCTTTGCTGTGCAAAAGCTTCTTATCTTGATGAAGTCCCAATAGTTCATTTTTGCTTTTGGCTCTCTTGCCTTCATGGATGTATCTTGCAAGAAGTTACTGTGGCTGAGTTCAAAAAGGGTGTTGCTTGGGTTCTCCTCTAGGATTTTCATAGAATCTTGTCTCACATTTAGATCTTTCATCCCTTTTGAGTTTATCTTTGTGTATGGTGCAAGAGAGTGGTCTAGTTTCATTCTTCTGCATGTGGATGTCCAATTTTCCCAGCACCATTTATTGAAGAGACTGTCTTTCTTCCAGTGGATAGTCTTTCCTCCTTTGTCGAATATTAGTCGACCATAAAGTTCAGGGTCCACTTCTGGGTTCTCTGTCCTGTTCCATTTATCTATGTATCTGTTTTTGTGCCAGTACCACACTGTCTTGATGACCACAGCTTTGTAGTACAACCTGAAATCTGGCATTGTGATGCCCCCAGCTATGGTTTTCTTTTTTAAAATTCCCCTGGCTATTCGGGGTCTTTTCTGATTCCACACAAATCTTAAAATGATTTGTTCTAACTCTCTGAAGAAAGTCCATGGTATTTTGATAGGGATTGCATTAAACATGTAAATTGCGCTGGGTAACATTGACATTTTTACAATGTTAATTCTTCCAATCCACGAGGATGGAATATTTTTCTATCTCTTTGTGTCTTCCTCAATTTCTTTCAGAAGTGTTCTATAGTTTTTAGGGTATAGATCCTATACCTCTCTGGTTATGTTTATTCCAAGGTATCTTATGCTTTTGGGTGCAATTGTCAATGGGATTGACTCCATAAATTCTCTTTCTTCAGTCTCATTGTTAGTGTATAGAAATGCCATTGATTTCTGGGCATTGATTTTGTATCCTGCCACGCTACCAAATTGCTGTATGAGTTCTAGCAATCTCGGGGTGGAGGCTTTTGGGTTTTCTATGTAGAGTATCATGTCATCGGTAAAGAGGGAGAGTTTGACTTCTTCTTTGACAATCTGAATGCCTTTAATGTCTTTTTGTTGTCTGATTGCTAAGACTAGGACTCCCAGTACTGTGTTGAATAACAGTGGTGAGAGTGGACATCCCTGTCTTGTTCCTGATATTAGGGGAAAGGCTCCCAGTGCTTCCCCATTGAGAATGATATTTGCTGTGGGCTTTTCATAGATGGCTTTTAAGATGCTGAGGAATGTTCCTTCTATCCCTACACTCTGAAGAATTTTGATCAGGAATGGATGCTGTATTTTGTCAAATGCTTTCTCTGCATCTAATGAGAGGATCATATGTTTCTTGGTTTTTCTCTTGCTGATATGATGAATCACATTGATGGTTTTACGAGTGTTGAACCAGCCTTGTGTCCCAGGAATAAATCCTACTTGGTCATGGTGAATAATTTTCTTAATGTACTGTTGGATCCTATTGGCTAGTATCTTGTTGAGAATTTTTGCATCCATGTTCATCAGGGATATTGGTCTGTAATTCTCCTTTTTGGTGGGGTCTTTGTCTGGTTTCGGAGTTAAGGTGATGCTGGCCTCATAGAACGAATTTGGAAGTACTCCATCTCTTTCTATCTTTCCAAACAGCTTTAGTAGAATAGGTATGGTTTCTCCTTTAAACGTTTGATAGAATTCCCCTAGGAAGCCATCTGGCCCTGGACTCTTGTGTCTTGGGAGGTTTTTGATGACTGCTTCAATTTCCTCCCTGGTTATTGGCCTGTTCAGGTTTTCTATTTCTTCCTGTTCCTGTTTTGGTAGTTTGTGGCTTTCCAGGAATGCGTCCATTTCTTCTAGATTGCCTAATCTATTGGCATATAGCTGTTCATAATATGTTTTTTAAATCATTTGTATTTCCTTGGTGTTGGTAGTGATCTCTCCTTTCTCATTCATGATTTTATTAATTTGAGTCTTCTCTCTCTTCTTTTTAATAAGGCTGGCTAATGGTTTATCTATCTTATTAATTCTTTCAAAGAACCAACTCCTGGTTCTGTTGATCTGTTCCACAGTTCTTCTGGTCTCGATTTCGTTGAGTTGCATGTTCTTCTCATTTAGGACCCTGAATATATCCTGCCAGCCCTTTCTGGCCTGCCATGTCTCTGTGGAGAGGTCTGCGTTATCCTAATACTCCTCTCCATAAAAGTCAGGGATTTCTTGTCTCTTGCTGCCTTAAGGATCTTCTCTTTATCTTTGAAATTTGCAAGCTTAACTATTAAATGTCGAGGTGTTGAATGGTTTTTATTGATTTTCGGGGGGGGATCTCTCTTTTTCCTGGATCTGAATGCCTGTTTCTCTTCCCAGATTAGGAAAGTTTTCAGCTATGATTTGTTCAAATACAACATTAACAAGATGTTAAACCTCCATGTGTTTGTGGTCCCTCCAATTTTTTTTCTTGTGATTCACTTCAAGTTTTAAAACACTGTGCTTTCAAATACTCATGGTATAATCCCAAACTTTTGGTACACGTTGAGACCTGATTTGTGACCCAATATGTGATCTATTCTGGAGAATATTCCATGATCACTTGAGAAGAATAGTATTCTGTCCCTTTATGATGAAATGTTCTGAATATATCTGTGAAGTCCAACTGGCCTGGTGTGTCATGCAAGAATTTTGTTTCCTTATTGATCTGCTGAGATAATCTGTCAAGTGAGGTGAGTGGGATGTTGAAGTCCCATAGTATTATTGTATTATTATCAATGAGTTTCTTTAACTAAATTAACTTTATTAATTTGTATATTTGGCTGCTCCTATGTTAGGGACATAAATATTTAAAATTGTTATTCTTCTTGTTGGATAGATCATTTTATTATGATATAGTGCCTCCATTCATGTCTTATTACAGACTTTGGTTTAACATCTAATTTATCTTTTTTTAAAGATTTATTTATTTATTTATTCATGATAGACACAGAGATTGAGAGAGAGGCAGAGACACAGGAGGGGGGAGAACCGGGCTCCATGCCAGGAGCCTGATGTGGGACTCGATCCTGGGACTCCAGGACTGTGCCCTGGGCCAAAAGCAGGTGCCAAACTGCTGAGCCAGCCAGGGATCCCCAACATCTAGTTTATCTTATAAAAGAATGGATACCCCAGCTTTCTTTTTCTTTCAATTAGCATGATAAATGGTTGCCCATCCCCTCACCTTTGGGTCCAAAATGAGGCTCTTGTAGACAAATGTCAATGAGTTTTATATATATATATATAAATGTATATATAAATATACATATATATAAACTTATATAAAAGTTTTATATAAAAAAAGTTTATATATATATATATATATATATATATATATATATATATATCCAATCTGATACACATGTCTTTTGAATGGACAATTTAGTCCATATACATTTAGAGTAATTATTTAAACTTATGATTTAGTGCCACAGTATTACTTGTAAAGTCTCACTTTCTGTAGATTATATCTGTTCCTTACAGGTCTTTGTTACTTTGAGGCTCTCTCTTTGCTTACAGGATCCCCTTTAATGTTTCTTGTGTAGCTCAATTGGTGATGACAAATTCCATTAGTTTTTGCGTGTCCTGGAAACTCTTTATCTCTCCTCCTATACTATTGTTTTGTATATTTTTTTATTGGAGTTTGATTTGCCAACATATAGTATAACACCCAGTGGTCATCCTGTCCAGTGCCCCCCTCAGTGCCTATCACCCAGTCACCCCATCCCCCTGCCCACCTCACCTTACACTACCCCTTGTTAAATTCCCCGAGTTAGGAGTCTCTCATATAATATCACCATCTCTGATATTTCCTAAATATTTTCCCTCTTTTCCCCTATAAACCCTTTCACTATTTTTTTAAAATCTTTTGCCTATGAGTGAAACCATAAAATGTTTGTCCTTCTCCTATTGACTTACATCACTCAGCAAAATACCCTCCAGTTCCATCCACGTTGAAGCAAATGGTGGGTATTTGTCGTTTCTAAGCCTGAGTAACATTCCATTTTATATATATACCACATCTTATTTATCCATTCATCTTTTGATGGACACTGAGGCTCTTTCCACAGTTTGGATATTACCTACATTGCTGCCATAAATATTGGGGTGTATGGTTCTCAGCATTTTACTGTCCAAAGTGGCTGTACCATTTCACATTCCCACTAACAGTGAAAGAGGGTTCCCCTTTCTCCACATCCTCTCCAACATTTCTTGTTTCCTGTCTTGTTAATTCTCACCATTCGCACTGGTGTGAGGTGGTATCTAACTGTGGTTTTGATTTGTATTTCACTGATGGCAAGTGATGTAGAGCATTTTCTCATGTGCTTGTTGGCCATGTGTTTGTCTTCTTTGGTGAAATTTCTGTTAATAACTTTTTCCCATTTCATGATTGGATTGTTTGTTTCTTTGATGTTCAGTTTAATAAGTTCTTTATAGATCTTGGTATTAGCCCTTTATCTGATAGGTCATTTGCAAATACCTTCTCCCATTCTGTAGGTTGTCTTTAGTTTTGTTGACTATTTCTTTGGCAGTTCAGAAGCTTTTTATCTTCATGAAGTCCCAATAGTTCATTTTTCCTTTTGTTTCTTTTGCCTTCAGAGATGTATCAGGCAAGAAGTAGCTGTGGCCAAGTTCAAAAAGGGTGTTGCCTGTGATCTCCTCTAGGATTTTGATGGATTCTTGTCTCACATTTAGATCTGCCATCCATTTTGAGTTTATCTTTGTGTGTGGTGTAAGAGAATGGTCTAGTTTCATTCTTCTGCATATGGATGTCCAATTTTCATAGCACCATTTATTGACTAGATTAACCTTTTTCCAGTGCATATGGTTTCCTGATTTGTCAAACAATAGTTGACATACCATTCAGTGCCCATTTCTTGATTCTCTATTCTGTTCCATTGATCTATGTGTCTGTTTTTGTGCCATTACTGCACTGTGTTGATGACCAAGGCTTGGTAGTACAACCTGAAATCTGGCATTGTGATGCCCTGGTTCTAGTTTTCTTTTTAATATTCCCCTGGCTATTAGGGGTCTTTTCTGATTCCACACATATCTTAAGATGATTTGTTCCAACTCTCTGAAGAAAGTCCATGGTATTTTGATTGGGATTGCATTAAATGTGTAAATCGACCTGGGTACCACGGACATTTTCACAATATTACATCTTCCAATCCATGAGCATTGAATGTTTTTCATCTCTTTGTGTCTTCCTAAATTTCTTTCAGAAGTGTTCTGTAGTTTTAGAGTATAGATCCTTTACTTCTTTGGTTCTTTTATTCCTATGTATCTTATGCTTTTGGGTGCAATTGTCAATGGGATTGACTCCTTAGTTTCTCTTTCATCAGTCTTATTTTTAGTGTAGAGAAATGCCACTGATTTCTGGGCATTGATTTTGTATCCTGCCACACTGCCGAATTGCTGTATGAGTTCTAGCAATCTTGGGGTGGAGGCTTTTGGGTTTTCTATGTAGAGTATCAGGTCATCTGCGAAGAGGGAGAGTTTCACTTCTTCTTCGCCAATTTGAATGCCTTTAATTTATTTTTGTTGCCTGATTTGTGAGGCTAGGACTTCTAATACTATGTTGAATAGCAGTGGTGAGAGTGGAGATCCCTGTGTTCTTCCTGATCTTAGGGGAAAGGCTCCCAGTGCTTTACCATTGAGAATCATATGTGCTGTGGGCTTTTTGTGGATGGCTTTTAAGATGCTGAGAATTGTTCCCTGTATCCCTACACCCTGAAGAGTTTTGATCAGGAATGGATGCTGTCTTTTGTCAAATGCTTTCTCTGCATCTATTGAGAGGATCATATGGTTCTTGTTTTTTCTCTTGTTGATATGATCTATCACATTGATTGCTTTACAAGTGTTGAACCAGCCTTGCATCCCAGGGATAAATCCCACTTTTCATGGTGAATAATATTCTTAATGTATTGGCTACTATCTTGTTGGGAATGTTTGCATCTGTGTGCATCAGGGATATTGGTCTATAATTCTTTTTGGTGGGGTTTTTGATTTTGGAATTAAGGTGATACTGGCCCCATAGAACGAGTTTGGGTGTACTTCATCTCTTTCTATCTTTCGGAACAGCTTTAGTAGAATAGGTATAGTTTCTTCTTTAAGCGTTTGATAGAATTCCCCTGGGAAGCCATCTGGTCCTGGCCTTTTGTGTCTTCGGAGGTTTTTGATGACTGCTTCAATTTCCTCCTTGATTATCAGACTGTTCAGGTTTTCTAGTTTGTATTTCCTTGGTGATATCTCCTTTCTCATTCATGATTTTTTTAGTTTGTGTCTTTTCTCTCTTCTTGTTAATGAGGCTGGCTAATAGTTTATCTATCGTATTAATTCTTTCAAAGAACCAACTCCTGGTTTTGTTAATCTGTTCCACAGTTCTTCTGGTCTCTATTTCATGGAGTTCTGCTCAAATCTTTATTAATTCTCTTCTTCTGCTGGGTGTAGGACTTATTTGCTGTTTTTTCTCCAGCTCCTTTAGGTGCAAAGTTAGCTTTTGTATTTGACTTCTTTCCAGTTTTTGATGGATGCTTGCATTGAGATGTATTTTCCCCTCAGGACTGCTTTTTCTGTATCCCAAAGATTTTGAATGGTTGTATCTTCATTCTCATTAGTTTCCATGAATCTTTTTAATTCTTCTCTAATTTCCTGGTTGACCCTTTCATCTTTTAGCAGGATGGTCTTTACCTTCCATGTGTCTGAAATCCTTCCAAACTTTTTCTTGTGTTTTAGTTCTAGTTTCAAAGCATTATTGTCCGAAAATATGCAGGGGATGATCCCAATTTTTTGGTATCGGTTAAGGCCTGATTTGTCACGTAGTATGTGGTCTATTCTGCAGAAAGTTCCATGTGCACTTGAGAAGAATGTGTATTCAGTTGCGTTTGGATGTAAAGTACTGTAAATATCTGTGAAATACATCTGGTCCCCTGTGTCATTTAATGCTTTTTCTGTTTGGAGATGCTGTGTTTAGAAGATATATCAATTGTAAAAAGTGCCATATTCAAGTCTCCAAGTACATGTGTATTATTATCTAAGTATTTCTTAACTTTGGTTATTAATTGATTGATATACTTGGCAAGTCTCACATTTGTTGCATAAATATTCATGATTGTTAAGTCCTCTTGTTGGATAGACCCTTTAAGTATGATATACTGTCCCTCTTCATCTCTTACTACAGTCTTTGGGATAAACTTTAATTTATCTGATATAAGGATGGCTACCCCTGCTTTCTTTTGAGGAGCATTTGAATGGTAAATGGTTCTCCAACCTTTTATTTTCAGGCTGTAGGTGTCCTTCTGTCTAAAATGAGTCTCTTGTAGACAGCAAATAGATGGTTCTTGCTTTTTTATCCAGTCTGAAACCCTGCACCTTTGATGGGGTCATTAAGCCCATTCACGTTCAGAGTTACTATTGAAAGATATGAATTTAGTGTCATCATGACATCTCTTGAGTCCCTGTGTTTGTGGATTATTTCTTTGGACTTCCTCTTTCTTTTACAGAGTTCCCCTAATATTTCTTGTAGAGCTGGTTTGGTGGTCACATATTCTTTCAGTTTCTGCCTATCTTGGAAGCTCTTTATCTCTCCTTCTATTCTGAATGAGAGCATTGCTGGATAAAGTATTCTTGGCTGCATGTTCTCTTCATTTAGGACCCCTTTTTGGCCTGCCAGTTCTCTGTGGAGAGGTCTGCTCTTAACCTAATAATTCTCCCCATAAAGTTTAGCGATCTCTTGTCTCTTGCTGCTTTAAGGATTTTCTCTTTATCTTTGGAATTGCAGGTTTCACTATTAAATGTCGGGGTGTTGAATGGTTTTTATTGTTTTTAGGGCCTAATTTCTTTATCTCCTGGATCTGAATGCCCTTTTTCCTTCCCACGTTAGGGAAGTTCTCAGCTATGATTTGTTCAAATACGCTTTCTGATCCTCTGTCCCTTTCAGCACCCTCTGAAACCCCAATTAAATGTAGATTTTTCCTTCTTAGGCTGTCATTTATTTCCCCTAGCCTTTCCTCATGATCTTTTAATTGTTTTTCTCTTTTTTCCTCTGCTTCCTTCCTTCCCATCAACTCTTCTTCTATGTCACTCACTCGTTCTTCTACCTCATTACCCTCATAATTAGGACCTCCAGTATGGATTGCATTTCATTTAATTGTTTTTTAATTTCGGTCTGATTAGGTCTAAATTCTGTGGTCATGAAGTCTCTTGACTCTTTTATGCTTTTTTTTCTAGATCCACCAGTAGCTTTATGATTGTGCTTCTGAATTGGCTTTCTGACGTCGAATTGGAGTCCAAATTCTGTAACTCCATGGGAGAGAGTACTTTTTCTGATTTTTTTCTTTTGTGGTGAGTTCTTCCTTCTAGTCAGTTTTCTCAGTGCAGAGTGCCTGTATGAGTGGACTGAGTCAAGAATATCAACCACGACCTAAGTGAATTTCATCCTAGATGATTCTGACAAGGTCAGAGACCAGAAATTGAAAACAAAGATCAGTATGAAATAAAACAACATCATCAAGTGAAAAACAAATTTTAAACAAAAGGCCAATAATCTCAAAGAAGAAGCAAAAAAGAAAAAAGAAAAAAGGGGGGACTGGGAAATGGTGGTGTTGACGAAGGTGTTGTGGAGGGAGGATGTAGTCTATAAAGGAGTTTTAAAGGGTGATCCTCTTGGTTCTGAGTATATTAAGTTGTGTATTGTTAGAAGATGGCTCAGTTCCAAAATTATATAAACCAGAAATACTTGTAGAGAGCCCCACCATTGACCACCAAATCATAAATTAGATAAAAGAGGGGGCAGAATGGAAATGAAGAGAGAATTAATCTCATAGAATGAACCAGCATGGTATACCACTTGGTTCTGGGTGCATGCTTGTCATGTTTTAGAAGGTATTAACTTCCACTATCGTAGAACAAAATCAGGCAGAGAAAACAAAAACACACACAAAAAAACATATCTTTATATCTCCCAAAATTAAGTTGAGTACATCGAAGGGAATCTAGAAGTCAGAAATATATCTAAGACCTGTAGTTGTAGAAATGTGAAAGTCAAAAAGTAAGAAACTTAAAAATGAAGAGGTGGTAAAATATTGTAATTAAGGTGGGAAAAGAGAGAAAAGAATTGGAAATTTACAGTCTGATATAAAAATGAGTTGTACTGGTAAAAGGAAGAAAAAAATAGGAGTGGTACCCTCTAGTTTTATATACTGTAATTCCCTCAACTTCCCCTGGAGCTTTGGAGCTTTCTAGTGCTGTTTTGTCAAGAGCTTGCTCTTCTGTTCTTCCAGCTGGTCTTCTGTTGGTGGGGTCTGCTGCGCTGATTCTCAGGTGTGTGTACCTGGGGGAGATGCCTGCCCCCTGCCAGATACCAGGCTCAGTGGGAGATGTTTACCCTGTAAGACCTCTGTTCCCTGGTGGCCCCGCCTCTCCCAGGCACAAGGTGAAACAAGGAGGAAAAGCAACACTGGCAGTGGCCAGATTTCCAGCTCTGGATTCAGCTCCCTGCTAGTAACTAATGCAGTCTCCCAGTCCACAATGGCCTAGATGCTCCCAGTTTGGCACAGGTGCACTGATCTGCACAGCTTGGGGGCGCCCGGTAGCAGGAGAGCCCTTGCTGGTCTATGCCCTGTCCGCTTCCACCTGTCCTGTGGGGAGTGCAGGATCGTGGGCTGTGTCGACTGTCGCCCTGGGATTGGGCCCTTTTTTGTTGGAATTGTGCTCCTGGGGCCGTGGCTCTGGAAGGCAGCAGGGTACAGAATCCTCCGTCCAGAGCTGTCCACCTAGCCTAACCGACTCACTTCTCCCAGGTGCCCTGCTGGGTGCGTGCTCCAGCCCTTTACCGAAATCTGTCCATGGTTTGTGGTGCACTTTCCACAAGGCACACTTCCTCTATTAGTGACTCCAGGAGACTGGAGGCTTCACTGCCCCTCCTGCGATTTTGCCCGATTTCCCTGCTAAGCGCTTTTCTGTCCAGGAAGAATCCGGTGCTGATTTTTAAAGTTCCCATTTCTCCAGGCCTGGGCTTTCCTGTCTCGGAGGCTTTAGCCCGGCTCCTCACAGTGCACCTCGCCCACTTGATTCTTTTTTACTTTATTTTATTTTCTGCCTTCCTACCTTGTTAGAAGCGAATACCCTTCTCTTTGTAGCATTGTGGCTATTCTCTTTTTAAATCTCAGGTTGAATTCATAGGTGTTCAGGATGGTTTGAAAGTTATCTAGGTAAGTTGGTGGGACCAGGTGACTTGAGGACCCCTACTCCTCCACTATCTTGCCCTGCCCCTCTCCTCCTATTCTAAATGCAGCCTTGCTGGATAAAATATTCTTGGCTGCATATTATTCCTCTTTAGCACATTGAATATATCATGCCAGTACTTTCTGCCCTCCCAGGTCTTTGTGGAGAAGTCTACTGCCAGCCTCATATCTCTACCCTTGTACGTTAAGGACCTCTTGTCTGCAGCTGCTTTCAGGATTTTCTCTTTACCCTGAGATGGGCAAATGCCACTATTATATGTCAAGGTGTTGACCTATTTTAATTTATTTTGAGGGGGTTTCTCTGTACCTCCTAGACTTGAATGCCTATTTCCTTCCCCAGATGAGGGAGGTTTTCAGCTCTAATTTCTTCAAACTCACCTTCTGGCCACCGCTTCTTGTCATCTTCTGGGACCCCTATTATCTGGATATTATTTCACATTATGGGGTTGCTGATTCCTTGAAGTCTCCCTTTGTAATCCAGTGTTTGTCTTTCTGTCTTCTGTTCACCTTTGTTATTTTCCACTATTTTGTCTTCTATACCACCAATTCTTCTCTGCCTCATTCATCGTCACTGTTAAAACCTCCATTTGTGACTGCATCTCCATAAAAGCACTTTTAAATTTCAGTCTGATTATATTTTAGTTCTTTCCTACATTTAGGGATTCTCTAATGTTTTCTATGCCTTTTTCAAGCTCAGTGAGTCTCTTTATAATTACTGTTTTAAGTTCTAGTTCAGACATCTTACTTATGTCTATATGATTAAATCCCTAGCAGTGAGTTCTACCTTCTGTTCTTTCCTTTTTTTAAAAAAAGATTTTATTTATTTATTCATGAGAGACACACAGAGAGAGGCAGAGACACAGGCAGAGGGAGGTAAAACAGGCCCCATGCAGGCAGCTCAATGTGGGACTCAATACCAGGACCCCAGGATTATGCCCTGAGCCAAAAGCAGACGCTGAACTGCTGAGCCACCCAGGAGTCCCTCCTGTTCTTTCTTTTAGGTTGAATTTCTCTGTCTTGTCATTATATCCAGAAAATAATAGAAGGAAAGGGAAGAAAAGAATAAAAGACAATAATAACAACAACATCAGAAAAAAATCAAACTAAACCAGAAGAGAACAGAAACAAAACAAAATAAGAGAAAGTCAATCAGAAAACAAATCAAAACAAAAAACTAGATCCTGGGTATATTTTGGTCTGCTTCTTAAAGGAAACTAGATCCCAAAATACAAAAGATTGTGTGTGCATGTGTGTTTGTGTGTGATAAAAAGAAAGGAAAGGAAACGAAAATATATGCATAAAGTATGTATAAAAATAAAAATTTATGGGCACCTAGATGGTTCAGTCAGTTAAGTGTCTGCCTTCGGCTCGGGTCATGTTCCCAGGGTCCTGAGATTGAGTCTAACTTTTGGGTTCCTGCTCAGTGGGTATTCTGTTTGTCCCTCTCCCTCTGTAGCTCCCTTGCTTTTGGTCTCTATCTTTCTCTGTTAGATAAATAAATATTTTTTTAAAAAATAAAATAAAAATAAGAAAATAGCTACAAAAATAAAACTGAAAGACTAAAGAATAAAATAAAAAAAAAATAAAACCACAGATACTATATACTGTTTTCCCCAAGAACTGAAATTTTGTTGGTTCCTGCTGGTCTTCTGGGAGAGGGACCTGTTGCACAATTCTCAGGTGCCTTTTCCCTGGTGGAAACTCACCTCTTTTGCCGGGGTTCAAAGTTCAGTGTAAGTAGCTCTGGATTCCATTATGTGGTGCTGTTTTAATCCCTGAAGGCTTTCAGCACCTATAGGGGGATGAATATTGTGACATCCCACTCTCTAGCCCCAGACCTGAAAATCTGTGCCACCTACTCTTCAGTGAGCCCTCCTAGAAAAGCAGTCAATCACCCCTGTCTCCCTGTTTTCCATCTGAATTCAGTGTTCACGCAGCCCTGGCCTGAGCAGTTTTATGTCAGCCATGCAACTGAGGTTCAAGTCTCTAAATTGTATGGACTCCTGGGGTATAGACCCACAGTCTTCCTCCTAGGGGAGGAAAGTTCTTGCCAAGCTTCTGCCTTTTGCTGGGTCCCTGCCAGGAGAGCAGTGTTGCAACCCTGCAGTGATTTGCAGTTTATGGCAACACCAAGCAGAAAGCTGGTGCCTAGACTGTTTTCAGCTGGTTTCCCCACTCTGATGCCTGGGAACCCAGCTGTACTCAGGCACCCCTGTTATTCTTGTGACCCTGGATATCCTGAAACTACACTGTTCCACCTGGGATTCTGCCCAGCTTTGCCACCTGAGCACCTGTAAGCCAGGGACGTCCCCCACTATAATAGACTTCTAAAACTTAAGATTTTGTGTTCTGCTGCATATAATAATTTGTGGTAGCCTCTTTAGGTTAGCTCCCTCCCTGCTGCCCTATCTTCCAATATATCCCCTGAATTCAGGTCTCCACACCTCTTACCTTCCAAAAAGTGGTCACTTTTCTTTTTTTTTAATTTTATTGAGTTATTCATGGGAGACACACAGAGAGAGGCAGAGATATATGTAGAGGGAGAAGCAGGCTTCCTGCAAGGACCCCGATGCAAGAATCAAGACAAAGGCAGACGCTCAAACACTGAGCCACCCAAGTGCCCCACGTGGTCATTTTTCTATTTGTAAAATTGCAACGTTTCTTTTTTTTTCTTTTCTTTTCTTTTCTTTTTTTTTTTTTTTTTTTGATCTTCAAGTGATTTTGCAGGTGTTCAGAATGATTTGATAACTATCTGATTTTTAGGGACAAAGGAACTTAGGGTCCCCTACTCCTCTGCCATCTTCTTTGCTCCCTTACACTTGGTATTTTGATAGGGTCTACATCACATTTGTAGATTGCTTTGGGTAGTATAGACATTTTCACAGCCTTTGTCCTTCTGATCCATTAGCACAGAATGTCTTTCCATTTCTTTGTGTTATCTTCAATTATTTCATCAGTTTTTTTTATAGTTTTCAAGGTACAAGTCATTCCCTTCTTTGGTTAGGTTTCTTCCTAGCTGGTCATATGGTGTTTGGTGCAATTGTAAATGGGATGAATTCTGTGATTTTTCTTTCTGCTGCTTCATTATTGTTGTACGGAAATGCAAGAAATTTCTTTACATTGATTTTGTATCCTGTGACTTTATTTAATTTTCTTTTCATTTATAGCAGGTTTGGGTGAAGTCTTTTGGGTTTTCTATATAGAGTATCATGTCGTATTACATAGTGAAAATTTGACTTCCTCCTTGCTTGTTTAGATGCTTTTTATTTCTTTTTATTCTCTGATTGCTCTGGCTATGATATCCCATAGTATGTTAAATAACAGTAGAGATACTGGACATCTTTGTCTTGTTTCTGACCTGAAGAGAAAAATCTTTTAGTATTTCTCCATTGAGGATGGTGTTCCCCATGGGTTTTTCATATATGGGCTTTATTATCCTGAGGTACATTCCCTCTAAGCCGAATTGTTGAAGGCTTCTTTTTTTTTTTTATCATGAATGGATGTCCTACTTTGTCAATTTCTTTTTCTGTTTCCACTGAATGTCCATTTTTTCATTAATGTGGTGTGTCATATTGATTCATTTATGAATATTGAACCACCTTTGCAGCCCAGGAATTAATCCCATTTGATTCTGGTGAATGATTTTTTTAATATACTGTGGGTTTCAGCTTGCTAGTATTTGTTGAGAATTTTGCATCTATGTTCATCAGGAATATTGGCCTATAGGTCTCTCTTCTAATGGAGTTTTTATCTGGTCCGGTATCAGTGTAATGCTGGCCTCATAGAATAAATTTGGAAGTTTTCCTTCCTTTTCTATTTTTTAGAATTATTTGAGAAGAATTGGTATTAATTCTTTTAAATGTTTAGAATTCACCTGTGAAGTCATCTGGCCCTTTTGTTTGTTGTGAGTTTTTTTATTACTGGTTCAATATTGTTGCTAGTTATCAGTCTGTTCTCATTTTCTATTTCTTCCTGTTTCAGTTCCAGTAGTTTGTGTGTTTCAAGGAACTCATGAATTTCTTTCAGGTTGTTGACTTGTTTGCCCAGAGTATTTCATAATATTCTCCTACAATTGTTTGTATTTTTGTGGTATTGGTTGTTATTCTCTCTCATTTGTGATTTTATTTATTTGGGTCTTCTTTCTTTTTTGCTAAGTCTGGGTAGAAATTTTTTCAATTTTATTATTTTTTCAAATATCCAGCTCCTGATTTCATTGATACTGTTCTATTTTTGTTTTTTAGTTTCTACTTCATTTATTTCTGCCCTATGTTTTATTATTTCCTTCCTTCTTCTGGTTTTATGATAATTTTTTTATTCTTTTCTGAACTTCTTTAGGGGTAGGCATAGGCAGTTTATCTGAGATTTTTCTTACTTCTTGAGTTAGGCCTGTATTGCTATATAATTCCTTCTAAGGACTTCTGCTGTTGTATCCCAAAACTTTAGGACCATAGTATTTTCATTTTCATTTGTTTCTGCATAATTTTATTATTTCTTCTTTGATTTCTTTGTTGACTCATTTATTCTTTAGTAACATTTTTAAAAGATTTATTTATTTATTTATTTATTTATTTATTTATTTGAGAGAGTGTGCATGAGTGGGAGGAGGGGCAGAGGGACAAGTAGACTCCTTAGTGTATGGGGAGCATGACCCAGGTCTCAATCTCAGGACCCTGAAATCATGACCTGAGCCAAAGTCCGACACTTAACTAACTGACTCACCCAGGTGCCCCTGTGTAGTATGTTTTTTAATCTCCATTTATTGGTGGTCTTTCCAAGTTTTTTCTTGTTCTTGACTTCAAATTTCATAGCATTGTGATCAGAAAAGGTGTACAGTATGATTTCAATCTTTTTGTGTTTATTGAGGCCTGATTTGTGACCCAATATGTGATCTATTCTGGAGAATGCCCCATGTGCCCCATGTGACCCAATATGTGATCTATTCTGGAGAATGCCCCATGTGCAAAAGAATGTGCATTCTGCTGCTTTAGGATGGAGTACTCTGAATATATCTGTTAAGTCCATCTGGTCCAGTGTGTCATTTAAAGCCATTGTTTCTTTGTTCATTTTCTGTTCAGATGATCTGTCCCATTGATGGAACAAGAATGTTAATATACCCTACTATTTTATTATTGTTAATTAGTTCCTTTCTGTTTGTTATTGTTTTATATATTTGGGTACTTGAAAGTTGAAGACATAAATATTTACAATTGTTATATCTTTTTGTTTGATGTTCCCCTTTATTATGTTATACTGCTATAGTGTTATAGATGAAGAGCATCTCTTGTTACAATCTTTGTTTTAAAATGTAGTTTGTCTGATACAAGTATTTCTACTCCAGCTTTATTTTGACATCTGTTTACATGATAAATGGTTCCACATCCTCTCACTCTCATCCCTCATCCTCTCAATCTTCAGGTGTCTTCAGGTCAAAAATGTGTCTCTCCTCGGCAGTGTATAGATGGGTCTTTTTTTTCTTCTTATCCATCTTATAACCTATGTGTTTTGATTAGAGCATTTAGTCCATTTACATTCAAAGTACTTTTTGATAGATACATGCCACTTTATTACTTGTTTTGAAGTTGTTTCTGGAGATTTTCTCTGATCCTTTCTTGTCTTTGTCACTTTTGGTCTCTCCTTTCCCCTCAAAGTGTCCCCTTTCATTTTTCTTCACAGGGCTGGTTTAGTGGTCACAAACTCCTTTATTTTTTTTGTCTTGGAGACTATCTCTCCTTCTATTCTGAACATTAGCCTTACTGGGTAGTTTTCTTGGGCACAAATCTTTCCCATTCAGTGTTTTGATTATATCATGCCAATTTCTTATGGCTTGTCAAGTTTCTACTGAGAAATCTGCAGCTAGCCTTATGGGTTTTCCCTTATAAACTAAGGACTTATTTTGTCTGGATGCTTTCAAGACTTTTTCTTTATCACTATATTTTGCAATATGTCAATATTGCAAATATTTTGCAATAATGTCAATATGTCTTGGTATTGGCCTGCTTTTGTTGATTTCAGTGAGAGTTCTCTGTGCCTCCTGGGTTTGGATGTCTGTTCCCTTATGCAGATTAGTGAGATTTTCAACTATTATTTCTTCAAATAAATTTTCTGCTCCCTATTTTTCTCTCTTCTTTTGGGAGTCCTTTAAGAGTTACTGAGTTCCCTGAGTCCAATCTCATATTGCATACTTATTTTTTCTCTCTTTTGTTTTGTTTCATTACTTTCCATTAGTTTGTCTTCTAGGTCACCAATTTGTTCCTTTGCTTCTTCCAGTCCGCTGTTCATCGTATTAAACCTATTTTGTTTATTGCATTCTTGTTTATTGCATCTAGTTTATTGCATTCTTCATCTCCAATTGATTCTTTTCTAACTCTTTTATGTCTCCCTGCTGTCTTTTATTTTTTCCTGAATCCCAGTGAGCACCCTTATGATTGTTGCTTTATATTCTCCATCAGGCATGTTCATTTATATCTCTTTTGTTTAGAACTGTGTCTGTGGCCTCCTTATTCTTTCATTTGGGATAGATTCCTCCTTCTTTGCATTTTGTCAATGTCTCTTCCTTCTTCCTTGTGTAAGAAAAGCAAGGTATGTCTCATGCTCCTGAAATTAATGGCCTTAAGAAGATGTCATGTAGTGGTCAGGGCCTGGAATTTCAGAGAGTGTCTATGCGTGCTCTACTGCTTTTTTTTTGCCTGTTCTATCCCTCTGGCCACTCATATGCAGAGGCTCTCCTTACCTGCTGTGTTCAGTCCCTGGCCTGAATATGGTAAGTTTAAATTAGGTTTGCTGTGTGGGGATCCCTGGGTGGCGCAGCGGTTTGGCGCCTGCCTTTGGCCCAGGGCGCGATCCTGGAGACCCGGGATCGAATCCCACCTCGGGCTCCCGGTGCATGGAGCCTGCTTCTCCCTCTGCCTGTGTCTCTGCCTCTCTCTCTCTCTCTCTCTGTGACTATCATAAGTAAATAAAAATTAAAAAAAAATTAGGTTTGCTGTGGTCTGCTTATAAAATGAGACTTGACACCACTTACTCCAGAACTGAGGCCCTGCAAAAACTCTTTGATCAGGAGATGTGGTGTTGGCAGGAGTTTGTGCTCATCTTCTGGGGATGAAGCTTGCCTCACTGAGTCTGTAGCAAGTGTGACCAAGAAGGGCACTTCCATTAGAGTGCAAAGGTGTGAGACTTGGTGTAAGCTAGTTAGGCAGCCATGTCCTTGCTGTACTTCTTCCCACAGGTGGCTCTGTATTCATGCTCAGTGGCGGTGCAGAAATGCCACCAGCCGCCTCCTTTCTTCCTGGAGAGGTGTCACTGGGAGGGCTACCTCTCAGGGAGAAGTTCTGAGAATAGCAAGTATTCTCAGTCCCAGAATACCCCAGGCATTCTTCAGATAACTGTTTCCATGATGTCTGCCCCCATCTTGTTTTCCTTCTTTCTCTCTAGGTGCAGTGTTGTGCCCTCTGAGCTCAGTCTCAGCCTAACCTGCTGACATTAAAATTCCATACTTTAAGCCCCACTGGTTGCAAGAATTCACAAAATTCAGCCCCTCTTGTTTTCAAAGCTAATGGTTTTGGGGATCCTCTTGTGTGTTCCCCTGTATGTTTCTCTCTTTCACCCTTCTCCACAACCATGGCTCCATTCCCTCAACAGCACCCACCATTCATTTCTCCCCTAAAAAAAATCTCTGTACTTCCTCCCTTCTTTGATGTGGCCTTTTCTCTCTCTTTAGTTCTCAAGTTCATTGCATCAATTTTCAGGTTGTATTCTGTGGTGTTTTAGATGATTTAGTAGTTATATATTTGTGTTCATAGGACAAGGTGAGTCTAGGATCCTGCTCCTTTGCTGCCATCTCCCAAACTCTTCTGGTATCCTTTTTTAATATTAAATGTGAGTTTTTTTCTGTTAAGAATATGTTGCATGTATGTCAAACAAAATTTATATGATAATGTAAATGCAAATGTATTTATGTGTCTTGTTTTTACCCTTAACAGTATTTCATAAATATTTTTCATTGCCACTGAGAATTATTGAAAAACTTACATTTTAATGGTTGTATAATCTATCATATGTATATACTATAATTTAGCTTCCCAATATTTTCTATATGTTTGGATTATTTCCAATTTTTCATTATTATATTTAAATGAGGGATGACTTTTGCCTCAACTCTGATTTTCTGGTAATAGAGATATTTATACTCGCCCTTTTTACCTGGCTATCAGGATGGGAAAGCACTTTGGCCTCTGTGAAATAACATCCTTCACCTGGGAGTCATTAAAATTTCACTCTGATTAACCAAGAAAACATGTAGGGAGTATATGGATTAAACAAAGATATTTAAGGGAGAGAAAAGAAAGTGAGATATGTGAGAAGCCATGACATGGAAGAAGTAGCCTTGCTTTGTGTTTCTCCAGAGATCAATCCCAGGATTAATAGAATTCTCAAGGAGGCATTTTTCAGTTCAAAATAATAAAAGTTTATTTTTATATACTGCTTACTCTGTGTCAAATACAGTTCTAAGTATGCTACATGTACATGTATTATGTTAAAAAAATAATCCTCTGGGCATCCCGGGTGGCTCAGCAATTTGGCACTGCCTTCAGCCCTGGGCCTGATCCAGGATCAGGTCCCGTGTCATGCTCCCTACTTGGAGCCTGCTTCTCCCTCTCTGCCTGTGATTGTGCCTCTCTCTCTCTCTCTCTCTCTCTCTCTCATAAATAAATAAATAAATAAATAAATAAATAAATAAATAAAATCTTTAAAAAAATAATCCTCTGAATATCCTATGAGTTAGGTACTATTATTATTCGTATGTTATACAGACACCAACCCCCAGATATGTTAAATAACTTGCCCAAGGTCACACAGCTAGTAAATGGTGAAGCCAGTATACATACATACCATTGTGTTTCTAAATTATTCAATTCTACATACTTGTCATATAAAAAGCATATGCTCAGAGTTAAAAGTATAAACACGATTGGAACTACTGATGACTGAACTCCTGACATCAAGGAACTGACAGGCAAATGTATGAGACCATTATATAAAAAAAAAAATAGGTGTACTATAATGTGGTCAGCTTCATGAGAGAAGTATTGTCGGAGTGCTATCAGGGCTAGGAAAGGGCCCCTTAGCCCAAAATAGAGGTTCAAGGAAAACTTCCTGTTGAAGTAGGTTCAGAAAGAGTATAAAATTTCATCTGGGACCAGTGGAAAACTTCTATGTTCTATTAGCAATTCTGCCATAGGCACAGGAGGATGAGGCAGGCTTGCTAATATTTATTGATTCGTGGGTTAGACTCTAAACCAAGGTGACTAATAAAGGAACTCCTAGATTGGGAAGAGAATTGCATTCAGCCATTGTTTATTAAAGTGTAATTATTTATATTTCACTTTCATGATTTAGACTTTATCTGTGTATCACCTGTATCATTATGTACTTAATATGGTTCCTTAAATAAACTGATTTATTATAGTAAGATTATCAAATGTAGCACTATGTCCATCCATGTCATTACAAATGGCAAGATTTCATACTTCTTTATGATTAATATCCCCCTGTATATGTATGTGTGTATATATATGTATATACACACATCTTCTTTATCCATTTATCAGTTGATGGCACTTGGGCTGTTTCCATAGTAATGTTGCTATAAACATCAAGGTGTATGTATCCCTTTGAATTAGTATTTATTCAAGCAATGCAATTGCTGGATCATAGGGTATTTCTATTTTTAACTTTTTGAGGAATCTCCATACTGTTTTCTGGAGTGGCTGAATCAGTCAAAGACAAATGCCATATGATTTCATTCATATGTGGAATTTAAGAAACAAAACAAATGAGCAAAGAGGAAAAAAAGAGAGAGAGGCAAACCAAGAAACAGACTCTTAACTATAGAGAACAAACTGATGGTTACCAGAGGGGAAATGGTTGGGGGGATGTATTAAACAGGTGATGGGGATTAAAGAGTACACCTATGTGATGAGCACCAGGTGTTGTACAGAAGTGTTGAACCTGAAACTAATATTACATTGTATGTTAACCAACTGTAATTTAAATTTAAAAATAGCATTACCATAAAGACAGTAAGTTTTACTCTTATAAATAGAAGACAAGCATAAAAATAAATGCATACTATTAGAAAATATTTATCTGCATACCATCTAAGACAATCCTTATTCTGCTATTAGTATGCATACCACATGTTGAAAAATACTAGGTGAAATAACCTCTTTAGGCCCTTCCTACAACAACATTCTGTGAATAGATGAATACCTCGTCTCCAATGTTTTATATTCAGCATATTTGTTTATATTCTTTCAACCTGTTGTTCACATTGCCCTGGCAAGTCCAGCTTTGTGTTTTGACCATGGAAACAGATGTAGTTGCCTCAATTCCTATGACATACTAATTAGACTTTCTTCCAAGATCAAATCATTTATCTCACCTTAGGAAGTGAATTACTACTGCTAATTTCTCTGCCTTACTCTTTTAAATTCACCACTAGCCTGACTTAAGAAGGTAATGTCCTGTCATTGTAGCTTCATGGTAGGCTGCTTTAACTACATTTGTGATATTGACTTGAGAGGAAAGGACTACTATAACACAGGAGCAGAGGAAGGAAAGAGTAAGGATGCAGTACTTCAATATGTATGTTAGTGGATATGTTTTAAGAAAGCACCAAAGAGGGACACCTGGGTTGCTCAGCGGTTGGGCACCTGCCTTCGGTTCAGGTCTGATCCAAGGATGCAGGATGGAGTCCCACATCGGGCTCCCTGCGAGGAGCCTGCTTCTCCCTCTGCCTGTGTCTCTGTCTCTGTCTCTCTCTCTCTCCGTGTGTCTCTCATGAATAAATAAGTAAAATCTTTATAAAAAAAGCAAGCACCAAAGACACAGTACCCTACTTCTTTTTTTCCCATTTCACTTTCTGAGGGAAGTGATAAGACTGCAATGGGCATAAGAATGAAAACCAATCTCCCATTAGTTTGAGAAACAGTGGGAAATGGACACAACTCCCCTGGTAGGGATGTGAGACCTGCTTGTGATAATGCAAGGATGATGAACATACGGGGCCTGTGTCTCTCTGGAGTAACTCAGTGATTAAGGAGTTCCTTTTCTCTTTATACATTTCCTTAGGCAATCTTATAGATTTATTGTTTAATATGAAAGCAAGAATGCAAATCTTTTTCTTTTACACTAAATAGGATCCTTCCCTGACTTAGGAATATACATTTTGGGGAGCAGGCCAAGCATGTTATTCCTTTACTACAGATGAGGCTGAGGTTCCCAGTTTTTCTGGTTTGGCTTGTTTGCTAAGCCTCTTTCCTCCTCCAATTTATAGGTGTGGTATCATCTAGATCTAGTGTGAAAAATCCATGCATACCCAACCTCCTAGCCCCAACACACATACCACACACACACACACACACACACACACACACACACACCACTAGCCAAGGTCTTTGCTCATAAAGTTATCAGCCTGAGTACAACTAAAATTATGAAAGTTTTAGCAGGCCTCCTAGAGATTGCCTAGGAAGGTGCTCTACTAGGAGAATTTCATACCCTGTCATCTACTCCTTACCCATTGGCCATTCCTAAGCTGAATTTAATCATGTCTCTGAATGCTTTTTTAATTATTTATGATAGACAGAGAGAGAGAGAGAGAGAGAGAGAGAGAGGGAGGCAGGCAGAGACACAGGCAGAGGGATAAGCAGGTTCCATGCCAGGAGCCCGACGTGGGACTCGATCCCAGGACCCCAGGTTCGCGCCCTGGGCCAAAGGCAGGTGCTAAACTGCTGAGCCACCCAGGGATCCCTCTGAATGTTTAAATTAAGCAATTTAGTTATTAATTGTATAAGTTAGTCTATTCATATATACAAGGATGGGAGTTATGGGAAACATGGAGGCATATTCCCAATATCTATGGCCAGAAAGAGACTCTATGGCTAGTAGATTTAAGAGCTGCCATTGCTAAGGATAATAATTATCCTTTATTGAGTGCTTTCTTTGTGCTAGTCACTGTGTTTTGTAGAGTATAATCTCGTCAGAGGCATCTCCAGTTTTTGTGAGGCCTGAAGCTTATATAGCTTTGGGGACCATCTTTAAGAAAAACACACTGGTCCTTCCCAGAGTCTTGAAAAGAGCTCATTCAAGTGAGGGGTTCTGAAGCTCAAGCTTCATTAATTTCACTGTAAAGCCATTTCTTTTTTTTTTTATTTATTTATGATAGGCACACAGTGAGAGAGAGAGAGAGGCAGAGACACAGGCAGAGGGAGAAGCAGGCTCTATGCACCGGGAGCCCGACGTGGGATTCGATTCTGGGTCTCCAGGATCGCGCCCTGGGCCAAAGGCAGGCGCTAAACTGCTGCGCCACAGAGGGATCCCTGTAAAGCCATTTCTGTATCTTATCTAATCATTTTGGCAACTCTGAGAAGTACTGGAACTAACAATATACCTTTAAAAAAGATAGATGAGGAAATTGACTTATAGAGGAGTAGAGTCACTTACCCAAGGTTGTATGGTTTGTAAATTGTCATTGTTTTTCTCCCACAATCTCCTCCCAGGCTTTCTCCTCCTTATCTAACTAGATTTCTTTCTCCAAAATATCCTTATTTTTTTCTGGTAATAAACTTAACACTGTCCTCTGGGATGTGTGGGGAGAGATCTTAGGCCATTTCAGACAAAGAAAGCAAGATGAGTCAAAGTATAGAAGATGGAACAAGCCTGGCATTCTTAGGGATTTGTAATGCAGGTAAGCAGCAAGAGCTCTGCTGCTTGAGAGGTAGGTAGACTCCAGATCACAGCAGATTAAAGATAATTCTCAAGGTGCCGCTTTAGTTTCTGAGGTGCATGATGATTCCATTCAAGTAGTTAGGTGGTGAACTACAGCAAGGAGAACAGAGAGTTTGGTGCAAACTAAGAAAAGATAAGATGATTAGAAGACGTTCAGGTAGAAATATTAAGGAAGTGGGCATATATGTGTTGGGAAGTACTGGGCTCTGAATCTCAATTTCCTTATTTGGAAAAAAATAGGATCCTGGAGAGTATAATACCTACTTTCCAGGGTTGATATCAGAAATAAATGTGAAGGGATCCCTGGGTGGTTCAGCGGTTTAGTGCCTGCCTTCAGCCCAGGGCGCAATCCTGGAGTCCTGGGATCAAGTCCCACATCAGGATCCCTGCATGGAGCCTGCTTCTCTGCTGTCTCTGTCTCTCATGAATAAATAAATAAAATCTTTAAAAAAGAAATAAGAAATGATGAATGTAAAAGCACCTGGCCCAGTAACTTCCCCTATTAGGTATTGAATACACAGTAGCTATTATTATGTATTCTGTTCCTCTGCTTTCTCCCTCCCTCTACTTTGTTTCTTTCTCTTCTCTTTCCTCCCCTCTAAAAGAATTGTGGTAGAAAAGAGGCACTGAAAAGAGCTTGTGGTTGCTTGTGAATTTCTGGCTTCCTATTAAAATGAGTTAGAGAACGACTTTCAGGCAAGGACAAAGAAATCCTGGAAATGTGGCTGTTATCCTATGGATCCAGCTCTACAGGGATCCTTTATCAATGCTTCACTGAGAGGCACTCTCAAGGCTTTGAGAACTCTATTATTCTTAGAGGTCTGGTATCTGAGAGACTAAAGGAGCTTTCACTATTCTCAGTTCCTTCCATTTTTCGTTCCCCACCCATTCTTTCACCTTCACTTCCTTCCCTTATTATCCACCCCCCAAATCTCACATCCCTTTCATCCTCCCCTGGTGAGTTAGCTTAACTAGAAAAGATAGTGATCAAGCTGTGTGCTTGTAAGCCTCTTCCTGAGACAATAAGGAAGTGAAATTGGCCTGAGTTACACCTGCTGCTGCTTGAGACTGAGGAGACCGCCAAGGGCAAGCCAGAACTCCCAGCCAGGGCCCTGCCCCACCCCCTCCCTTCTCCCTGACAGTTCTCAGCCCCACCCTGCTCCACCTCCCAATACACTCTCCAGCTGCTTGCCTGCCCCATTTAAGTAACTCCACCCTCTTGACAGTCTAGCCTGACGGGATTCAGAGTCACCCCATCCACTCAGGTCGCCCAGCGAGCACTTTTGGTTCTGACTCACATAAGCGCGAGGTTCCTAATGGGACAACTTAGATTGTCTTTAAGAAATCTCGCCCCAGACAACCCGCACGAGTTGTTGCCATTTTTCACTGAACTCTCTCCCGTGAGATGGGGGTGCCCTTACATGTTTCCACCAAACGTAGACATTTGTTCCCCAACCCTCCTCTCCGATGCTAAAACCTGCCCCGGGCCTTTTTTTAAAACTAGGCGCTGGGCTGTGTGGCGTCAGTAGTAAAGGGATCCCCTTGAATTATCTTCTCCTGGGTTTCTGTCTTGAAGGAATCCACTGCCTCAACTTTGTATTCAAGTAGTATTTGGGGACTTGGCTTGATTTTCTTAGCTCCTACCCTAGTCCTCTTTTCAAGGGTGTATGGTGGGCTTGGCTGGAGCTGAATTAGCGGAGGTGAAAGGGAAACGGAGGATCCTCAGTCTTGGCCACTTTGACTCAGAGTAATACCCTCCAGTTCCATCCATGTCGAAGCAAATGGTGGGTATTTGTCGTTTCTAATGGCTGAGTAATATTCCATTGTATACATAAACCACATCTTCTTTATCCATTCATCTTTCGATGGACACCGAGGCTCTTTCCACAGTTTGGCTATTGTGGCCATTGCTGCTAGAAACATCGGGGTGCAGGTGTCCCGGCGTTTTATTGCATCTGCATCTTTGGGGTAAATCCCCAACAGTGCAATTGCTGGGTCGTAGGGCAGGACTATTTTTAACTCTTTGAGGATGCTCCACACAGATTTCCAGAGGGGCTACACCAGTTCACATTCCCACCAACAGTGTAAGAGGGTTCCCTTTTCTCCGCATCCTCTCCAACATTTGTGGTTTCCTGCCTTGTTAATTTTCCCCATTCTCACTGGTGTGAGGTGGTATCTCATTGTGGTTTTGATTTGTATTTCCCTCATGGCAAGTGATGCAGAGCATTTTCTCATGTGCATGTTGGCCATGTCCATGTCTTCCTCTGTGACATTTCTCTTCATGTCTTTTGGCCATTTCATGATTGGATTGTTTGTTTCTTTGGTGTTGAGTTTAATAAGTTCTTTGTAGATTCTGGAAACTAGCCTTTTATCTGATATGTCATTTGCAATATCTTCTCCCATTCTGTAGGTTGTCTTGTAGTTTTGTTGACTGTATCCTTTGCTGTGCAAAGCTTCTCATCTTGATGAAGTCCCAATAGTTCATTTTTGCTTTTGTTTCTTTTGCCTTCGTGGATGTATCTTGCAAGAAGTTACTGTGGCCAAGTTCAAAAAGGGTGTTGCCTGTGTTCTCCTCTAGGATTTTGATGGAATCTTGTCTCACATTTAGATCTTTCATCCATTTTGAATGGAAGACCAAAGGAAAAAAGAGAAAAGAAGAAAAAAAGAAAAAAAGAGAAGAAAAAGAGAAAGAAAAAGAAAGGTGGAAAAAAAAGGCGGTGGGGAAGCAATCAGAAATCAAAAAGAAAGAAAAAGAACACAAAACAAAACAAAACAAAAAAACAAAAAACACGTGGGAGTATCTTCTGATTCTGTATACTTTAAGTCCCTTGCCTTCATCTGGAACTGGTCTGTCTAGCTGGTCTTCTGGGGGAGGGGCTTGCTGTGCTGATTTTCAGGTGTTAGCACTTGGGGGGAGCTGCTCTGCCCCCTGCCTGGTGCAGGGCTCAGTGGGGGTTGTTTACCCCGTGAGGCCCCAGGAGGAACAGCCACAGTGGCGGGGGGCAGCTCTGGAAACCTGGATTCAGCCCCCGCAGTAACTCCGGGGCTCTCTGTCTGCAGGGCCTGGAGGGTCCGTGGCAGGGCCACTGATCTGCTCAGCTCGGGGCAGGGGCGTCCTTGCTGTCCTGGGCCCTCCCGGCCTCTGCTTGTCCCGGGGGTAGGCCGGATCCTGGGCTGTGTCCCCGCGCCCTGTGCTCCGGGGCCTGTGCTGTTGGATTCGCGCTCCCGGCCCTGCAGCCCCCTCCGCGGAGCCGAGCCCGAGCCCCTCCCGCTGTGCGCGCTGCAGCCCTTAGGGAGCTCGGCGCACTCTCCTGCGTGTGCGCAGGTGCCTGTTAGTGTCCCCCGGGAGCCTGAGGGCATCCCCGCCCTCCTGGGTCCTGCTTTAACCCCCTGCGGGCGCCTTTCCGCCCCAGAAGCTTGGTGCAGCTCCTGCTTCTCCAGGATGGGGCTCTCCTGTCCTAGGGGCACTCACCCAGGCCTCAGCCAGGCTCCTCGTGGGGCCCCTCCCCCTTGGAGGCCTTTTGTTTCTTTATTTCTTCCCCCCCCCCTTCCTACCTTGATAGAAGGGCGAACTCTTCTCACTGTAGCATTCTAGCTGGTCTCTCTTTAAATCTCAGGCCGAATTCGTAGATTTTCAGGATGATTTGAAGGTTGTCTAGGTAATTTGTTGGGGACAGGTGATTTGGGGACCCTACTCTTCCGCCATCTTGCCCCTCCTCAATTTATTTTATTTAAATGTTCCTTGTATGTTTGGAGAAGAAGTTAGAGTAGTGGGACAGGATGCTGGATTTAAATATCTGTAACATGCTAGGTGCTTTGTGTAATAAACTAAAAGATATTATCTTGTACTTTAAATACATGTAATGTGGGCAAACTAAACTTTGGAATTATTAAACATTTTAAATTAAGAAGATATAACCTAACGCTATAGCCAAATCTAGGTATTTGATATAACACAGGTATCAAATCACTAGCATTTTGATCACTTTATTGTAACCTCAAACACATCACTTCTTTTTTTTATTTAAATTCAACTTGCCAATATATAGTATAACAGCCAGCATTCATCATATCACATGCCCTCCTTAACGCATCATTTCTAAAATAGAATTCATCATCACTCCTGGACTCTTCCCCCAACCGTCATTCCAAACCCCTACTTTTCATTTCCCTGGTTGTGCAACTTATCATTGTCATAATTTTAATGAGGTTATTTAAGCTCTGCACTTGAGTTTTCTGATTGGTGAATTCATGTTACTAATAGAGACTACCACATAAGGTTGCAGTAAGGAAAAACACTGTTAATTTTATAAAGCATTTAGAAGAATAAATGACAGTGTAGTAAACAGTGGGGGAAATATGGTTGTTGTGGTTCCCATACTCCATGCACAAAATACTGGCATCAACTTTTCTCTCTTCCTCAGTTTCCTTATCTACCTTGTTGCCAAGTACTAGTATTTTTCCCTTTGTATCTAGCATCAGTTCCTTTCTTTTTTATTCTATCACCACCTTAACTTAGTCCAGAGGTACAATTAGCCTACAGACCAAAAACAGCTCACACACGTTTACACGTTTTGTTTGCCCTAAATTGTTAAAATTTTCATTTAAAACTGTATTTAAATTGGTAATGTATTCCATATTGCTTAAAAGTCAAAAGACACAAAAGCATATACAGTAATGAGTCACCCTCTTATTCCTGTCCCCTAGACACTCATTTTGCCTCACTGGAGGCAACTAAAGTTATGTTTGTTAGAGGTGCTTCCACAATTATTTTATGCATATCAAAAAATGAGTAAATGTTACATTTTTTTCTTCCCCTTCACTTTTATACACACTTAGTAAGACTCTCTGCATATTGCTCTACACCTTGCTTTGTCTACTTGAAAATTTACTTTGGAGACCTTTACATATCTGATGTAAAGAAATACCTAAATTCTTTTGTGTGACTGTGTACTTTTTCATTATAGTTGACCCTTGAACAACATGGGTTTGAAATGTGTGAATCCATTTATACATGGATTTTTTTGGATAAATACAGTACAGTACTATAAATGTATTTTCTTTTATTTTTTTAGAGAGATAGAGAGAGAGAGAGTAAGCAAGCATGCATACAAGTGGGGAGGTAGGGCAGAGAGAGAAGGAGAAAGAATCCTTTGCAGGCTTCATGCTCAACATGGAGCCCCATGCAGGGCTCTATCTCACAACCCTGAGATCATGACCTGAGCCAAAATCAAGAGTTGAATGCTCAAATGACTGGGGCACCCAGGTGCCCCCCCTTCCTTATGATTTTCTTAATACTATTTTATTTTTTCTAGCTTTATTGTAAGAATACTTTATGTAATACACATACAAAATATGTGTTAGCTATTTATACTGTTGGTAAGGCTTCTGGTCAACAGTAGGCTCTTAGTAGTTAAGTTTTTGAGAGTCAAACATTATATGTGGATTTTTGACTGTGCGGGGATCAGCTCCCCTAACTCCTTCACTATTCAAGGGTTAACTACATGTGAATAAGCCACAATTTATTAAACAGTCTTCTACTGAATAGCATTTAATATATTTCCCAACTTCTGCAGTGTTGTTTGTAACAGCAATAAAAACCTTGTAAGATCAAGGTGCCAGCACGACCAGGTTCTGATGAGAACCCTTTTCCTGGCTTGCAGAAGGCTATCTTTGTCATGTATGCTCACATAACCTCTTCTCTGTGCTCCTAGAGAAAAAGAGTGAGTTCTCTGGCGTCTCTTCTTATAAGGACACTAATCTCATTGGATGAATATAATGATATAACAGTTCTGATTTCTCCAAATTCCTAACATGTGCCTTTAAAGATAATTATCAGGACAGCCTTTTTGCTACTTCCCTTTTTTCTAAGTGTAACCATGCAAATTTCTTGACCTAGAATCATTTTTCTTATTTTAAAAAATTGATCATTTATTCCTCTAGAGCATCTCTCACTTTTTCTGCATTCCTCTTCCATTTTATTTCCCCTTGAAATACTCACAAACCAGGAGCAGTGTCCTCAGAAAGATCTTCACATTGCTGAGTATATAGTTAACTTTTAATAATTTGGGGCTGATTATCCTAGCTTTTTGTTTCTTTCTGTGCTGTCAATTATCGTGTTGTTTCATCTTCAATTAGAATGGGAATGTATGGTGTGAATTTATTTTCTTGTTTTTTAGAACTAGTTCTGATAAATAAATACTATGTAGTTCCTCTAGATTTTGTAGCTATATTCTAGAATCAATATGTAGCCTTGAAAAATAATAATCAATATATAGTCTTGATGATTATTGGTTCCTTTATTAACCTGACCTCTTGGAACAAACAAAAACAAAACAAACAAACAAACAAAAAAAAAAACCCTGACCTCTTGGGGTCCTACAAATTGAGATGGCCCAGGACTCTTCTAGAACTTCTTGACTTGGTGGATCTCAGTCCAGGCAGTGAGTGGAAATGCCATTCAAGAGATGAAGTCTTGGGACGCCTGGGTGACTCAGTGGTTGGGCATCTGCCTTCAGTTCAAGGCGTGATCCCAGAATCCTGGATCCAGTCCCACATCAGGCTCCTTGCAGGAAGCCTTTTTCCCTCTCTGCCTGTGTGTCTGCCTCTCTCTCTCTCTCTCTCTCTCTTAAATAAATAAATAAATAAATTTTTTTTTAAAGAGAGATAAAACCTATATCTTTAAGCACCTGTTATACTAACAACCATGAACAAGGACCACTGTATTTTTGTACATTCTTTTTGGTTCCTGCAGTGGCACCAAGTTTAATTTGTTGAAGGAGACTATTACATGAAATAATGGTGTATTAAGTGAATTGTGTGGCATTTTACATGATGTTGTAAAGCAGTGAACTTATACTACTGTGGCTTTTTGTCCTTTTTCTAAACTGATGCCTTAACGCCATGCTGGAGCTCTGTATTCCTAAAGGTTTTGTTTGATGGTTAACATCATGATTAATGAGAATCCTTTAATACTCTCTGCAACTGTTTAATCATGGAGCTCACTGCTAAGGTATGAAATCACCTCCATTATTATGATCTTCAACATCATCAAACTATTCCAAACTGCAGGATAGTAGCAAGGACTTCAAGGGGTAAAGAAAGCTTTGTTATCAGATACTGCCCCTGGATTCAAATCCCAATAATTTACCAGTTATATGGCCTTGGGATTACTTAATCTCTCTGATCCCCTATTTCCTCATGTGTATAACTGAATCAACAATAGTACCTACCTCACAGGGATTGTGAAGATTAAATATGTCCTATTGGAAATGCCATAGGAATGGATACTATGATACCTAGGATTTGCTTAAAAATACCCATTGGTGTAGGGAGAATTGCGTTGGGATACAGATGAAACAACGTTACATGAGCTCACATACTATATGGGGGATCATCTTTACTTTTGTATGCATTTGAAATTATACATAATAAAATAGATTTTTAATGCTATTAAAGCATTAGGAAGACGGGCAAGATGGCGGAAGAGTAGGGTCCCCAAATCACCTGTCTGCACCAAATTACCTAGATAACCTTCAAATCATCCTGAAAATCTACGAATTCGGCCTGAGATTTAAAGAGAGACCAGCTAGAATGCTACAGTGAGAAGAGTTCGCCCTTCTATCAAGGTAGGAAGACGGGGAAAAAGAAATAAAGAAACAAAAGGCCTCCAAGGGGGAGGGGCCCCGCGAGGAGCCGGGCTGAGGACGGGGCGAGTGCCCCCAGGGCAGGAGAGCCCCATCCCGGAGAAGCAGGAGCTGCACCAACTTTCCTCGCAGAAAGGTGCCCGCAGGGGGTTAGAGCAGGACCCAAGAGGGCGGGGATGCCCTCGGGCTCCCTGGGACACTAACAGGCACCTGCGTCGCGCAGGAGAGTGCCCCGAGCTCCCTAAGGGCTACAGCGCACACGGCGGGACCCAGAGTAGCTTGGACGGGCTTGGGCGGTGGCTCCACGGAGGGGGCTGCACAGCTGGGAGCGCGAATCCAACAGCACAGGCCCCGGAGCACAGGGCGCCGGGACACAGCCCAGGATTCGGCCTCCCGCCGGGACAAGCAGAGGCCTGGAGGGCCCAGGACAGCAAGGACGCCCATGCCCCGAGCTAAGCAGATTAGTGGCCGCCCAACGGACCCTCGAGGCCCAGCAGACAGAGAGCCCCGGAGTTACTGCAGGGGCTGAATCCAGGTTTGCAGAGCTGCCCCCGCCACTGTGGCTGTTCCTCCTGGGGCCTCACGGGGTAAACAACCCCCACCCCACTGAGCCCTGCACCAGGCAGGGGGCAGAGCAGGTCCCCCCAAGTGCTAACACCTGAAAATCAGAACAGCAGGCCCCTCCCCCAGAAGACCAGCTAGACCAGTTCCAGAGGAAGTCAAGGGACTTAAAGTATACAGAATCAGAAGATACTCCCCCGTGTTTTTTGTTTTTTTTTTTTTTTGTTTTGTATTTTTTTTCTTTCTTTCTGATTTCTGATTGCTTCCCCCACCCCCTTGTTTTTCTTCACCTTTCTTTTTCATTCTCTTTTTCTTCTCTTTTTCCCCCTTTTTTTCTTCTCTTTTTTCCTTTGGTCTTTTCTTTCCTTCTCTCTCTCTCTCTTTCTCCTTTTCCCAATACAACTTGTTTTTGGCCACTCTGCACTGACCAAAATGACTAGAAGGAAAACCTCACCTCAAAAGAAAAAATCAGAAGCAGTCCTCTCTCCCACAGAGTTACAAAATGTGGATTATAATTCAATGTCAGAAAGCCAATTCAGAAGCACTATTATAAAGCTACTGGTGGCTCTAGAAAAAAGCATAAAGTACTCAAGAGACTTCATGAATGCTGAATTTAGAACCAATCAGGCAGAAATTAAAAATCAATTGAATGAGATGCAATCCAAATTAGAAGTCCTAACGACGAGGGTTAACGAGGTGGAAGAACGAGTGAGTGACATAGAAGACAAGTTGATGGCAAAGAGGGAAACTGAGGAAAAAAGAGACAATTAAGAGACCATGAAGACAGATTAAGGGAAATAAACAACAGCCTGAGAAAGAAAAACCTACGTTTAATGGGGGTTCCTGAGGGCGCCGAAAGGGACAGAGGGCCAGAATATGTATTTGAACAAATCCTAGCTGAAAACTTTCCGAATCTGGGAAGGGAAACAGGCATTCAGATCCAGGAAATACAGAGATCGCCCCCTAAAATCAATAAAAACCGTTTAACACCTCAACATTTAATAGTGAAGCTTGCAAATTCTAAAGATAAGGAGAAGATCCTTAAAGCAGCAAGAGACAAAAAGTCCCTGACTTTTATGGGGAGGAGTATTAGGGTAACCGCAGACCTCTCCACAGAGACCTGGCAGGCCAGAAAGGGCTGGCAGGATATATTCAGGGTCCTAAATGAGAAGAACATGCAACCAACAATACTTTATCCAGCAAGGCTCTCATTCAAAATGGAAGGAGAGATAAAGAGCTTCCAAGACAGGCAGGAACTGAAAGAATATGTGACCTCCAGACCAGCTCTGCAAGAAATTTTAAGGGGGACTCTTAAAATTCCCCTTTAAGAAGAAGTTCAGGGGAACAATCCACAAAAACAAGGACTGAATAGATATCATGGTGACACTAAACTCATATCTGTCAATAGTAACTCTGAACGTGAACGGGCTTAATGACCCCATCAAAAGGCGCAGGGTGTCAGACTGGATAAAAAAGCAGGACCCATCTATTTGCTGTCTACAAGAGACTCATTTTAGACAGAAGGACACCTACGACCTGAAAATAAAAGGTTGGAGAACCATTTACCATTCAAATGGTCCTCAAAAGAAAGCAGGGGTTGCCATCCTTATATCAGATAAATTGAAATTTACCCCGAAGACTATAGTGAGAGATGAAGAGGGACACTATCTCATACTCAAAGGATCTATCCAACAAGAGGACTTAACAATCCTCAATATATATGCCCCGAATGTGGGAGCTGCCAAATATTTAAACCAATTAATAACCAAACTGAAGAAATACTTTGATAATAATACACTTATACTTGGTGACTTGAATCTAGCTCTTTCTACCCTCGATAGGTCTTCTAAGCACAACATCTCCAAAGAAATGAGAGCTTTAAATGATACACTAGACCAGATGGATTTCACAGATATCTATAGAACTTTACATCCAAACTCAACTGAATACACATTCTTTTCAAGTGCACATGGAACTTTCTCCAGAACAGACCACATACTGGGTCACAAATCGGGTCTGAACCGATACCAAAAGATCGGGATAGTCCCCTGTATATTCTCAGACAATAATGCCTTGAATTAGAACTCAATCACAACAAGAAGTTTGGAAGGACCTCAAACACATGGAAGTTAAGGACCATCCTGCTAAAAGATGAAAGGATCAACCTGGAAATTTTCATAGGCATTTTCATAGGCATTGCATTGAACGTGTAAATTGCCCTGTGTAGCAAAGACATTTTCACAGTATTAAATCTTCCAATCCATGAGCATGGAATATTTTTCCATCTCTTTGTGTCTTCCTCAGTATCCTTCAGCAGTGTTCTCTAATTTTTAGAGTATACATCTTTACCTCCTTGGTTAGGTTTATTCCTAGGTATCTTATGCTTTTGGGTGCATTTGTCAATGGGATTGACTCCTTAAATTCACTTTCTTCAGTTTCATTGTTAGTATATAGAAATGCCACTGATTTCTGGCATTCATTTTGTATCCTGCCACACTGCCACATTGCTGTATGAGTTGTAGTAATCTTGGTTGGAATCTTTTAGGTTTTCTATGTACAGTATCATGTGATCTGAAAAGAGGGACGGTTTGCCTACTTCGTTGCCAATTTGAAAGCTTTTACTTCTCTTTGTTGTTTGATTGCTGAGGATAGGATTTCTAGTACTATGTTGAAAAGCAGTGGTGAGAGTGGACATCCATGTTCCGTTCCTGATCTTAGGGGAAATACTGCCAGTGTTTCCCCATGGAGAATGATATTTGCTGTGGGCTTTTCATAGATGGCTTTTAAGATGCTGAGGAATGTACCGTCTATCCTTACACTCTGAAGAGTTTCTTTCTTTTTTCCAAAGAGTTTTGATCAGGAATGGAGGCCGTATTTTGTCAAATGCTTTCTCTGCATCTCTTGAGAGGATCATATGCTTCTTGTTTTTTCCCTTGTTGATGAGATCTATCACATTGATAGTTTTACAAGTGTTGAACCACCCTTGCATCCTGGGGATAAATCCCCCGTGATCATGGTGAATAATCTTCTTAATGTACGGTTGGATCCTATTGGCTAGTACCTTGTTGAGAATTTTTGCATCTGTATTCATCAGGGATATTGGTCTATAATTCTCCTTTTGGGTGGGGTCTTTGGTTTTGGAATTAAGATAATGCTGGCCTAATGAGATGGGTTTGGAAGTATTGTGTCCCTTTCTATCTTTCAAAACAGCTTTAGTAGAATTGGTATTGTTTCTTCTTTGAATGTTTGATAAAATTGACCAGGGAAGCCATCTGGCCCGGGACTTTTGTGTCTTGGGAGGTTTTGGATGACTGCTTCAATTTCCTCTTTGGTTATTAGCCTGTTCAAGTTTTCTATTTCTTCCTGTTCCAGTTTGGTAGTTTGTGGTTTTCCCAAAATGCATCCATTACTTCTTGATTGCCTAATTTATTGGCATAGAGCTGCTTATAATATGTTTTTAAATCCTTTATTTCCTTGGTATTGGTTGTGATCTCTCCATTTTCATTCCTGATTTTATTAATTAGAGTCTTTTTTTCTTTTTAATGTTACTACCTAATGGTTTATCTATCTTATTAATTCTTTTCAAGAACCAAATCCTGGTTTTGTTGATCTGTTTTCCAGTTCTCTGGTCTCTATTTCACTGAGTTCTGTTGGAATATTTATTAGCTCTCTTCTTCTGCTTGGGGTAGGTTTTATTTGCTGCTCTTTCTCCAGCCCCTTTAGGTTCAAGGTTACCTTGTGTATTGGAGTTTTTTCCAATTTTATGGGGGATGCTTGTATTGGGATGTATTTCCCTCTTAGGACCACTTTTTCTGTATCCCCAAAATTTTGAGTGGTTGTATCTTCATTTTCATTAGTTTCCATGAATCTTTTTAATTCTTCTATAATTTCCTAGTTGACCCATACGTCTTTCAGCAGGATGCTCTTTAACCTCCACTGCTTGAGTTTCTTCCAAGTTTTCTTCTTGTGATTGAGTTCAAGTTTCAAAGCCTTGTGGTCTGAAAATATGCAGGGGATGATCCCAATCTTTTGGAATCGGTTAAGACCTGATTTGTGACCCAGTATGTGGTCTATTCTGGGGAAAGTTCCATGTGCACTTGAGAAGAATGTGTATTCACTTGCATTTGGATGTAAAGTTCTATAAATATCTGTGAAATCCATCTGGTCCAGTGTATCATTTAAAGCTCTTGTTTTGTTTTTTTTTTTTTTGAGATGTTGTGCTTAGAATATCTGTCATTTGAAGAAAGTGCCATGTTAAAGTCCCCTACTATTTGTGTATTATTATCTAAGTATGTCTTTACTTTGGTTATTAATTGATTGATATACTTGGCAGCCCCCACACGAGGGGCATAAATATTCATGATTGTTACCACTTCTTGTTCAATAGATGCTGTAAGTATGATATAGTGTCCCTCTTCATCTCTTACTACAGTCTTAGGGATAAACTTTAATTTACCTGATATGAGGATTGCTACCCCAGCTTTCTTTTCAGGACATTTGAATGGTAAATTGTTCTTCACCCTTTCATTTTCAGGCTGTAGGTGTACTTAGGTCTCAAACGAGTCTCTTGTAGACAGTGAATAGATGGGTCTTGATTTTTCATCCAGTCTGAAACCCTGCATCTTTTGATGGGATCTTTTAGCCCACTCACATTCAGAGTAACTTACGAAAGATATGAATTTAGTGTCATCGTAATATCTATTCATTCCCTGTTTTGTGGATTATTTCTTTGGGCTTCCTCTTTCTTTTACTGGCCCCCCCTTACTATTTCTTTCAAATCTGGTTTGGTGGTCACATATTCTTTCAGTTTCTGCCTATCTTGGAAGCTCTTTATCTCTCCTTCTGTTCTGAATGAGAGCCTTGCTGGATAAAGTCTTCTTGGCTGCATGTTTTTCTCATTTAGAACCCCGAATATGTCCTGCCAATGCTTTCTGGCCTTCCAGGGCATTGTGGAGAAGTATGCTGTTAATCAGATTTTTCTTCCCATATAAGTTAAGAATCTCTTTTCTTTCTCTTCTTTAAGGATTTTCTGTCTATCTTTGAATTTGCAAGTTTCAGTATTAAAGATGGAGATTTCAAAGAGTTTTTATTGATTTGGGGGGGTGCACCCTCTATCTCCGGCATCCAAATGCCTGTTTCCCTCACAAATTAGGGAATTTCTCAGCTATGATATGTTCAAATATGGTTTCTGGCCCTCTATCCGTCTGGGCATTTTCTAGAACCCCAATTATACATAGATTCTTCCTTTGAGGGTATCATTTATTTCCCTTAACCTTTCCTCTTGGTTTTTTCATTGTTTTTCTCTTCTATCCTCAGCTTCCTTCCTTGCCATCAACTTCTCTTCTATGTCACTCTTTCTTCTACCTCATTAAGCACCGTCATTAGGACCTCCAGTTTGGATTGCATATCATTTAATTCATTTTTAGTTCTGGCCTGATTCGATCTAAATTCTGCAGTCATGAAGTCTCTTGAGTCCTTCATGCTTTCTTCCAGAGACATCAGTAGCTTTATAATTGTGCTTCTGTATTGGCTTTGTGACATTGAACTGTAATCCAAATTTTGTAACTCTGTGGCAGAGAGTGCTGTTTCTGATTCTTTCTTTTGTGATAAGTTCTTTTTTCTAGCCATTTTCTTCAGTGTAGAGTGGCTGTATGAGAAGGCTGAGTCAAGAATATCAACCATGACCCAAGTAAATGTCCCCCTAGATGATTCTTGTTAGAAGCGAAAACCCTCCTCTCTGTTGTGTTCTGGTTATTCTCTCTTTAAATCTCAGGGCGAGCCATCAGGGTAAGATGGCAGAGGAGTAGGGTCCCCAACATCACCTGTCCCCACCAACTTACCTAGATAGCTTTCAAATAATCCTGAAAACCTATGAATTCGACCTGATATTTAAGGAGAAAATAGCTGGAACTCTACAGAGAGAAGTGTTTGCACATCTAACAAGGTAGGAGGGTAGGAAACAAAATAAAAAAGAATCAAGTGGGGAGGGACCCCTGCAAGGAGCTGGGCTAAGGCCAGGAGGTGAAAGCCTCTAGGACACGAAAGCCCAGTCCCAGATGAGGCAGGAACTTTAAGAATCTGCACCGGATTCTTCCCAGATGGAAAGGCCCTTAGCAGGGAAACCAGGAAGAACTGCACGAAGGGCAATGGAGCCTCCAGGTTACTAGGGTCACTAACAGAGGAAGTGTGCCCAGGGAGAGCATGCCACAGACTGTGGACCAAGCCTAGTAAAGGGCTGGATGTGCACTCACAGGGCCTCAGGAGAAGCTCAGGCTGCACCCTGCTGCCTTTGGGAACCAGGGCCCTGGGAGCACAACCAGCAGCACAGGCCCTGGATTCCAGGGCACCAGGGGACACAGCTCAGGATCCTGCGCTTCCCCCGAGATAGGTGGAGGCGGGGAGGGCACAGGACAGGAAGGACTCTTCTGCTGCCGGGCACCCCCACGTTGTGAAGATCAGTGCCCACCGCCCCCAGGAACATCCAGGCCAGTGTGTACTGGGAGACGGTGGTAGTTACTGCAGGAGCTGGCTCCAGAGCTGGAAGGCTGGCCATTGCCAGTGTTGTTGTTTCTCCCGATGTCACCCTATACCTGGGACAGAATGGGGCCACCAGGGAACAGGGACCTCACAGGGTAAACAACTCCCACTGAGTGGTGCATGCGACTGAGAATCAGCATAGCAGGCCACTCTCCAGAAGACCAGCTGGAAGGACAGGGAAAGAGCAAATTCTTGGTGGAGCAGTGCTGGAAAGCTCCAGGGGAAGGCAAGGGATTTACAGTATATAGAACCAGAGTATTTCCCTCCTTGTTTTTTTTCTTTTTTCTTCCTTTTTCCAGTACAACTCGTTTTTGGCCACTCTGTACTGAGCAAAATGACTAGAAATAAGAACTCACCATGAAAGAAAGAATCAGAAACAGTACTCTCTGCCACAGTTACAGAATTTGGGTTACAATTTGATGTCACAAAGCCAATTCAGAAGCACAATTATAAAGCTACTCGTGGCTCTCAAAAAAAGCATAAACAAATAAAGAGACTTCATGACTGCAGAATTTAGATCAAATCAGGCTGAAATTAAAAACTAATCAAATGAGATGCAATCCAAACTGGAGGTCCTAACGATGGTGGTTAATGAGGTAGAAGAAAGAGTGAGTGACATAGAAGACAAGTTGATGGCAATGAAGGAAGCTGAGGAAAAAAGAGAAAAACAATGAAAGGACCAAGAGGAAATGCTAAGGGAAATAAATGACAGACTCAGAAGGAAAAAAATCTACATTTAACTAGGGTTCCAGTGGGCACCAAAAGGGACAGAGGACCAGAAAGTATATTTGAACAAATCATAGCTGAGGACTTCCCTAATTGGGGGAGGGAAACAGGCATTCAGATCCAGGAGATAGAGAGATCCTCCTTAAAATCAATAGAAACCATTCAATACCTTGATATTTAATACTGAAACTTGCAAATTCCAAAGACAAAGAGAAAACCTTTAAAACAGCAAGAGACAAGAGATCCCTAACTTATATGGGGAGAAATATTAGATTATCAGCAGACCACTCCACAGAGGCCTGGCATGCCAGAAAGGGCTGGCAGGATATATTCAGGGTCCTAAATGAGAAGAACATGCAGCCAAGAAGACTTTATCCAGCAAGGCTCTCATTCAGAATAGGAGAGAGAAAGAGCTTCCAAGATAGGCAGGAACTGAAAGAATATGTGACCACAAAGCCAGCTCTGCTAGAAATACTAAGGGGGATTCTGTAATAGAAAGAGGAAGTTCAAGGGAACAATCTACAAAAACAGGGACTGAATAGTATCATGATGACACTACATTCATATATTTCAATAGTAACTTTGAACGTGAATGGGCTTAATGATCCCATCAAAAGATGCAGGGTTTCAGACTGGTTAAAAAAAACAAGACCCATTTCTTTGCTGTCTACAAGAGACTCATTTGAGACTTAAGGACACCTCTAGCCTGAAAATGAAAGGTTGAAGAACCATTTACCACTCTAATGTCCTCAAAAGAAAGCTGGGGTAGCAATCTTCATATCAGATAAATTAAAGTTTATCCCCAAGACTGTAGTAAGAGATGAAGAGGGACACTTTATCATACTTACAGCATCTATCGAACAAGAAGTGGTAACAATCATGAATATATATACCCCTAATGTGGGGGCTGCCAAATATATCAATCAATTAATAACCAAAGTAAAGACATACTTAGATAATACACTAATGGTGGGAGACTTTAACACGAAGATTTCTGCAAATGACAGATCTTCTAAGCACAACATGTCCAAAGAAAAAGATTTAAATGATACAGTGGACCAGATGGATTTCACAGATATTTACAGAACTTTACATCCAAATGCAACTGAATACACATTCTTCTCAAGTGCACATGGAACTTTCTCCAGAATAAACCATGTCCTAGTCACAAATCAGGTCTTGTGATACCAAAAGATTGGGATTGTCCCCTGCATATTTTCAGATCATAATGCTTTGAAATTTGAACTCAATCACAAGAAGAAATTTGGAAGAAATTCAAACACATGGAGATGAAAGATCCCCCTGCTAAAAGATGAAAGGGTCAACCAGGATATTAGAGAAGAATTAAAAATATTCATGGAAACTAATGAGAATGAAGATACAACCATTCAAAATCTTTGGGATACAAGAAAAGCAGTCGTGAGAGGGAAATACATCTTAATACAAGCATCCCTCAAATGTTTGGGAAAAACTCAAATACACAAGCTAAAATTGCACCTAAAGGAACTGGAGAAAGAACAGCAAATAAAACCTACACCAAGCAGAAGAAGAGAGTCTATAAAGACTCGAGTAGAACTCAATAAAATAGAGACCAGAAGAACTGTAGAACAGATAAACAAAACCAAGAGTTTGTTCTTTGAAAGAATTAATAAGATAGATAAACCATTAGCCAGCCTTATTAAAAACAAAAGAGAAAAGACTCTAATTCATAAAATGATGAATGAAAAAGGAGAGATCACAGCCAATACCAAAGAAATACAACAATTTTTAAAATGTATTATGAGAAGCTATACACCAATATAATAGGCAATCTAGAAGAAATGGATGCATTTCTGGAAAACCACAAACCAAAACTGGAACAGGAAGAAATAGAAAACCTGAACAGGCCAATAACCAGGGAGGAATTTGAAGCAGTCATCAAAAACCTCCCAAGATACAGAAGCCAAGGACTAGATGGCTTCTCCTGGGAATTCCTTCAAATGTTTAAGGAAGAAATAATACTTTTTCTACTATAGCTGTTCTGAAAAATAGAAAGGGATGGAATACTTCCAAACTCGTTCTATGAAGCAAGCATCATGTTAATTCCAAAACCAGACAAACCCCAGCAAAAAGGAGAATTATTGACCAATATCCCTGATGAACACAGATGCAAAAATTCTCAACAAGATACTAGCCAGTAGGATCCACCGGTACCTTAGGAAGATTATTCACCATGACCAAGTGGGATTTACCCCTGGGATGCAAGGCTAATTCAACACTCATAAAGCAAACACTGTGATTGATCATATCAACAAGAAAAAACCCAACCACATGATTCTTTCAATAGATGCAGGGAAATTATTTGACAAAATACGGCATCCATTCCTGATCACATCTCCTCAGAGTGTAGGGATAGAGGGAACATTCCTCAGCATCTTAAAAGCCATCTACAAAAAGCCCACAGCAAATATCATTCTCAATGGGGAAAAACTGACAGCTTTTCCCCTAAGATCAGGAACATGACTTGGATGTCCACTCCCACCACTGTTATCCAACACAATACTAGAAGTCCTAGCCTCAACAATCAAACAACAACAACAACAACAAAAATAAAAGGCATTCAAATTGGCAATGAAGAAGTTAAACTCTTCTTCTTTGCAGATGACATGATACTGTACGTAGGAAACCCAAAAACTGCACCCCAAGATTGCTAGAACTCATGCAGCAATTCGGCACTGTGGCAGGATACAAAATCAATGCCAGAAATCAGTGGTACATCTATACACTAATAATGAAACTGAATAAAGAGAAATTAAGGAGTCAATACCATTTACAATTACACCCAAAAGGATAAGATACCTAGGAATAAGGGATCTATACCCTAAAAACTACAGAACACTTCTGAAAGAAATGGAGGAAGACACAAAGAGATGGAAAAATATTCCATGCTCATGGATTGGAAGAATTAATACTGTGAAAATGTCAATGCTACACAGGGCAATTTACACATTTAATGCAATACCTATCAAGATACCATGGACTTTCTTCAGAGAGTTGGAACAAATCATCTTAAGGTTTGTGTGAAATCAGAAAAGACCCTGAAACCCCGGGGGAATATTGAAAAGGAAAACCAGAGCCGGGGCGGGGGGGCGGGCATCACAATGCTGGATTTCAAGTTGTACTATAGATCTGTGATCATCAAGACACTGTGGTACTGCTATAAAAACAGACACATAAACCAATGGAACAGAATAGAGAACCCAGAAATGGGCCCTCAACTCTATGGTCAAGTAATATTCAACAAAGCAAGAAAGACTATCCACTGGGGAAAGGACAGTCTCTTCAATAAATGATGCTGGGGAAATTGGACAGCCATGTACAGAAGAATGAAACTATACCATTCTCTTATACCACACACAAAGGTAAACTCAAAATGGATGGCAGATCTAAATGTGAGACAAGAATTCATCACATTCGGGGATCCCTGGGTGGCTCAGTGGTTTAGCACCTGTTTTTGGCTCAGGGCGTGATTCTGGAGTCCTGGGAATGAGTCCCGCATCAGGCTCCCTCCATGAAGCCTGCTTCTCTCTCTGCCTCTCTCTCTCTCTCTCTCTCTCTCTCTCATAAATAAAATATTTTTTAAAAAAGTATTCATCACATTCCTAGAGGAGAGCACAGGCAACACCCATTTTGAGCTTGGCCACAGCAACTTCTTGTGAGATACATCTATGAAGGCAAGGGAAAGAAAAGCAAAAATGAACTATTGGGGCTTATTCAAGTTAAAAAGCTTCTGCACAGCAAAAGAAACAGTCAACAAAACTAAAAGACAACCTACAGAATGGGAGAAGATATTTGCAAAGTGACATATCTGATAAAGGGTTAGTATCCAAGATCTATAAAGAACTTTTTAAACTCAACAGCAAAGAAACAAACAATCAAATCATGAAATGGGCAAAAAGCAAGAACAGAAATTTCACAGGGAAAGACATAAACATGGCCAACAAGCACGTGGGAAATGCTCCACATCACTGGTCATCAGGGAAATACAAATCAAAACCACAATGAGATACCACCTCACACCAGTGAGAAGGGGGAAAATTAACAAGACAGGAAATAACAAATGTTGGATAGGATGTGGAGAAAGGGGACCCTCTTGCACTGTTTGTGGAAATATGAACTGGTGTATCCACTCCTGAAAACTGTGTGGAGGTTCCTCAAAGAGTTAAAAATGATCTGCCCTACAACCCAGCAATTGCACTGCTGGTGATTTACCCCAAAGATACAGATGCAGTGAAACACCAGAACACCTGCACCCCTATGTTTATAGCAGCAATGTCCACAATAGCCAAACTGTGGAAGGAGCCTCAGTGTCCATCAAAAGATGAATGGATAAAGAAGATGTAGTTTATATGTATACAATGGAATATTACTCAGCCATTAGAAATGACAGATACCCACCTTTTGCTTCAACGTGGATGGAACTGGAGGGTATTATTGAGTGAAGTAAATCAGTTGGAGAAGTACAAACATTATATGGTCTCATTCGTTTGGGGAATATAACAAGGGAAAAGGGGGAATAGGGGAAAAATCTGATAATGCGCTAGTATCCAAGGGAATAAAGTTAAAGGGAATAAAGGGGAAAGAAGAGAAAATGAGTGGGAAATATCAGTGAGGGTGACAGAAAATGAGAGATACCTAACTCTTGGAAATGAACAAATGGTGGTGGATAGGGAGGTGGGTGGGGGGTTGGAGTGACTGGGTTACAGGTACTGAGGGGGCATTTGACAGGATGAGCTCTGGTTCTTATGCTATATGTTGGCAAATTGATCTCTAATAAAAATAATAAATATATCTCAGGTCGAATTCGTAGGTGTTCAAGATGATTTGTAAATTATCTATGTAAGTTGGTGGGCCCAGGTGAGTTGAGGACCCCTCCTCCTCTGCCATCTTGCCCACCTCTCCTCTACTCATATAAGTTAAAGGAACTGTTCACTTTAACAAAACAGATTGCTGTGGAAAATGCCACTTTGAAAACAAAGTAATCCTGGGACTATGACAAAGGTAAAATAATCATGTCAAATTTCTATGATCATAGTCCCTGGAATATGGTTTTGATGTTCTGCATATATGAGACATTGACCTGCTGTGGATGAGGCTCAATCCTCCTTATCTCCTCCTCTATGTCCTCCTCCAGTACTACATCAGGAGAAGGACCAAAGAGTCCAGCTTCCAGGCAGAAAGACAGTTATTATCTAAAGTAGATGTTCTGCATTTCTGAAACCCTCCTGACTGTTTAATTCATATCTCCATGACCCAGGACATACCTTACATCCTTTTGCACTTGTCCTCACCACTTTCTTCATAGCTTCTGTGCAGCTTTCTGGTCTCAGACAGAGTAGCAGCTCCAAATCTAGAGAAAAGCAAAAGGCTTAAAAATTCCTCTTTTTTTTTTAAATAGAAAACTGAGCTTTCTTTGAGACTATTCTTTAGGCCCAAATTTCCTTCAGTTTTAAATTTTGGCTGACTAAATATTAAAACATTTTTTAAAGAAAGTAGTTACATACTTTTTGGATAGCTTTCCCTATATGTACTCTCCCCAACATTTAGAATGTTGTTCAGAGTTATCTTAGAGTCATTTAATGGCTATTCCAATTTGGCTGTTCTTCAAGTGAGAGGATACTAAGGAGAAACGGCTGAGACATTCCTAATTGTCAGCTATCTCCCTTACGTTATTTGACTAAAATATTGGTGGTAGGGGTGGGGCCAGATGTATTATCCATACTCTTTGATTATTGCTGTTAAATAATATTAGCATTATTTAATATTACAATATTATATTTGCTGTTAAATAACCTTCTTTATTCCCATTATCATCCATTCATTGAACATTAATTAGCACATCGGACACTAATAGCATATTAATTAGCAGAGGAGATACTCTGCTAAAAGCTACAAAGGAAGGTATGTAATAGTTACTAGTTAACTTTTGAGAAGCTTACATGATGGTCAGGGAAACAGATAGACAATGTCTCTTTGTGCCAGGAAATGTTGTAAATACTTGAATACATATTGATTTGATAAATCCTTATGACAACTGTATAAACTGGTACTATTATTCCCATTTTACAGATATGGAAATAGACACAGGAAGGTGGAAAAAACTTGTCCAAGGTTGCGTTGTTAAGAAGTTACAGAGCGGGGTGTGGGGCAGACCTGGGTGGCTCAGTCTGTTAAGCATCACACTCTTGACTCTTGATTTCAGCTCGGGAGATGGTCTAGGGTTTTGGGACTGTGCTCCACTTTGGCCACCACACTCATCGGGAGGCTGCTTGAGATTCTCTCTCTCGATCTCCCTTTGCCATTCTTGCCTTTCTCTAAAATAAATAAATAAATAAAATATTTAAAAAAAGAGGAAGTTATAGAGCCAGGCACTCACTCTAGAGTCCACACCTTTTAACCATACTTAGCAATGTGGAATATGGACTAGAAAGACAAGTGACTAGAAGATGATGAAGGACTACTTTAAAAGATAATTCTGCTGTAGAATTAATTGCAACTGATAGCCAGTTGGCTGGAGATGATGAGAGTGAAGTCAAAGGTGGCTGACTCTGAGGTTTTTAGAATGAGACTAGGTTGATGGTGGTGTTAAAAATTGAGATTATAAACATAAAATGTGGAAAGGTTTATGAGCACATTGAGTAGGAAAGACTTGCTTAATGCCTAAGCTAAAGATTCTGGCCATCAACTATAATAATGATAATGATGATAATAATAGCTAATTATATTGAGAACTTTTTATATGACAAGAATTATTTTAAGTATATTTCCATGTACTAGTTCATGGAATCCTCATATTAACCCTATTAAATTGGTACTCCACCACCACTGCACCCCTGAGAGGTGAAAAATCTTAGACTTATAGGGACTCAATATCTTGTCAAAGCCATTTTACTTCCTCAGCCTTATAAGCCATAGAAATTGAAGAAGACCAGATAGGAAATGGCTTTTTTAAGTCGGTCTGGCTAAAAATGATGAGGTCTGGTAAAAGGATATGTGAATGGACAGGAAGAACCAAATTTACTCCATTCTCTCCTACAAATGTTTCTGACAGCAACCAAACAAACCCTCAGAGCTTCATGGCGGTGCCCCCCCCCCCCCGTGGACTGTATGACAGTCAGTCATCTGAACTAACATTCTTTTCTACCATCACACCTCCTTTTTCCCTTCTTGAAATCAGAAAATGCTGCCTTCTCTGGCACCTCATATTTCCTAGGTAATTACACCTCAAGCATCTCTTATACACAATTCTTCTAATTTTCTTTTTCTTTTTTTTTATAATAAATTTATTTTTTATTGGTGTTCACTTTGCCAACTTACAGAATAACACCCAGTGCTCATCCCCTCAAGTGAATGGGTGACGGGCACTGAGGAGGGCAATTCTTCTAATTTTCTTTCATTCTTTCTCACCTTTGTCCAATTCCTGTACTTGAGAAGACATGTTTCTTCATTCTCCTTTTCTGTCACTCATCAAAAACCTCCAGATGTGTTTGAACACCTACCATGTGCAAAGTACTGTTCTAAGCCCTTGAAATACATCAGTAGAACATATATCAAAGATGAAAATCTCTGCTTGCAAAGAACTTAGGCTAATGGAAATTGGATTTTTCTGTGCCTGACTTCCATGCTTATTCCCTAATATACTTCTTCCTCTGTTAACCCTGACCTCACCCCCCAAGAGGCTTCACAGAAGCCTTAGGACTCTACAGAAAACAGTTTGAAATCTTTTAATTCTAGATGGAAAAGTTGTGGCTTACAGAAAAATGCCTTGACAAATATCATAGATATAATCTCTGGGTATCTAACTCTCAGGTCAGTGCTCTCTGCAATACTTGCTGACTCTATGTCTGGTTAATTCAGATCCCAAACTGATAAAAATGTCCCTAGCATAACCTCTGACACATAGTAATTATGCAGTAAATATTTGATAAATGATGGATATATATGTGGGCAGTTCTATTCACACACTTGGATCAAAGAAAAGAAAATTCATGTGTTTTGAGATAAAATTGGAGCTATTTTTTAAATTTTATTTTACAAATGATTATGTAAATTATAGTTAGCATACAATACAGTATTAGTTCAGGAGTAGAACTCAGTGGTTCATCACTTACATACAACATCCAGTGTTCATCATAACAAATGCCCTCCTCTACGCCCATTACCCATCTAGCCCATCTCCCACCCCCTGCCCTCCATCAGCCCTCATTTTGTTCTCTAATTAAGAGTCTCTTATGGTTTGTTTCCCTCTCTTTATCCTCCTCCCATATGTTCATCTGTTTTGTTTCTCAAATTCCATATATAAGTGAAATCATATGGTATTTTTCTTTCTCTGATTGACTTATTTTACTTAGCATATTACATTCTTAGCTAAATTGGAGCTATTTTAACATGTCAAAATTCTCCAAACTCTTTAATAGTGAATCAGAATTTTCCTCATTATCCCAATAGAAGATTCTTTGTGTGTTATCGCCATCAAATTAAGACTGGTTTCAATTCCTGACATTCAATAAATAAATAAATAATTTTTATATTTTTTTGCTTTTTTGTGTGTCTGTATTATACTTTTGTATCTTTGCTCATTGTGTATTTGTTGTATTTTAACTACATTAGGTACTAAATGGCTATTGTGAAGTGACCTATAAAATGAATACTTTTATGGGTAAATGTATTTGACATTAAAAGCAATTAACTGATTGATGGACTATCTTTTGAAATACAATCAGGTCATAAATGAGGAAACTAATTGTAATTGATTTGTAGATACTTAAACTAATCCAAAATTTGACCAACTAAATTATAAAAAATTGTGGATTTATCTTCCTGGTGCTATGTTTTCCTCTTTAGTGAGATTAACTGTAGATAGATCAAAGGAAATCTGGTTGTACAAGTGCTGGTAGATGCTCCTGGTAGGAATGATTATGATGGTGTAGGGCAGCATAATAGGGCCACCAAGTTTCTCTATTTATAGAAAGACAAATGAACAGGCAAATAGAAGACTGCTTATATTAACCCCACCTAGCTTGTTTAAGAGAGATAGACAGAAAATACTTCCTTAGAGAGGTTTGGTGATAATGTGTTAAAAAGCTCATTAGGGTAAATATCCATACAGGATCCTTTGCAGGTAGGGCTGGTTGAAGAGGTTGGAAGAAGTAGATTCTCATATATATAGGATTTGTGGGGAGCAGTTAACATTGTTGTGGACAAGCCAGGACCATCTTGATGAGTAGAATATACAAATTAGAATGTTGTCCAAACACCAACTTCTCAAAATCTAGTAAGTCTTGAAAGATGATGTTCATAGAATGCAAACAGGTATAACCAAAGGTAAATGGCATACTATATGCATATAGATTAGATCTTATTCTAAAATTGTGTTTCCCTTGTCTTTTTTCCAGATCTGGATCAACTCATAAACAACTTGGAAGTCCAACTTAATTCAGAAGGTGGCTCAATGCATGTCTTTAAAGAGGTCAGTTATCAGGAAAATGAGATAGAAATATTGAGCCATAATAATGTTGAGTACCTGGTAATCATTAATGAGCTACAGCTAATTTTTTTTCCCTAGCAATGTGTTGGAAACTGAAAAGGGATGAAAGAAGGAAGGAAGGTTTCTAAGAAGTTCCTGAAAACGAGGTTTCAGGTCTGAATACAGAATAGATCTGGCCTAAAAGAAATCTAGCCTCTGGAATCAATGCTGTAGGGGCAAGTTAGACACTTTGGTAGACAATAGTAACCATTTGCCTGACACTGTTCCTATTTCAGGCACTCTGAAGATTAAATACATTGTCTTATTTAATCTTCATAATAAGTCTATTGGATACTGTATTAGAGTTCTCCAAAGAAACAGAACCAACAGAATGTGTAATGTCTCAATCTGTGTCTCTCTATATGTATGTATGTATGTATATATATATATATACACACATATATAATCTATATCTCTATAGATATAAATAACAATATAGTAATCATATATATCTTTATATATAAAATAAAAATATATCTATATCTATCAATCTACATAGCTATTGAGAGAGAAAGAGATGTTAAGGAATTTGATCACATGACTGTAGAATTCTGATGAATCCAAAATTTAATAGGGGGTAGGCTGACAGATTGGAGAGCCAGGGAAGAGTTGCAGTTCTAATGGCAGTCATCTGGAAGAGTTCTTTCCTGCTTGTAGGAGTTCAGTCTTTATTTTTTTAAGGCCTTCAAATGACTTAATGAGGCCAACCCACATTATGGAGGGTATTTGGCTTTACTCAAAGTCCAGTGATTTAAATGTTAATTTCAGGAGCACCTGGGTGTCTCAATCAGCTAAGCACCTGGCTTTGGTTCAGGTCATAATCCCAGGGTCCTGGGATAGAGCTCTGCATTGGGCTCCCTGCTGTCCCTCTCCCTCTGCCCCTCCTTCTGCTTGTGTACTGGTTCTCTCTCTCTCTCTCTCTCTCTCATCTCTCTCTCTCTCTCTCTCTCTCTAATCTCTATCTCTATCTATCTCTATCTCTATCTATCTCTATCTCTCTGTCACATAAATAAATAAAATCTTTTTAAAAATGTTAATTTCACCTAAAAAACATCTTCACAGAAACATTCAGAATAATGTTTGACCAAATATCTGAGGACTGTGATCCACCCAAATTGACACAAAATTAATCATCACAGATAGGTATTATTAATATTCCCATTTTACATAAGAAAACTGTGACCTTGGGCACACCCAGAACAAGGATTGTTTTTATTTAACAGGCAAACACTCTGCATTAGATGTGGAAGTCCCATTTTGCTCAGGTTTAAGTTCTAAAGTCATATATTTCTAAAAGATTCTCAGTGACACCTTTTCCCACACCATTCTTTCTGCCTGGAACGTCCTTCAATCAGCCTGTCTAATTTACCAAATCCCAACTTTTCTCAGGGCCCAAATTTCAATTCCATATCTTCCATAAAACTTACACTGATAACTACTTGAACTTGAGTTCCCAGAATGCTAAATTATCTATACCAGTTACTCATGTGGCTCTGCTTATTACTTGTTCTCTAGTCATCAACAACTTTATGTAAATACCTCTTGTATTTAGAGTGATAATTTTTGTCTTTGAAACTTCAATTATTTATGTGCCCCTTACACAATTTCTGATACATCCTTATTATGCATATTATTTACTTACTTTTAGGAGATTAGTGCAGATAAAAATAAATGCCTATAATCTAGGTTTGATGTGGCATATTGGTTTCCTAGAGTTACTGCAACAAATTACCACCAATTGGTGGCTTAAAACAGGATAAATGTATTCTCTCATAGTTCTAGAGTCCAGAAGTCCAAAATTGTGTCATTGCCATGATCCCTTCCAAGGTCCTAAGAGAGAATATGTTTCTTGCCACTTCCACCTCCTGGTGAATGCAGGTGTTCCTTGGCTTGTAGACTCAGCACTCCAGTGTCTATCTTCATCTTCACATAACTTTCTCCTCTGTGTCTCTCTGTGTGTCTCTGCTCTGTGTACCTGTTTAAGGACAGTTGTCATTGAATTTAGGGCCCACCCAATTAATCCAAGATAATCTCCTCAAGATCCTTAATTATATCTACAAAGACTATTTCCAAATAAAATAATATTCATGGGTTCTGGAGATTAGGATGTGGACATATATTTTGGGGGAACGCCATTCAGCCCACTACAGTGTGTTATACATGTATTTCTAATATATAGTAACACAACACCCCAAAACAACCTTAGATGCTTTGAGAAAGAAAAAGTGTTTCACCATATTATATTTTATATGTTTCATAGTTTTGTGCTAGGTAATAATTTTTTCCATATTATCATGCTAGGTACTAATCAATATATGCACATACACACATACAAAATACATATATACATGTCTAACATTATTTTATCTGAATGCAGCTGCTGCCATGCTTGATACTTTCTCCTAAGCCTTTAGGCTTGCCTATTTCATTAGTTTGTACAAATTGATGAATTCTTTTGTCTCATAGTACTATATTTCTGGATGCTATTGATATGGTAGTGATGTAAAATTTGAAATCCCTCTAGGTTTAGGTTAGCTCTACTTTTAATAATTCTCAACTCCAACTACTTCTCCATCCTCTAATACGTAAACACGTGATTCCTCATTGGAGAAGAATTGGGGTTTCAGAAAGCTAACTGACTTATTGACTTAAGCTATGAGTGTGTGTGTGTGTGTGTGTATATTTGTGTGCCCACACATGAAAATGATTAGTTTAAACCTAGAGCAAACTAGAAGGATCTGTGTACAAGAGCAGCTTTCCTCTTTCTGCTTAGGGGACTAAGCTTTATTTTACTACCATAAAAATACTTTCCTCTGTTTTCCACCTGTTGTACTGTCTGGGGTATTTTCTTCTTTCATTTTATTTCTAGCCTTGCCTTCCTGCTTTCAATCTCTAAATAAGAGCTATTTTATTTTTTTTTATATTTGAATGTATGAATTTATGACAGTAAATTACATCTTAAGAAAAACCGTTTCAAAATAAAAATTAGTATACATCTACTCAGCATTTTTACATGCAGATATTCTTTCTTTCCCCCAAAATGTCCATTAACCAAAAATAAAGAAGAAGTAGTACACATATATACAATGAAATATTATTCAGGCATAAAAATAATGAAATCTTGACATTTGCAATGGCATGGATAGAGCTTGAAAGTACACTAAGCAAAATAAGTCAGTCAGAGAAAGACAAATACCATATGATTACACTTATATGTGAAATTTAAGGAAAAAAAAAACACAAAGAAATGATCATAAGGGAAAAAGAAAGAGGCAAGCCAAGAAACAGACTCTTAATTATAGAGAGGAAACTGATGGTAACCAGAGGGGAGGTTGGGTTAAATAGGTGATGGGGATTAAGGAGTACACTTGTGAGTGTTTTTTTGAGAAAAGCCTATATTACTGTATACTTCTCTCTTAGGACTGCCTTTGCTCCATCCCAAAGTTTCTGAAATAACATGTTTCCATTTTCATTTGCTTCCATGTATTTTTTCAATTCCTTAATTTCCTGGTTGACCCATTCATTGTTTAATTGGATGTGTTTTAACTTCCATGTATTTGTGGTGTTTCCAAATTTTTTTCTTGTGATTGAGTTCAAGTTTTAAAACATTGTGTTCTGGGATCCCTGGGTGGCGCAGTGGTTTAGCGCCTGCCTTTGGCCCAGGGCGCGATCCTGAAGACCCGGGATTGAATCCCACGTTGGGCTCCCGGTGCATGGAGCCTGCTTCTCCCTCTGCCTATGTTGTCTCTGCCTCTGTGTGTGTGTGTGTGTGACTATTATAAATAAATAAAGTTTTAAAAAAATAAAACATTGTGTTCCGAAAATATGCATGACCAATCTTTTTGTGCTGGTTGAGACCTGATTTGTGACACAGTATGTGATCTATTTTGAAGACTGTTCCACGTGCTCTGGAAAAGAATGTGTATTCTCTTGCTTTATGATTAAATGCTCTGAATATATCTATTAAGTCCATCTGGTCCAGTATGTCATTCAAGGCCCTTGTTTCCTTGTTGATCTTCTGCTTAGATGATCTGTACATTACTGTGAGTGGGGTGTTAAAGTCCCTTAGTATTATTTTATTATTATAATGAGTATCTTTAGGTTTGTTATTGCTTTATATATTTTGCTGCTCCCAAATTATGAGCATAAACATTTTCAATTGTTAGATCTTCTTGTTGGATAGATATTTTTATTATGTTATAGTGCCTTTTATCATCTCTTATTAGTCTTTGGTTTAAAATCCAGTTTGTCTGATGTAAGGATAGCTACTCCAGCTTTATTTCTTGTCCATTAACATGATAAATTGTTCTCTACCACCTCACTTTCAATATGGAGGTTTTGTTGGTTCTATAATTGGTCTCTTGTAGATATCATGTTGATGGTCTTGTGTTTTAATCCATTCTGATAATGTTTTAATACCATTCTGATATTTTTTAATCTATTCTGATATTCTATGTCTTTTGTTTGGAGCATTGAGTATATTTACATTCAGGGTAATTATTGAAAGTTATGAATTTAGTGCCATTGTATTACCTACCCGTAAAATTGCTGTTTCTTCAGATTGTCTCTCTTCCTTTCTGGTCTTTGGTTCTTTGGGGATCTCTCTCTGCTCAAAGGATGCCCTTTAATATTTCTTGTGGGGTTCGTTTAGTGTTGATTAATTCCTTTAGTTTTTGTTTGTTCTGGAAACTCTTTATATTTCCTTCTATTCGGAATGACAGCTTTGCTGGATAGTTTGCATATTCTTCCCATTTACCACATTAAATATATCATGCCAGTGCTTTCTAGCCTGCCAAGTGTATGTGGACAGATCATCTGCAATCATTATGTTTCTACCCATTTAGGTTTAGAAACTCTTGTTCCAATCTGCTTCCATGATTTTCTCTTTATCACTGAAATATACAAGCTTCATTATTATATGTTGAGGTGTCAACCTATGTTTATTGAATTTGAGGAGGGGTTTCTCTGTGCCTCCTGGACTTGAATGCCTATTTCCTTCCCTATATAGGGAAATTCTCAGCTGCAATAAATTCAAATAAAACTTCTGCCTCTTCTTTATCTTCTGGGACCCCTGTTATCTGGATATTATTTCACTGTATGAAATCCCTGACTTCTTGAAGTCTCCCTTTGTAATCCAGTGTTTCTCTTTCTGTAATCTGTCCACCTTTATTTTCCATCATTTTGTCTTCTATATCACTCTCTTTTACCTCATTTATTCTCATTTTTAGAACCTCCATTTATGACTGCATCTCAGCAATAGCATTTTAAATTTTGGCCTGATTTCATTTAGTTATTATTTTCTACAGTAAGTGATTCCTCTACTGTCTTCTATGCTTTTTACAATCCCAGCTAGTATCTTTATAATCATTTTTTTTAAATACTAGTTCAGACGTCTTACTTATATCCATATTGATTAAATCCCTGGCAGTACTACCTCCTGTTCTCTCTTTTGTGATGAATTTCTCCATCTCGTTATTATCTGTAGAAAAGAAGATAGATAAAAGACAACAATACCAACAGCAACAGAAAATAATTAACAAAACAAACTAGAATAAAACAAAAACAAAATAAATATGAAAAAATCATACCAGAAGTAAAACAGGAAAAATAAGAAATAGATCCTAGTTGTATTTTGGTTTCCTTCTTATAAGAAATTAGATCCCAAAATAGGAAAAAAAAAACTCATATATATATGAAAATAAAATAAAATACAATGAACAGAAACCAAAAATAATATATAAATAACATATATATAATAAAAATTTTAAAAGAATTGAAAAAAATAACATAGCTGCAAAAATATAAAACTGAAAGATTAAAGAATTAAAATAAAAACACTACAAATGTTATATACTGTTTTCCAAGAACTGAATTTTTACAGTTTGCTATGATTGGTAAACTTGGTGCTATCCAGTTGTTCCTGCTGGCCTTCCAGGGGAGGGGCCTATTCTGCTGATTCTCAGGTGTTGTTGCCCTGATGGAAATCCAACTTCCTTGCCAGGGGGCAGAGCTCAGTGTAAGTGGCTCTGGATTCCACTGTGGTACTGTTTAGCTCTCCCCCCCTTCAATACTTTCACCATTAATGGAGGGAATGAAAATAGCCATGCCCTACTTTCTAGCTCCAGAGCTGAAAATTCCTCCCACTCTTACCTCCCACTCTTCAGTAAGCCCATGCAGAAAAGCATTCAATTACTTCAGTCTCGTTGGTTTCTGTCCAAACTCTGTGTTCACCCAGCATTGACCAGGCATTTTCACCTCAGGCATACAGTTGAATTTTAAGTCTCCAAATTTTATGGACACCTGGGGTATAGACCTGCACTGTTCCTCCCAGAGGAGGGAGAGCTCTCACCATGCTTCGGCCTTCTGCTGGGCCCCTGCCAGGAGAGTGGCGGTGTGACTATGTAATAGTTCACAATATATGGCATCACCAAGCAAAAAGCCAGAGCGTAGACTCACTGTTTTCAGCTGGCTTTTCCACTCTGATGCTTGGAAACTCTGCTATACATAGGCACCCCCATTCTTCTTGTGACCCCAGGGATCTTGAGACCATGCTATCCCACCTGGGATTCTGCTCTACTTCACCACCTGAGCACCTTAAGGCCAGGGATGTGCCCCCCACTGTACCAGGCTTATAAAAGTTCAGATTTTGTGCTCTACTGCTCATAATAATTTACAGTAGCCTCCTTAAGTCAGCTCTTGCCCCACTACCATTTCCTCTGATATATCGTCCTGGATTCAAGGCTCTGCACCTCCTAAGTTCCAAAATGTGGTCACTTTTCTATTTGTGGAATTGCAGCATTTCTTTTCTCAGATCTCTGATTGATTTTGGAGGTGTTTAGAATGGTTTGATATCTAGCTGAATTCCAGGGACCAGATAAACTTAGTGTTCCCTACTCCTTTGCCATCGTAACTCCTCTCTCTTCATATACTTTAATGTATTCTTTACTTTTCTGGTTAACCCATTCATTCCTTAGTCAGATGTTCTTTCACCTACATGTATTTGTGGTCTTTCCAAATTTTTCTTGTGGTTACCTTCAAATTTCATAGTGTTGTCACCTGACAATATGCATGATATGATCAGAATCATTTAGTAGTTCTTGAGGCCTGATTTATGACCCAGTATGTGATCTATTTTGGAGAATTTTCCATGTGCACTTGAAAAGAATGTTGAAGGGCCTGGGTGGCTCAGTTAATTAAACATCCGGCTCTTGATCTCAGCTCAGGTCTTAATCTCAGGGTCATGAGTTCAAGCACAGTTGAAGTTCCATGCTAGGCATGGAGCCGACTTTAAAAAAAAAATAAGGGCAGCCTGGGTGGCTCAGCGGTTTAGTGCTGACGTTGGTCCAGGGCATGATCCTGGGGACCTGGGATCAAGTCCCATGTTGGGCTACCTGCATGGAGCCTGCTTCTCCCTCTACCTGTGTCTCTGCATCTCTGTGTGTGTGTGTGTCTCTATGAATAAATAAATAAGTAAATAAATGTTTAAAAAATAAAAATAATATGTATTCTGCTGCTATAGGATAAAATGTTCTGAATATATCTGTTATATTTATCTAGTCCAGTGTGTTGTTCAAAGCCATTGGTTCCTATTGATTTCTTGCTTAGATGATATTTCCATTGCTATAAATGAGGTGTTAAAGACTCCTACTCTTATTGTATTGTTATCAATAAGATTCTCTATGTTTGTTATTATTCATTTATATGTTTGGGTGGTTCAAGCTGGATGCATGAGTATTTGCAACTGTTAAATAACCTATTGGACAGACTCCTTTATTATTATATAATGTCCTTTTTCACCTCGTCATCTCTATTTACAGCTTTTGGTTTAAAATCTAATTTGTCTGATATAGGTATGGCTACTTCAACTTTTTTTATTTAAAAATATCTTTTTTAAAAACTTTAATTTTTTTCAAAGATTTTATTTATTTATTCATGAGAGACAGAGAGAGAGAGAGAGAGAGAGAGGCAGAGACACAGACAGAGGGAGAAGCAGGCTCTATGCAAGGAGCCTGACATGGGACTCAATCCTGGGTCCCCAGGATCAGGCCCTGAGCTGAAGGTGGCGCTAAACTGCTGAGCCACCCAGGCTGCCCACAATTCATTTTAGAGAGATTGTGCACTCATGTGTGCATAAGTGAGGAGAAGGGCAGAGGGAGAGAATTCTCAAAGCAGATTCCCCACGTAGCCCATAGAACGATACAGAGCTCAATCTCACGGACAAGGAGATCATGATCTGAGCGGAAATCACAAGTCAGACACTCAACAAACTGAGTAACACAGGTGATTCTTCTACTCCAGGCTTCTTTTGACATCAATCAACATGATAGATGGTTCTCCATGCTCTAACTTTCAATCTTAATGCATCTTTATGTCTAAAATGAGTCATTTTTAGGCAGCATATAAATAGATCTTGGGGTTTTCTTTTTAAATCCATTTTGAGCACATGTCCCCACCAAATTACCTAGATAACTTTCAAATCATCCTGAAAACCTACGAATTCGGTCTGAGATTTAAAGAGAGAACAGCTGGAATGCTACAGTGAAAAGAGTTTGTGCTTCTATCAATTACAACTTGTTTTTGGCGACTCTGCACTGAGCAAAATGACTAGAAGGAAAAATTCACCTAACAAGAAAGAATCAGAAACAGTCCTTTCTCCCACAGAGTTACAAAATGTGGATTACAATTCAATGTCAGAAAGCCAATTCAGAAGCACAATTATAGCACTACTGGTGGCTCTAGAAAAAAGCATAAAGGATTCAAGAGACGTCATGACTGCAGAATTTAGATCTAATCAGGAAGAAATTAAAAATCAAATAAATGAGATTCAATCCAAACTGGAGGTCCTAACGATGAGGGTTAATGAGGTAGAAGAACAAGTGAGTGACATAGAAGACAGGTTGATGGTAAGGAGGGAAACTGAGGAAAAAAGAGAAAAACAAAAGATCATGAGGATAGGTTAAAGGAAATAAATGACAGTCTCAGAAGGAAAAATCTACATTTTATTGGGGTTCCCGAGGGTGCCGAAAGGGACAGAGGACTGAATATGTATTTGGACAAATCATAGCTGAGAACTTCCCTAACTTGGGAAGGGAAACAGGCATTCAGATCCAGGAGATAGAGAGATCCCCCCCCCCACAAAAAAAAATCAATAAAAACCGCTCAACACCTTGACATTTAAAAGTGAAAATTGCAAATTCCAAAGATAAAGACAAAATCCTTAAAGCAGCAAAAGACAAGAAATCTCTAACTTTCATGGGGAGAAATATTAGATTAATAGCAGACCTCTCCACAGACCTGGAAGGCCAGAAAGGGCTGGAAGGATAAATTCATGGTCCTAAATGAGAATAACCCGCAGCCAAGATACTTTATCCATCAAGGCTCTCATTCAGAACAGAGGAGGAGATAAAGAGCTTCCAAGATAGGCAGAAACTGAATGAATATGTGACCACCAAGCCAGCTCTGCAAGAAATACTAAGGGGGATTCTGTAATAGAAAGAGGAAGTCCAAGGGAACAATCCACAAAAAGATGGACTAAGTAGGTATCATGATGACACTAAATTCATATCTTTCAATAGTAACTCTGAACATGAACGTGCTTAATGACCCCATCAAAAGGCGCAGGCTTTCTAACTGGATAAAAAAGCAAAACCCATATATTTGCTGTCTGCAAGAGACTAATTTTAGACATAAGGACACCTACTCCCTCAAAATAAAAGGTTGGAGAAATATTTACCATTCAAATGGTCCTGAAAAGAAAGCAGGGGTAGCCATTCTTATATCAGACAAATTAAAGTTGATCCCAAAGACTGTAGTGAGAGATTAAGAGGGACACCATATCCAACAAGAGGACCTAACAATCATGAATATGTATGCCCCGAATGTGGGAGCTGCCAAGTATATCAATCAATCAATAACCAAAGTTAAGACATAGATAATAATACACTTATACTTGGTGACTTCAATGTAGCACTTGCTACAATCGAGAGGTCTTCTAAGCACAACATATCCAATGAAACAGCTTTAAATGATACACTGGACCATATGGATTTCAAAGATATCTACAGAACTGTACAACCAAACAAAACTGAATAAACATTCTTCCCAAGTGCACATGGAACTTTCTCCAGAATAGACCACATACTGGGTCACAAATCAGGTCTTAACTGACACCAAAAGATTGGGAGTGTCCCCTGCATATTTTCAGACAATAATGCTTTGAAATTAGAACTAAATCACAAGAAGTTTGGAAGGATTTCAAACACGTGGAGGTTAAGGACCATCCTGTTAAAAGATGAAAGGGTGAACCAGAAAATTAGAGAATAATTTAAAAGATTCATGGAAACTAATGAGAATGAAGATTCAACCATTCAAAATCTTTGAGATACAGCCAAAGAAGTCCTGAGGGGGAAATACATCGCAATACAAGCATCCATCCAAAAACTCTAAAGAACTCAATACAGAAGCTTAACCTTGCACCTAAAGGAGCTGGAGAAAAACAGCAAATAGATCCTACACCCAGCAGAAGAAGAGAGGTAATAAAGATTCGAAAAGAACCCAATAAAATAGAGACCAGAAGAACTGTGGAACAGATAAACAAAAGCAGGAGTTGGTTCTTTGAAAGAAATAATAAGATAGATAAACCATTAGCCAGCCTTATTTAAAAAAAAAGAGAGAAGACTCAAATTAATAAAATCATGAATGAGAAAGGAGAGATCACCACAAATACCAAGGAAGTACAAATGATCTTAAAAACTAATTATGAGCAGCTATATGCCAATAAATTAGGCAATCTAGAAGAAATGGATGCATTTCTGAAAAACCACAAATTAACAAAATTGGAACAAGAAGAAATACAAAACCTGAACAGTCCAATAACCCGGGAGGAAAATGAAGCAGTCATCAAAAACCCCCCAAGACACAAAAGTCCAGGGCCAGATGGCTTCCCAGGGGCATTCTATCAAATGTTTAAAGAAGAAACCATACCTATTCTACTAAAGCTGTTTGGAGAGATAGAAAGAGGAGGGTGGGGGGGGGATGGGTGACGGGCCCTGAGGGGGACACTTGACGGGATGACACTGGGTGTTTTTCTGTATGTTGGTAAATTGAACACCAATAAAAATTAATTTATAAAATAAAAAGAAAGAGATGGAGTACTTTCAAATTCGTTCTATGAGGCCAGCATCACCTTAATTCCAAAACCAGACAAAGACCCCACCAAAAAGGAGAATTATAGACCAATATCCCTGATGAACATGGATGCAAAAATTCTCAACAAGATACTAGCCAATAGGCTACAACAGTACATTAAGAAGATTATTCACCATGACCAAGTAGGATTTATCCCCGGGATGCAAGGCTGGTTCAACACGCAAAAAACAATTAATGTGATTCATCATATCAGCAAGAGAAAAAACAAGAACCGTATGATCCTCTCAATAGATGCAGAGAAAGCATTTGACAAAATACAGCATCCATTCCTGATCAAAACTCTTCAGAATGTAGGGATAGAGGCAACATTCCTCAGCATCTTAAAAGCCATCTACGAAAAGCCCCACAGCAAATATCATTCTCAATGGGGAAGCACTGGGAGCCTTTCCCCTAAGATCAGGAGCAAGACAGGGATATCCACTCTCACCACTGCTATTCAACATAGTACTGGAAGTCGTAGCCTCAGCAATCAGACAACAAAAAGACATTAAAGGCATTCAAATTGGCAAAGAAGAAGTCAAACTCTCCCTCTTCACTGATGACATGATACTCTACATAGAAAACCCAAAAGTCTCCACCCCAAGATTGCAAGAACTGATACAGCAATTTGGCAGTGTGGCAGGATACAAAATCAATGCCCAGAAATCAATGGCATTTCTATACACTAACAATGAGACTGAAGAAAGAGAAATTAAGGAGTCAATCCCATTGACAATCGTACCCAAAAGCATGAGATACCTAGGAATAAACCTAACCAAAGAGGTAAAGGATCTATGCCCTAAAAACTATAGAACACTTCTGAAAGAACTTGAGGAAGACACAAAGAGATGGAAAAATATTCCATGCTCATGGATTGGCAGAATTAATATTGTGAAAATATCAATGTTACCCAGGGCAATTTACACGTTTAATGCAATCCCTATCAAAATACCATGGACTTTCTTCAGAGAGTTAGAACAAATCATGTTAAGATTTGTGTGGAATCAGAAAAGACCCTGAATAGCCAGGGGAGTTTTAAAAAAGAAAACCATAGCTGGGGGCATCACAATGCCAGATTTCAGGTTGTACTACAAAGCTGTGGTCATCAAGACAGTGTGGTACTAGCACAAAAACAGACACATAGATCAATGGAACAGAATAGAGATCCCAGAAGTGGACCCTCAACTTTATGGTCAACTAATATTCGATAAAGGAGGAAAGGCTATCCATTGGAAGAAAGACAGTCTCTTCAATAAATGGTGCTGTCCAATAAATTGGACATCCACATGCAGAAGAATGAAACTAGACCACGCTCCTTCACCATATACAAAGATAAACTCAAAATGGATCAAATATCTAAATGTGAGACAAGATTCCATCAAAACCCTAGAGGAGAACACAGGCAACGCCGTCTTTGAACGTGGCCACAGTTACTTCTTGCAGGATACATCCATGACAGCAAGAGAAACACAAGCAAAAATGAACTATTGGGACTTCATCAAGATAAGAAGCTTTTGCACAGCAAAGGATACAGTCAACAAAACTAAAAGACAACCCACAGAATGGGAGAAGATACTAGCAAATGAGGTATCAGATAAAGGGCTAGTATCCAAGATGTATATGGCCATCAAGCACATGAGAAAATGCTCCACATCAAGAGAGAGGGGCAAGATGGCGGAAGAGTAGGGTCCCCAAGTCACCTGTCCTCAACAAATTACCTAGAAAACCATCCAATCATCCTGAAAATCTACGAATTCGGCCTGAGATTTAAAGAGAGACCAGCTGGAACGCTACAGTGAGAAGAGTTCGCGCTTCTATCAAGGTAGGAAGACGGGGAAAAAGAAATAAAGAAACAAAAGGCCTCCGAGAGGTAGGGGCCCCGCGAGGAGCCGGGCTGAGGCCGGGGCGAGTGTCCCCAGGACAGGAGAGCCCCGTCCCGGAGGAGCAGGAGCTGCACCACCCTTCCCCGCGGAAAGGCCTCCCGGGGAATGGGAGCAGAATCCCCAGAAAGGCGGGGATGCCCTCGGGCTCCCTGGGACAGTAACAGAGGAACTGCGCCCCGGGAGAGTGCGCTGAGCTCCCTAAGGGCTGCAGCGCTCGGCGGGACCGGAGCAGCTCGGAGGGGCTCGGGCGGCGGCTCCACGGAGGGGGCTGCGGGGCTCCGGGAACAGCTCAGCGGTGGCGGCTCGGGCGGAGGAAGAAGCTCCGCGCGGAGGGGGCGGCGGGGTTCCGGGAACAGCTCGGAGGGGCTCGGGCGGCGGCTCCGCGGAGGGGGCTGCGGGGCGGGAGCCCGAATCCAACAGCGCAGGCCCCAGAGCACAGGGCGCCGGGACACAGCCCAGGATCCGGCCTCCCCCGGGACAGGCAGAGGCCGGGAGGGCCCAGGACAGCGAGGACGCCCCTGCCCCTAGCTGAGCAGATCAGCGGCCCCGCCCGGGAGCCCCCAGGCCCTGCAGACGGAGAGCCCCGGAGCTACTGCGGGAGCTGACTTCAGGGTCCCAGAGCTGCCCCCGCCACTGTGGCTTCCTCACGGGGTGAACAACCCCACTGAGCCCTGCACCAGGCAGGGGCACAGCAGCTCCCCCAAGTGCTAACACCTGAGAATCAGCACAGCAGGCCCCTCCCCCAGAAGAGCAAGGAGACAGGCCAGTTTCAAGGGAAGACAAGGGACTTAAAGTATACAGAATCGGAAGATACTCCCCCCGTGTTTTTTTGTTTTGTTTTGGTTTGTTTTGTTTTGTGCTTTTTTTTCTTTCTTTCTTCTTGATTTCTGATTGCCTCCCCCACCCCACCCCACCCTTTTTTTTCTTTTTTTTTTCTCCTTTCTTTTTCTTTCTTTTTCTTCTCTTTTTCCCCCTTTTTTTTCTTCTTTCTCTTTTTTCTTTTTCTCTTTTTCTCCTTTTCCCAATACAACTTGTTTTTGGCCACTCTGCACTGAGCAAAATGACTAGAAGGAAAACCTCACCTCAAAAGAAAGAATCAGAAACAGCCCTCTCTCCCACAGAGTTACAAAATATGGATTACAATTCAATGTCAGAAAGCCAATTCATAAGCACTATTTTACAGCTACTGGTGGCTCTAGAAAAAACCATAAAGGACTCAAGAGACTTCATGACTGCAAATTTAGATCCAATCAGGCAGAAATTAAAAATCAATTAAATCAGATGCAATCCAAGCTAGAAGTCCTAACGACGAGGCTTGACGAGGTGGAAGAACGAGTGAGTGACATAGAAGACAAGTTGATGGCAAAGAGGGAAACTGAGGAAAAAAGAGACAGGCAATTAAAAGACCATGAGGATAGATTAAGGAAAATAAATGACAGCCTGAGGAAGAAAAACCTACGTTTAATTGGGGTTCCCGAGGGCGCCGAAAGGGACAGAGGGCCAGAATATGTATTTGAACAAATCCTAGCTGAAAACTTTCCTAATCTGGGAAGGGAAACAGGCATTCAGATCCAGGAAATAGAGAGATCCCCCCCTAAAATCAACAAAAACCGTTCAACACCTCGACATTTAATAGTGAAGCTTGCAAATTCCAAAGACAAGGAGAAGATCCTTAAAGCAGCAAGAGAAAAAAAGTCCCTGACTTTTATGAGGAGGAATATTAGGGTAACAGTAGACCTCTCCACAGAGACCTGGCAGGCCAGAAAGGGCTGGCAGGATATATTCAGGATCCTAAACGAAAAGAACATGCAACCAAGAATACTTTATCCAGCAAGGCTTTCATTCAAAATGGAAGGAGAGATAAAGAGCTTCCAAGACAGGCAGGAACTGAAAGAATATGTAACCTCCAAACCAGCTCTGCAAGAAATTTTAAGGGGGACTCTTAAAATTCCCCTTTAAGAAGAAGCTCAGTGGAACAATCCACAAAAACAAGGACTGAATAGATATGTTGACACTAAACTCATATTTATCAATAGTAACTCTGAACGTGAACGGGCTTAATGACCCCATCAAAGGCACAGGGTTTCAGACTGGATAAAAAAGCAGGACCCATCTATTTGCTGTCTACAAGAGACTCATTTTAGACAGAAGGACACCTACGACCTGAAAATAAAAGGTTGGAGAACCATTTACCATTCAAATGGTCCTCAAAAGAAAGCAGGGGTAGCCATCCTTATATCAGATAAATTAAAATTTACCCTGAAGACTATAGTGAGAGATGAAGAGGGACACTATCTCATACTCAAGGGATCTATCCAACAAGAGGACTTAACAATCCTCAATATATATGCCCCGAATGTGGGAGCTGCCAAATATTTAAACCAATTAATAACCAAACTGAAGAAATACTTTGATAATAATACACTTATACTTGGTGACTTCCATCTAGCTCTCTCTCTATACTAGATAGGTCTTCTAAACACAACATATCCAAAGAAACGAGAGCTTTAAATGATACACTGGACCAGATGGATTTCACAGATATCTACAGAACTTTACATCCAAACTCAACTGAATACACATTCTCCTCAAGTGCACATGGAACTTTCTCCAGAATAGACCACATACTGGGTCACAAATCGGGTCTGAACCGATACTAAAAGATCGGGATAGTCTCCTGTATATTCTCAGACCATAATGCCTTGAAATTAGAACTTAATCACAACAAGAAGTTTGGAAGGACCACAAACACGTGGAGGTCAAGGACCATCCTGCTAAAAGATGAAAAGGTCAACCAGGAAATTAAGGAAGAATTAAAAAGATTCATGGAAACTAATGAGAATGAAGATACAACCGTTCAAAATCTTTGGGATGCAGCAAAAGCAGTCCTGAGGGGGAAATACATCGCAATACAAGCATCCATTCAAAACCTGGAAAGATCTCAAATTCAAAAGCTCACCTTACACATAAAGGAACTAGAGAAAAAGCAACAAATAGACCCCACCCCCAGCAGAAGAAGACAGTTAATTAAAATTCGAGCAGAACTCAATGATATCGAGACCAAAAGAACTGTGGAACAGATCAACAGAACCAGGAGTTGGTTCTTTGAAAGAATTAATAAGATAGATAAACCATTAGCCAACCTTATTAAAAAGAAGAGAGAGAAGACTCAAATTAATAAAATCATGAATGAGAAAGGAGAGATCACTACCAACACCAAGGAAATACAAACGATTTTTAAACGATATTATGAACAGCTGTACGCCAATAAATTAGGAAATCTAGAAGAAATGGACGCATTCCTGGAAAGCCACAAACTACCAAAACTGGAGCAGGAAGAAATAGAAAACCTGAATAGGCCAATAACCAGGGAGGAAATTGAAGCAGTCATCAAAAACCTCCCAAGACACAAGAGTCCAGGGCCAGATGGCTTCCCAGGAGAATTCTATCAACCGTTTAAAGAAGAAATCATACCTATTCTACTAAAGCTGTTTGGAAAGATAGAAAGAGATGGAGTACTTCCAAATTCGTTCTATGAGACCAGCATCACCTTAATTCCGAAACCAGACAAAGACCCCATCAAAAAGGAGAATTACAGACCAATATCCCTGATGAACATGGATGCAAAAATTCTCAACAAGATACTAGCCAATAGGATCCAACAACACATTAAGAAAATTATTCACCATGACCAAGTAGGATTTATCCCCGGGACACAAAGCTGGTTCAACACTCGTAAAACCATCAATGTGATTCATCATATCAGCAAGAGAAAAACCAAGAACCAAAAAAAAAAAGCAAAAAAAACAAAAACAAACAAAAAAAACCAAACAAACAAACAAAAAAAACCCAAGAACCATATGATACTCTCATTAGATGCAGAGAAAGCATTTGACAAAATACAGCATCCATTCCTGATCAAAACCCTTCAGAGTGTTAGGATAGAGGGAACTTTCCTCGACATCTTAAAAGCCATTTACGAAAAGCCCACAGCAAATATCATTCTCAATGGGGAAGCACTGGGAGCCTTTCCCCTAAGATCAGGAACAAGACAGGGATGTCCACTCTCACCACTGCTGTTCAACATAGTTCTGGAAGTCCTCGCCTCAGCAATCAGACAACAAAAAGACATTAAAGGCATTCAAATTGGCAAAGAAGAAGTCAAACTCTCCCTCTTCGCCAATGACATGATACTCTACATAGAAAACCCAAAAGCCTCCACCCCAAGATTGCTAGAACTCATACAGCAATTTGGTAGCGTGGCAGGATACAAAATCAATGCCCAGAAATCAATGGCATTTCTATACACTAACAATGAGACTGAAGAAAGAGAAATTAAGGAGTCAATCCCATTTACAATTGCACCCAAAAGCATAAGATACCTAGGAATAAACCGAACCAAAGAGGTAAAAGATCTATACCCTAAAAACTATAGAACACTTCTGAAACAAATTGAGGAAGACAGAAAGAGATGGAAAAATATTCCATGCTCATGGATTGGCAGAATTAATATTGTAAAAATGTCAATGTTACCCAGGGCAATTTACATGTTTAATGCAATCCCTATCAAAACACCATGGACTTTCTTCAGAGAGTTAGAACAAATTCTTTTAAGATTTGTGTGGAATCAGAAAAGACCCCGAATAGCCAGGGGAATTTTAAAAAAGAAAACCATAGCTGGGGGCATCACAATGCCAGATTTCAGGTTGTACTACAAAGCTGTGGTCATCACGACAGTGTGGTACTGGCACAAAAACAGACACATAGATCAATGGAACAGAATAGAGAACCCAGAAGTGGACCCTGAAATGTATGGTCATCTAATATTCGATAAAGGAGGAAAGACTATCCATTGGAAGAAAGACAGTCTCTTCAATAAATGGTGCTGGGAAAATTGGACATCCACATGCAGAAGAATGAAACTGGACCACTCTCTTTCACCATACACAAAGATAAACTCAAAATGGATGAGAGATCTAAATGTGAGACAAGAGTCCATCAAAATCAGAGAAGAGAACACAGGCAACACCCTCTTTGAACTCGGCCACAGTAACTTCTTGCAAGATACATCCACAAAGGCAAAAGAAACAAAAGCAAAAATGAACTATTGGGACTTCATCAAGATAAGAAGCTTTTGCACAGCAAAGGATACAGTCAACAAAACTAAAAGACAACCTACAGAATGGGAGAAGATATTTGCAAATGACATATCAGATAAAGGGCTAGTTTCCAAAATCTATAAAGAACTTATTAAACTCAACACCAAAGAAACAAACAATCCAATCATGAAATGGGCAAAAGACATGAAGAGAAATCTCACAGAGGAAGACATGGACATGGCCAACATGCACATGAGAAAATGCTCTGCATCACTTGCCATCAGGGAAATACAAATCAAAACCACAATGAGATACCACCTCACACCAGTAAGAATGGGGAAAATTAACAAGGTAGGTAACAACAAATGTTGGAGAGGATGCGGAGAAAAGGGAACCCTCTTACACTGTTGGTGGGAATGTGAACTGGTGCAGCCACTCTGGAAAACTGTGTGGAGGTTCCTCAAAGAGTTAAAAATAGACCTTCCCTACGACCCAGCAATTGCACTGTTGGGGATTTACCCCAAAGATTCAGATGCAATGAAACGTCGGGACACCTGCACCCCGATGTTTCTATCAGCAATGGCCACAATTGCCAAACTGTGGAAGGAGCCTCGGTGTCCATCGAAAGACGAATGGATAAAGAAGATGTGGTTTATGTATACAATGGAATATTACTCAGCAATTAGAAACGACAAATACCCACCATTTGCTTCAACGTGGATGGAACTGGAGGGTATTATGCTGAGTGAAAGAAGTCAGTCGGAGAAGGACAAACAGTGTATGTTCTCATTCATTTGGGGAATATGAATAATAGTTAAAGGGAATATAAAGGAAGGGAAAAGAAATGTTGGGAAATATCAGGAAGGGAGACAGAACATAAAGACTCCTAACTCGGGGAAACGAACTAGGGGTGGTGGAAGGGGAGGAGGGCGGGTGTTGGAGGGGAATGGGTGACGGGCACTGAGGTGGACACTTGACGGGATGAGCACCGGGTGTTTTTCTGTATGTTGGTAAATTGATTTTAGGGGGGGGAATCTCTCTATTTCCTGGATCTGAATGCCTGTTACCCTTCCCAGATTAGGAAAGTTTTCAGCTAGGATTTGTTCAAATACATATTCTGGCCCTCTGTCCCTTTCGGCGCCCTCGGGAACCCCAATTAAACGTAGGTTTTTCTTCCTCAGGCTGTCATTTATTTCCCTTAATCTATCCTCATGATCTTTTAATTGCTTGTCTCTTTTTTCCTCAGTTTCCCTCTTTGCCATCAACTTGTCTTCTATGTCACTCATCTGTTCTTCCACCTCGTTAACCCTCGTCGTTAGGACTTCTAGCTTGGATTGCATCTGATTTAATTGATTTTTAATTTCTGCCTGATTGGATCTAAATTCTGCAGTCAGGAAGTCTCTTGAGTCCTTTATGGTTTTTTCTAGAGCCACCAGTAGCTGTAAAATAGTGCTTCTGAATTGGCTTTCTGACATTGAATTGTAATCCATATTTTGTAACTCTGTGGGAGAGAGGGCTGTTTCTGATTCTTTTTTTTGAGGTGAGGTTTTCCTTCTAGTCATTTTGCTCAGTGCAGAGTGGCCAAAAACAAGTTGTATTGGGAAAAGGAGAAAAAGAGAAGGAAAGAAAAGAGAAAAAGAAAAAAGAGAAAGAAGAAAAAAAGGGGAAAAAGAGAAGAAAAAGAATGAAAAAGAAAGAAAGGAGAAAAAAGAAAAAAAAGGGTGGGGTGGGGTGGGGGAAGCAATCAGAAATCTAGAAGAAAGAAAGAAAAAAAAGCACAAAACAAAACAAAACAAAAACAAAACAAAAAAAAACCCGGGGGAGTATCTTCCGATTCTGTATACTTTAATTCCCTTGATTTCCTCTGGAACTGGTCTGTCTTGCTGGTCTTCTGTGGGAGGGGCCTGATGTGCTGATTCTCAGATGTTAGCACTTGGGGGAGCTGCTCTGCCCCTGCGTGGTGTAGGGCTCAGTGGGGGGTGTTTACCCCGTGAGGCCCCGGGAGGAAGCCACAGTGGCGGGGGCAGCTCTGGGACCCTGGAGTCAGCTCCCGCAGTAGCTCCGGGGCTCTCCGTCTGCAGGGCCTGGGGGCTCCCGGGCGGGGCCGCTGATCTGCTCAGCTAGGGGCAGGGGCGTCCTCGCTGTCCTGGGCCCTCCGGGCCTCTGCCTGTCCCGGGGGAGGCCGGATCCTGGGCTGTGTCCTGGCGCCCCGTGCTCTGGGGCCTGCGCTGTTGGATCCGCGCTCCCGCCCCGCAGCCCCCCCGCGGAGCCGCCGCCCGAGCCCCTCCGAGCTGCTCCCGGAGCCGCGCAGCCCCCTCCCCGCGGAGCTTCTTCCTCTGCCCGAGCCGCCGCCGCGCTGCTCCCGGAGCCCCGCTGCCCCCTCCGCGGAGCCGCAGCCCGGGCCCCTCCGAGCTGTTCCTGGAGCCCCGCAGCCCCCTCCGCGTAGCCGCAGCCCGAGCCCCTCCGAGCTGCTCCCGGAGCCGCGCAGCCCCCTCCCCGCGGAGCTTCTTCCTCCGCCCGAGCCGCCGCCGCTGAGCTGCTCCCAGAGCCCCGCAGCCCCCTCCGCGGAGCCGCCGCCCGAGCCCCTCCGAGCTGCTCCGGTCCCGCCGAGCGCTGCTGACTGTTGCTCCCTCCCCACTTCAGCAACCACAATCTGTTTCTCTCCCAAACCACATCTCCACAGCTCGGCGCACTCTCCCGGGGCGCAGTTCCTCTGTTACTGTCCCAGGGAGCCCGAGGGCATCCCCGCCTTTCTGGGGATCCTGCTCCAATTCCCCGGGAGGCCTTTCCACGGGGAAGGTTGGTGCAGCTCCTGCTCCCTCCGGGACGGGGCTCTCCTGTCCTGGGGACACTTGCCCCGGCCTCAGCCCGGCTCCTCGCGGGCCCCTCCCCCTTGGAGGCCTTTTGTGTCTTTATTTCTTTTTCCCCGTCTTCCTACCTTGATAGAAGCGCGAACTCTTCTCTCTGTAGCATTCCAGCTGGTCTCTCTTTAAATCTCAGGCCGAATTCGTAGATTTTCAGGATGATTGGATGGTTTTCTAGGTAATTTGTTGAGGACAGGTGACTTGGAGACCCTACTCTTCCGCCATCTTGCCCCTATTTCTCTCAAGTGTTTGTTTTAATGTCTAGTTTATCCAACATAAATATTGCTACTACAGCTTTCTTTTGACATCCATTTGCATGATAGATATTTCTTAGTCCCCTCACTTTCAATATGCAGTTGTCTTTAAATCTAAATTGAGTCTATGCTGGTAGGCAGCATATAAATGGGTCTTGTTTATTTATCCATTCTGTCACCTTATTTTTTTTACAGGGGCACTTAATCCATTTATATTCAAAACAATCATTAATTGATATGTGTTTGCTGTCATTTTATTATTTATTATGTGGTTATTTCTGAAGTTTTTCTCTGATCCTTTCTTTTCTCTCTTCCATGTTTTGCTGGATTTCTTTAGTGGTGTATTTGGATTTCTTTCTCTCTGCTCTTTGCATATTTATTAGTTTCTTCAGTGTATGGGTGCCATTAAGTTTGTATATAACCATTTCTGCATATAGCAGTTTGTATGAAGCTGTTGGTTATTTAAATTTGAACTCATTCTTTACTCGTTTCATCATCTTTGAGGTAAATTTTGTCACATTTTGCATCCATTCTTTTGTGAGTTCCTTGACTTCTTTTTTACAGAAGTATTCATTTTTATTGCTTTTGTGTTGCCTACTTTCAGGCAGTCACTTATAGTGCCATGCTGTGTAGTCTTCTGTTCCCCAAGGCCTGGCACATCTTGAAGTGTCTCTGATGTGTTTTGCATGTGCATTGCTGTTTTATCTCGGCTGCTTTATCCTTCAGGCCAATAGTTTCAGAGGCTCTCTTTGCCTGTTGTGGGAAAATATTTGGCCTCTGGGATGAATGTGGCATTTTAACTAAGTGTACTCTGGTCTGCTTGTGAAATGAGAGTTGTCATCACCATGTCTGGATCCTAGGCTCTGCAAATCTCCTGAGTTGGGGGACATGGTATGAGCAAGAATTTGTGCCTGTCTTCTAGGGAAGGGGGCCTACAAGGCTGGGACTGAAGCAGGAAAGACTGAGAGGGGACATTTTCTGGAGCATGGGGCCTTGGTTTAGACAAGTTAAGCAGTGAGCATTTGTGCTGGGCTTGTTCTTGTAGGTGGCCCTGTGCTTATGCTGAAGAGTAGGTGTGGGAAATGGCTCCAGCCAGTTCCCTTTGTTACCAGAGGGTCTCTTCCATGAACACTGCCTTTGTGGGATGCACTTCAAAATGAGCAAATATCCTTCCTAGTGTTCAGCAAAGTTTCCCTCTTTTCTTCATACTCTTCCCTTAGTTCTCTCAACTCCCTATATATTCTGTGCATGAGAAGAAAAAAACAATCACTGTTTCCATGCTCTATTTCCACGAGTTATTTTCCTGCCTTCTTCCCAAGAGCAGTACAATGCCATCCAGACTCTATCCCAGCCAAGCCCACTGACCTTTAAAACCACAGACTTTAAGTTCCATTGGCTGACAAAAGTCACAAAATTCAGTTCCTCTCACTTTCCAAGACAATTGCTATCTGTGCACTCCCTGTGAGTTCCTCTGTCTCTCACCCTCCTCCATGACTGTTGCTCCCTCCCCACTTCAGCAACCACAATCTGTTTCTCTCCCAAACCACATCTCCACCCTTCCTACCTTCTTTGATGTGGTCTCTTCTCTACCTTTAGTTGTGGAGTTTGTTCTGATAATCTTCAGGTCAATTCCTTGTGTATTTAGGATGATTTTATAATTATCTAGTTGTATCCAATGGTACAAGGAGAGCCTAGGGTCTTCCTACTCCACCGCTATCTTCCAACAACCTATATCAAATATACAAACATTAACAATAATTATTTAACATCATCCAATATCTAGTCAAATTTTTCCAATGATCTCATAAATGTGTCACCAATATCTTCCCTCTTTCTTTATGGTCCCTTTGAATGCAGTCTTATTCCGCTTTCATTGAGGAGCTAGTTAATTCTCCAAAATAGCTCTGCACATGTCATTCCCCTCTTTGAAACAATTATATTTTATCACATAGCCTTTCTTCAAACTCAACTTTCTATCGTATTCCAAATATGCAAAAATAAAGGATAGTTTTATTCTGTGTCAGAGGTGCATTACTGAACATTTCTCATAATTCAAAACTAATTTCTTATAATTCAAAACTAAATTCTCATTTCTCATAATTTAAAACTCCTCTAACTCAAATCTAATCATGATAGAGAATGAGATCTTGTTTTGTCAACTGACTAAAGTAACACCACTATTTCTAAGACCATTTTCAAGGTCCAGTGTGTTGTTTGGCAATGACATACACAGTTCACAGTATCATAGACCTTTATATTAATGGATTTTTTGCGAAATTTTTAATTAGGTTGCAGTTTTGTGGGTATTTTTTTTCAGACATAAAAAGGATGGTTTATTAGTCATTTTGCAGCAGGTAGCATGAACTTCTTTGCAGTGGTTAGCCTCAGTCCCCAAGTCTCAGGCTAGTAATAAGAAGCACTGCAGATGTATGATATGCAAACAATGGGTTTTGTGTTTTGTGGGTTTTTAAAAACATATATTACCTGTAAATTGATCATTTAATTCATACTTTTTAATTTAAAAGTTGGATATTTCAGCTTTGCATATAGTACAACTGACAATACTGTATCAGTATTCTCTAAGCATAGTCTGTTGTTATATCTCTGCAGACAGGAATATCTCTTATTCCTTCTCTGCCTGAGAATTCCCATCAACTCTCTAAGATCCATATATATAGCTCTTCCTCACTGAAACCCTCTCTCTTGTTTAGACAGAATGAATTATTCCCTTTTCTTTTTCTAAAATGCCTTACTTACATGTCTGCTTCATCACTTATTATGGCATGACTTTTAAGCTATTCACATTATTCTATCATTATAATTAGTATGTTAGTATGCACTTCATGAGTAGACATTTACATTTGCCCTCACAGAGCTTAGCATAATACATTTATATTAAAAAATATTGACTTTAAGTAATCTTGCAGGATTATTATAAAGATTAAATGAAATAATTTGTATCAAGTGCCTGATACAGTGCCTGGTACTAGTGTTAAGTAAAGTTTCCCTTCTTTTTTCCTCATACTCCTGCCTCATTTCTCTCAACTCCCTATATATTCTGTTCATAAGAAGAAAATACAGACTTCTTGTTTTCATTGTTCACATGTCTCTTCTTCAGGGTATTATTTTCCACTTTTCATTTATTTACTTATTTAAGGTCACTGGCTCTATTCATATCAGAAATCCTCCAAAGTCAGCAAAAAGAGAGAAGATGACATCTCCACCATTCCCGGATGCCAGTCCTATGGAGAACCCAGCACTCATTGCTGACATCAAGATTGAGCCCCCAGAAGAACTTCTGGCTAATGATTTCAATCTGCCCCAGGTGGAACCAGTTGACCTCTCTTTTCACAAGGCCAAGGCTCCTCTCCAGCCTGCCAGCATGCTGCAAGCTCCGGTACATCCTCCCAAGCCACAGCCTGCTCTCCAGACACTTGTAGTGTCCACTTCAACATCTGACACAGGCATATCAGCAAATACTCCTACTGTTTTGACTCCAGGCTCTATCCTGGCCTCCTCTCAGAGCACTGGTGGCCAGCATATCTTACATGTGATCCATACTATCCCCTCAGTGAGGCTGCCAAATAAATCAGGTGGCCTGAAGACCATCCCAGTGGTGATACAGTCACTGCCCATGGTGTTCACTACTTTGCCTGCAGATGGGGGCCCTGCAGCCATTACAGTCCCACTCATTGGAGGAGATGGCAAAAATGCTGGATCAGGTAAGCATCAGTTTGCCTCTTTCCTGGATATTACCTTCCTCCATTTATTCTCTTTTGGGATTATCCTATCTCCTATCTCTTTTCACTCCCTCTATTCTTGCACACAGCTTCAAGAGTAACTGTTTATAAATACTGTTTTTATCATGTCTCTTCAGTGTTTAAGAATGTACAATGATGCTCTTTTGTTTAGTCCATGCTTCTCAAATTAGGGTGTACATATTTTCGAGTGAAATACTATGTATCTTCCTGGAACCTGTATGTTGTTTGATAATAAGTAATTTAAAATATTTTATATTTTAAAAATATGATTTTATTAGGGAAAATGTACAATTTGAATAGACTTTTAAGATAAAACAGAAATTCCAAAAATAGTTTTAAGCTTATTAAGGTACACACCCTGGGACTTTCTAGGAAAATGTGTTTGTCTATGCCATTAGGAATGCTTTTGTGGAAAACTTGAGAATATTTCTAGCTCTACATATGTAGCCAGCCTTAGCAACGCCCTCTCCCAGTACCATATCTTTTCTCTTCCCTACAGGTAAAATAGTGTTCTTTGAAATATTGCCATCTACCCTGTGCTCCCTTCAACTTCGCATCTATAACTTTCCATTTTACTTTTTTATTTGCCTGTGTTACAAGTGTATGGGCATTCTTCCCAACTAAATTGTAAATTCCTCAAGGACAAAACTATCTTTTTTTCCCTTTGTGCATCTTCAGAGAACTTAACACAGTGGTAGTTAATAGTTGTCTTGCAACAAATAATTTGATGAACAAACTTGAAAATCTGTACATAAGAGAGTTCAAATGTTGTAATCTTCCTTATTATTTAATCTTAGAAATAAGTTCAAAATTCAGAAAAGAATAAATTAAGTCCCCTTTTCACCACTATCTCCCAGCCACCCACTTCCTATCATGGAGATGTATCTATTTTAGTTTGTAATTGAAAATGATCAAAGAAAATTATATGGCCTCTGAAGTGGTTCAAAATATTTAGTTTCACCAAAGCTATAGAATTGCAATCAGTTTTGGATGTTGTGCCTTAGGAAGGGCATTGGGAAGTTGGAGTATAATCAGAAGAGAAAATCAGGATAGTGAGACATTTCAAACACATGTCAAACAAGGAGCTGATAAATATTTAGCATGAATTAAAAAGACCAAAAAGGAGATATGTGGATGGAAATGACTAAAAATCAGATCTTAGCTCAGTATAGAAAAATAATTTTAATAGTTGTCTGTCTTTGAAATTCCATACGTTGTAATCATTCCATCACCAAATGTAGGAGACTGAAAAACTGAAACTCTGTAGTGTTTTTCTGAATAAAAATACCAATCTGGTATTTTTGTGGTTGTGGTTAATTGTGGTAATAAGTGTGTTTATAGCAGTCTTGTTTTTGAGATTCCCCTGAAAGGGTTAATTAAAATTTCGGTATCAGTTGTCATATGGGAAGAGAGAGACAAACAAAAAAGGAAATGGGAAAATAAAATTCCCTGAGAATTTGCTGATATCAAGACAGTGATAGCATCAAGCAATGATTTGATAGGGCTTTGAATTGCTATCATAATATCCATCAGTCAACTAGAGCACTCTAAATAAACAAAATAAATTTTAAACATTTCAATGTAATTTTAAACTAAAACCATTTTAGCCCAATAGTCTCTAAAATGGTATGTTTACACCTTGGTTGGGAGGTGGGGGAGTAAGGAATGTACACAAAACAATAGCAAAAGAAGAAAGTGTCAACATTTCTATTTCTGTTTTCTCACCCTTTGCATGTTCCTTTTATTTTTCATAATGTACACAAAATTTTAGTATGCTAGTACATTTGTAGCATACGTGCACACATACAGAGACACACATACATATTGAGATGTATGCTTAAAACTTCTTAGTGAGTGATACACAATCAGTGTATGGAGGCAAATGTACTAGCCAAATATTCCACACCACCCCCTGCCTTATTGCTACCTTTAAGTTTCTTCTATATAGAAAATTTTAAGCTTTAACTAGATCTAGAAGATTGGTGCCCATTGGGTCAAACTCAAAAACTGAGTTTTGTTAGGGATCTGAAACATCAGTGGTTGATAATAAATATTTGAGGGCTTCTCCCAACATAGGTTGAAGGGAAGGATGTCAACATGTATCAAGTACCTACTAGCTACTAGGTATGCATTTCAGCTCATTGGCTCATTTCCATTTAGGGACACAAAAGCCAAAGGAGATGTTTCCATCTCTGAGGTGAACCTAGGCATTGATCTTCAGACAGCCAGCAAACTATTCAGAAAGTTCAGCTCAACAAATACACATGGAGTCTGACTTTTTGGGAGACCCTTGTTTTGGGGGTTGGAGATAGAGTTAAATCATACCCAAATCCTATCCTATTTAATTCATTATCCTAGAGAAGCTCTTTCCAGTGAGCTCATTCTAGGAGCATAAGAATGCTCCTTATTATCTTTCTCTCAAAGGAATTTTAGCTATGTTAAAAATTGTAAATGTTCTTTTCTTCCTTCCATACAAATGCACTTCTTTCATCTTTGCTTTTTATCTATTTCTCTATCTTGCTGCTACTTCTTATTGTGTGCCAAACTGGGAATCCTGAGAATGATTGCAGAGGTACATATATTTGCAGCCCACACTGCTCTTTTTCTTTGCTTTTAGTGAAAGTTGACCCCACCTCCCTGTCTTCACTGGATATCCCAAGTGACAGTGAGGAGAGTACAATTGAGAGTGGATCTTCGGCTTTACAGGGTATTCAGGGACTGCAGCAAAAGTGAGTACTTTTGTCTTTACTTCGGATTTGTCTGTATATATATGTGTGTGTATGTGTGTCTTGGAAAAGTGGAACAAAGTCTCAGATACAATAGTAAACATTTAAGGATAACAAAATATAGGTAAATTGCCTTCCTGGCAAAGGCATGAGTTTGAATGAACACATGTGCATGGACATGCATGTTATAGCAGAGTTATGTACCAATTGTCTAGACCACCAATTTTGCTCTTGAAAAATCTATAAATTTCCCATAAAGTACAGTTGCATACTGTTTCTCTCTGTAAGTTTATAGCACCCTTATCTTCCAATGTTAAGACTAATAAGATAGTTGTCATGCATTTTAACAACCATGTAATATGAAAAAATACATTTATATAAACACAAAAATGAGTCTTGTTAGAGTGAAATGCTCACACTGGGAACAGAAATCACCCAAGGAAACATTACCACCTCCTGGAACCTGCACTTACTGAGAATGGCCTACTTGAGGGAATTGCTTGAACTATTTCAATTATTTCTTTTATTGAAGGCCTACTCTTAAATTGGCATAAATTAAATGCATATATGAAGTGACCCACTGTATTTAAGTCCATTTATTTAGCTTCCATGGTAAAATCATTTTTTGGTCCTCTCTTTCTTTGCTCAGACCATCAGCAATGACCCAAATGCAGGGAGAAGAGTCTCTTGAGTTGAAGAGAAGACGGATTCACCAATGTGATTTTGCAGGATGCAGCAAAGTGTACACCAAAAGCTCCCACCTGAAGGCCCACCGCAGAATCCATACAGGTCTGCACACTTCCACCTCATCACCAACACACACACACACACACACACACACACACTCAGAGAGAGAGAGAGAAAGAGAGAGAGACTGTGAGAGATAGGAAGAGAGGAAAATCTTGAAACAAAGACTGTTTCATTTATACTTATGGACACAAGCTTCGTTAATGGATTACCCTTATGTCTTGTTCCTACTCAAGTGTAGCTTTTTAAAAACCAGCCTAGGAAAACATTAAGTCTTGTGTCTTTTGAATAGGAATTATCCCCATTTAACACTCATGGGTCTTTCTAATCAGGAAGTTATAACACTTATACTAAGATTAAGCATCTAAGACATATACTAAGACTAAGACATCACTCCTTCCCTTGTTACCAGAGCCCCACAGGTTTTACCGAGTATGGAAAAGCACAAAGGCAATTTAAATTAAGTGAAATTAAAGCAGGATTTTGGAGCTAAACACAATCCACCAACCTGTAACACACCTTTGTTCACTATGGGAAAATGTGCATATTAAAAAAAAAAAAGTTAAGTAAAGCGAACCTGATGGAGATTCTGCCAACTGAAGGGCACTGCGCTCTCTGAAAGAGAACTGTCATTCAAATTCAACTAATTATTACCAAATTTCCGAAATTTTGAAGAAAACCAAAAAAAAATCAAGATTTTTTTTTCTGGGTGACAGGCACTGAGGGGGGCAATTGATGGGATAAATACTGGGTGTTATACTATATGTTGGCAAATCAAACTCCAATAATAAATATACAAATAAAAGAAAAATCAAAATTTTATGTGAAATGTCCTAGATTTTGAATGTTGGCATATAATTAAAAAATTATTATAGCACCAGGGACTCAAAGAAACCTGTGTATGGGCCAGATGTAGATTGTCAGTCATCAGTTTTTACTCTCTGCTTTGGAGACTCCTTCTTCCCCAATCATTCAGCTCAGAATTGAGGCTTGGACACCATGGATAAGGGGCCTTCCTTTCTTGTAAACATGCACTGCATTGTATTTGTTGTGTTAGGATTTGTGTAGAAGAAACCAGAATCATAGATGCTGTGCCCTGAAGCTCTGAACAGGTAACCAACTTCCAGGCTGCATTGTCACAACATTCCTGTGACACTTTTCTTATTGATATTTTATTTGCTTCTCCTTCATGTAGAGTGCAGGCTGATTCCGCTTACACACAAATACGTGTGTGTGTGTGTGTGTGTGTATGCATGTATAAATATATATTAAGTAATGAAACTTAAATTTTCAACTTGTAAAAGTAGAATAGTTTACTAGGCTCTCATGTATCCTTCACCCAACATTCATAATTCTATCAGTATATAGCCAACTTTGTTTCTTCACATCCTTACTGATTCCCCCACTCTCCACAGTATTATTTCAGAACAAATTCCAGACATCATATCATCTTAGTCATAAAGAATTTTATAAAAAGGTATAAGATTACTATCACATAAAAATTCCTTGATATTGGTTTTCCTTAATATCAGTATCATATTTCTTTTCCTTTTTTTAGGTTCAAATTATTTAACATGTACTATATTATTAGTTTCAGTGGTATAATTTAGTGATTCATCAGTTGTATATAATACCCAATACTCATAACATCAAGTGCCCTACTTAATGCTCTGCTCCCAATTATCCCATCCATCCACTCACTTCCCCTTCAGTAACCCCAGATTTGTTCCCTATAGTTAAAAGTCTCTTATGGCTTACCTCTCTGTTTTTACCTTATTTATTTTTCCTTCCCTTCTCTTATGTTCATTTGTTTTGTTTCCTAAATTCCACATGAGTGAAATCATATGGTATTTGTCTTTCTCTAACTTACATATTTTGCCTACCATAATACAATCTAGTTCAATCCAGATTGTTGCAAATGGCAAGATTATGTTCTTTCTGATGGCTGAGTAATATTCCATTGTATATATATTTACATTACCTCTTCTTTATCCATTCATCTGTCAATGGATGTCTGGGCTCTTTCCATATTTTGGCTATTGTGGGCATTGCTGGTATGAACATTGGAGTGCATGTGCCCCTTCAAATCACTATTTTTGTATGTTTTTGATAAGTAACAAGTAGTACAATTGCTGGGTCATAGGGTATATCTGTTTTTAACATTTTGAGGAACCTCCATACTATTTTGCAGACTGGCTGCATCAGTTTGCTTTCCTAACAACAGTGTAAAAGGGTTCCTCTTTCTCTACATCATTATTGACATCTGTTGTTTCTTGAGTTGTTAATTTTAGCCATTCTGACTGGTGTGAGGTATTACCTTATTGTAGTTTTGATATGTATTTCCCTGATGATCAGTGACATTAAGCATCTTTACTTTTTATTTTTTGTTTTATTTTTAATTAAAATTCAATAAGCCAATATACAGTACATCATTAATTTCAGATATAGTGTTCAGTAATTTATCAGATGCATTTAACACCAAGTGTTGAGCATCTTTTCATGTTTCTATTAGCCATTCTATTATATGTCTCATTGGAGAAATGTCTGTTCATGTCTTCTTCCATTTTTTAAAATATTTTATTTATTTATTTATGATCGACACACACACACACACACACACAGAGAGAGAGAGAGAGAGAGAGAGAGAGAGAGAGAGAGGCAGAGAAGCAGGCTCCATGCAGGAAGCCCAATGTGGGACTTGATCCCAGTACTTGGGGATCACACCCTGAGCCAAAGGCAGATGCTCAACCACTGAGCCACCCAGGCGTAACTCTTCTTCCATTTCTTGATTGGATTTTTGTTTTTTGGGTGTTCCATTTCATAAGTTCTTTATATATTTGGGATACCAGCCCTTTATATCATAAGTCATTTGAAAATATCTTCTCCTATTACCTAGGTTGCATTTTAGTTGTGTTGATTGTTTCCTTTGGTGTGCAAAAACTTTTTATCCTGGTGAAGTCCCAATAGTTCATGTTTGCTTTTTTCCCCCCTTACCTCTGGAGACGTGTCTAACAAGAACTTGCTGTGACCAAGGTCAAAGAGGTTGCTGCCTATGTTCTCCTCTAGGGTCTTGATGGATTCCTATCTCAGAATTAGATCTTTCATTCATTTTGAATTTATTTTTAAGTATGTTGTAATGAAGTAGTCCAGTTCCACTCCTCTGCATGTTGTTGTACAATTTTCCCAACACCGTTTGTTAAAGAGAATGTCTTTATTCCATTGGATAGTCTTTCCTGCTTTGTTGAAGTTTTGTTGTCCGTAGAGTTAAGGGTCCATTTCTGGGTTCTCTATTCTGTTTCCATGGATCTATGTGTCTGTTTTTGTGTCAGAACCCTACTGTCTTGATGATTATAGCTTTGTAATACAACTTGAAGTCTAAAAATGTGATGCCTCCAGCTTTGGTTCTTTTTCAACATTCCTTTGGCTATTTGGGGTCTTTTCTGGTTCCATACACATTTTAAAACTATTTATTCAAGCTCTGTGAAAAATGCTGGTGTTATTTTTATAGGGATTGCATAGAATGTGTGGATTACCCTGGGTAATATAGACATTTTAACATTATTTGTTTTTCCAATCCATGTGCATGGAATATTTTTCCATTTCTTTGTGTCCTCCTCAATTTCTTTCATAAATGATCTATAGTTATCAGAACACAGATTTTTTTTTACCTCTTTGGTTAGGTTTATTTCTAGATATCTCATTATTTCTGGCGCAATTATAAATGGGTTCAATTCCTTGATTTCTCTTCCTGATGCCTCATTGTTATAGAAATGGAGCAACTTCTGTGTATCAAATTTAAATCCTGTGACTTTGCTAAATTCCTGTATCAGTTCCAGCATTTTTTTTTTTTTGGTAGAGTGTTTTGAGTTTTCTAAAGAATATCATGTTGTCTGAAAAGAGTTAAAGTTAGACTTCTTTGCTGATTTGGTTTCCTTCTATTTGTTTTGGTGTCTGATTGGTGAGACTATGACTTCCAGTACTATGTTGAACAACAGTGGTGAGAATAGACATCCCTGTCATATTCCCGACCTTAAGGGAAACGTTGTCAGGTTTTCTCCTTTGAGGATGATATTGGAGTGGGTCTCTCATATATGGCCTTTATGTTGAGGTATGTTCTCTATATCACTACTTTGTTCAGGATTTATCAAGTAAGAATGCTATATTTTTTCAAATGCTTTTTCTGCATCTATTGATATGATCATGTGGCTCTTATCCTTTCCTTTATTAATGTGGTGCATCAGGATGGTTGATTCTCAATTGTTGAACTACCTCTAAAGCCACGGAATAAATCCCACTTGGTCGTGGAGAATAATCATTTTAATGTACTCTTGGATTAGCTAGTATCTTGGTGAGAATTTTGGCATCCATATTCATCAGGGATATTGGTCTGTAATTCTTCTTTTAGTGGGGTCTTTGTCCAGTTGTGGGATCAAGGTAATGCTGGTCTCACAGAAAGAGTTTGGAAGTTTTCCTCCCATTTATATTTATTGGAAGAGTTTCAGAAAAATAAGTGTTAAATCTTCCTTAAATGTTTGATAGCATTCCCCTGGAAACCATCCAGGCTGGACTCTTGTTTATTGGGAAATTTTTTAGTACTGATTCTATTTATTTGTTGATCATGGGTGTGCTCAGGTTTTCTATTTCTTCCTGTTTCAGTTTTGATCATTTATATGTTTCTAGGAATTTACCAATTTCTTCCAGATTGCCTAATTGGTTAGCATGTATTTGCTCATAATACTCTCTTATAATTGTATTTCTTCAGTGTTGGTTGTGGTCTCTCCTCTTTCACTCATGATTTTATTTATTTGGATCCTTTATCTTTTGTTTTCGATAAGTCTGGCTAGGGCTTTATCAGTTTTTCTAATTCTTTTAAAGAACCAGCTCCTAGTTTTGTTGATCTGTTCTACTGGGTTTTTTTTATTGCTATATCATTGATTTATCTTCTAATCTTTATTATTTCCCTTCTTCTGCTGGATTTAGGCTTAATTTGCTGTTCTTTTTCCAGATCCTTTAGATGTAAGATTAGGTTGTATATTTGAGACTTTTCTTGTTTCTTGAGAATGTCCTATATTCCTATATACTTCCCTCTTAGGAAAGGCTTTGCTGTCTTTTGTTTTGAACTGTCATGTTTTCATTTTCATTTGCTTCTATATATTTTTTAATTCTTTAATTTTCCTGGTTTACCTATTTATTCATTAGTAGAATGTTATTTAACCTCCATATATTTGTGGTCTTTGCAAATTTTTTCTTGTGATTGAGTTCAAATTTTAAAGCATTGTGACCTAAAAATATGCATGTTATAATCTCAGTCTTTTGGTATTGGTTGAGTCCTGATTTGTGAACCAGTATGTGATCTATTCTAAAGAATGCTCCATGTACACTCAAAAAGAATGTGTATTCTGCTGCTTTAGGATGAAATGCTCTGAATATATCTGTTATGTCAATCTGGTTCAGTATGTCTTTAAAAGTCCTTGTTTCCTTGTTGATCTTCTGCTTAGATGATCTGTCCATTGCTGTGAGTGAGTTGTTAAAGTACCCTACTATTATTGTATTATTATAAACGAGTTTCTTTAAGTTTACTATTAATTGTTTTATATATTGGCTGCTCCCAAGTTAGAGACATAAATATTTACAATTGTTAGATCTTCTTGTTGGGTAGACCTCTTCATTATGTTATAGTATCCTTCCTCATCTGTTATTACAGTCTTTGGTTTAAAATATAGTTTGTCATTATATGGTCTCATTCATTTGGGGAATATAAATAATAGTGAAAGGGAATAAAGGGGAAAGGAGAAAAAATAAGTGGGAAATATCAGAAAGGGAGACAGAACATGGAAGACTCCTAACTCTAGGAAATGAACTAGGGGTGGTGGAAGGGGAGGAGGGCGGGGGGTGGATAAAAAAAAAATTTATTATTAAATAAATAAATAAATATATAAGGATAGCTACTCCAACTTTCTTTTGATGTCCATTAGCATGATACATGCTTCTCCATCCCCTCACTTTCAATCTGGAGGTGTCTTTGGCTCTAAAATAGTTCTCTTGTAAGCCAGCATATTGATGAATCTTGTTTTGTAATCCATTCTGATACCCTATGTCTTTTGATTGTAGCATTTAGTCTATTTATATTCAGAGTAATTACTGAAAGATAAGAATTTAGTGTCATTGTATTACTTGTCAAGTTGCTGTTTCTGTAGATTATCTCTGTTCCTTTTTTAGTTTTTGTTGCTTTTAGTCTCACCTTCCATTCAAAAGATCCCCTTTAATATTTCTCACAGGGTTGGTTTAGTGTTCATGAACTCCTTTAGTATGTTTGTCTTGGAAACTCTTTATCTTTCTTTCTATTCTTAATGACAGCCTTGATGGATAAAGTATTCTTGGCTGCAGATTTTTCCCAGTTAGCATGTTGAATATATCATGACAGTGCTTTCTGGCTTGCTAGGTCTCTGTGGATAAGTCTGTTGCCAGCCTTAGAAGTCTACCCTTGTAGGTTAATCACTTTTTATCCCAAACTTCTTTTAGAATTCTCTCTTCTCTATATCTTTGTATTTTGCAAGTTTTACTCTAATATGTCATGGTACTGACTTGTTTTTGTTGATTTTGAGGGGAGGTTTCTGTGCACCTTGGACATGAATGCCCATTTCTTTCCCCAGATTAGGGTAGTTCTCAATTATAATTTGTTCAAATAAGTCTTCTGCCCCCTTTTCCTGCTCTTCTTCTAGGACTCCTATGATACAGATTTTTTTTTTTTTGCTTTATGGAATCACTGAATTCCATAATTCTACCTTCCTGATCTAATTCTTTTCTTTCCCCCTTCTCTTCAGCTTCATTATTTTCATTATTTTTTATCTTCTATATAATCTATCCTCTCCTCTGCTTCTTCATTCCTTGTGCTGATTATATTGAGTCTGTTTTGCATCTCAGTTGTAGCATTTTTTTGTATCATCCTGGCTAGTTTTAAGTCTTTATCCCTGCAGAAAGCATTTCTCTGATGTCTTCAAGGCCTTTTTCATGTTTACGTAGGGATCCTATAGCTGTCAGTCTAAATTATTTTCAGATATATTGCTCATATCTGCTCTGAGCATGTCCTTTGCTGGGATATTTTCTTGACCTTTCTTTTGGGTAGAATTCCTGTTTTGTCATCTTGGCTAAGTTTCTATCTTTTGCACGATGTAAAAGCTTGTTATTTTTCTTGCACCTCAGAGTAATGCTATATTAAGAAGGGGTCATACACCGTCCAGGTCCTGGCACTTCAAGATGTGTTTCTCGTGTATGCTGTGTGCGCTCTGCTGTTGTGTTTTGGCTGCTCTTTCCCACTAGTATGTCCTCTACAGAGTTCCTCCTTGCTTACTTTGTGGGAGTGTTTGGGCCTTTATCTAGGTGTGCTTTGATTTGATTGTTTAAAAAAAATGAAAAGAAGGGAAGAAAGAAAGAAAGAAGAGAAAAAAGAAAGGAAAAGACTGCTCCACAAATAGGAGAAAAGGGAAAAGGAAAGGGGACGAAAAAAAAAGCCTAGACAATCAAAAATCCTATAAGCTGATTCCAAAGGAAAAGAATGAAAAGAAATACAGAAAATAAAAAGAAAAAAAAGAAGTCTGATCCAAAAAAAAAAGTGAGAGAGAGAGAGAGAGAGAGAAATGTAAAAAACAAACAAACAACAAAAAAAAAACCCAACAAACAGCTATAAGCCTGATTCCAAAGGAGAAAAGAAAGGAAACAAGAGGAGAGAAAATAGAGCCTGGTGCTATTTCCACCACAACTGGAGAGGAAGCTGTGAGGCAATGTATGTTCAGTAGAGTTGGTGGATGCAGAGTGCTGCCTTTGCTGCTCTTTTGAGGGGAAATCCATTGTGCTGGATCAGTCAATCCTGTCCCAGTAAAAGAAAAGCACTTCTAAAGCACAGGGTGGTGTGTTTTGATATAAGCAGCTTCCACCTTCACCAAGTGTTGCTGATGTTCCACACTGGGTTGGTAACAAGGGTAAGATGGCGAACCCCCCCCCCCCCGCCCCCACTCTCTGGTCCCTGGACAGCAGATCTCACACCCAAAGCTGTTCAGGAAGCCCTCACAGAAAAGCCAAGGCCATCAAGCATGCCTGGAGCCATCATCTATATTTAACTCTTGTGAGGGTGGGATTCAAAACTCCAAATCTGTGTTTTATCTGTGGCTCCAGGTTTGGATTCAAAACTCCAGATCTTAAAGGAGCCAGATCTGCTTGGGTCTGCTCCCTCCTCTGGATTAGAGGATTGCTGTGTTCTGACTAGTGCCCATTGCCCCAGAAAAACATTCCCCTGCGCTGGATTCTATGCTGTGGAAACATGAAAAGAAGTGGCTGTTTATCCACCACTGCAGTGCCTTAGACACTTGCCAGTGAAAGGCCATTAGCTGGTGCCTGCATGGTCTTTTGTCCTTGGAGAGTCAATATACCCTCTTTCAAAAGTACTCCAGAAAGGGGAAATGATTTCTCCCAGTGCAACCCCTGAGATCCTTACACCACTTTGGATGTGCTTCTGGGACATAGCCCAACTTCTCTCCAGAAGCACATGATACAGCTCCCCTCTGGGAAAAGTCCAGTACTTCCAAAAGTTCAGAGTTTGATCTACAATCACTGTTTGCAAAAAACCTGCCCCAGACAGTTCCCTAGCTCCCCAGTCTATAGTCCAAGAGGTTTTCTTGTGAGAACTGAATGCTGCACTCTCTAAACCCCTCTCTCCCTTTTCTTTCCCCATGGAAAGGGTTCCCTGCCCTGCACAGCACAGCACCTTTTCTCCCCCAATTCCTTTACACACATCACACACCTGCCATGTTTTCTTTGTCCAACTGTGGAAATACTTATTCAAATCCTCAGATAGATTTCCTTGGTGTTCCACGTTATCTGACCTCAATACAGTTGTGTTCAAGGGACAAGGAAAGTCCCATGTCTGCTTACTTCTCCACCATCTTAACACTACCACTTCAATATAATATTTATTAATATCACATTTCCCCAACTACCTAATAAATGTTTTTTAATGTTCAAATCAAGATTTAAACAAGGGTCATACATTGAATAATTTAATCAACATGAGAAGGAGCCAGGTATGCCAAAGATTGAGGAAAGAGTGTTCTTTGCTAGGCAGAGTACAAAAGATGTGATATGGAAATAAGCTTGCCTTCTTTTAATAACTGACAAATTCAGCATAGCTAGGGAATATTGAGTACAGTGATTGGTGGTAGAAGCATTCAAATGTAAGAGTGGAGGGAAGAAAGACCATTTAAGAAGCGACTACAGGGATCCAGGCAAAAAATGATGAAAACCTGACTAGTATATTGGAAGTGGATGTGAAGAAAAGGAAGTATATTGATGATTGAGGATACACTGATAACATTCAGATTTCTGTTTTGAGAAGTTTAATGGACAGAGGTGTCCATTACAGAAATAGAGTTTTCCAATGATCAATACAGTAAGTGGGAATCAAACCTTGGTATGCAACCAAGGCATACATTTCTCTATTCGTGGTATTCCACAGGCTCCTTGGAACTGAAGTAACTGCAGAAATGCCTGCTTCATTGAATTCCAAAGATTAGGGTTCATTGCAACAGATCCCAGAGAATAATATCCTGTATTTGGTAGACACTCTCTCAGCAGAGAACCATGAAGTTTGTGTTTATTTGGGTACCACCTCTAGCATACAGTGCAGCTGTTCATCTCCACTGAGCTTACAATTATACAAAGCAGGATATGCAGATACAGAAATTTCTATTAAATATAACTTTCAAGTTCTAGTTTTTAATAATGGCATCACCCAATAACCTTTACTCAAAATGGATCATTGATTTTTAACATTCTTTTATGCCCTCAGTTATTTGTTTCCAAATTTATGTTATTTCATCCTTCAAGTAGGTGTTTTCCTTTTAACTGAGTATGTAGACATGATGGCCAAGAATATATACTGTAAAGCTACACTGTCTGGATTTGACATCCTAGTCTGCCATCATTAGCAGAATGTTACTTCACCATTTTCTGCCTGAGTTTCCTTATCTAGGGATATAATAGTGTGAAACGCTTAGAATAATATCTGGCATATAGGAAACACTCAACAAATATTAGCTATTATTAAGGTTCTCTCAGTCCCAATCTCACTGCCACCCCCATTAGGCTTTTTGTCTTGACTAATTCTTTTCCCACCAACTTTGATGAACTATAGTTGAGAATTAAAATTGTATATATTTGAGGTAGAGAACGGTGGTGGTGGAGCAGGAAGACCCTAGGCTCACCTTGCCCCTTGAACACAAGCAACTATCAAATCATCCTAAATGTCCCAGAAATAGACCTGAAGACATACAAAACAAACTACACAACTAAAGGGAAAGGTGAAGCCATATCAAAGAAGGTATAAAGTGTGGAGATGTGGCTTAGGGGAGACATGGATTCCTGGTGTTGCAGAGGGAAAGGAGCCATAGTCACATAGAAGGGTTAAAAGAACATCAACAGGGGAATACACAAGGAAACGTTTATCCAAAGCCATTGGCTTGGATAATGAGAGGGGATGAATTTCCTGAGTTCTTACATCCAAAAGGGCTTTGAGCCTAGAGTTTTAAAGGCCAGAAGGCTTGGCTGAGATATAGCACAAAGGGCACTGCTCTTCTAGAGAGAAGGCAGGCAAAACACCTGAGGGCAGACAGCATGGAAACAGTGATATCAAGAGCCCTGAGGGCACATAGTGAGGATATTATTTGCTCTTCTCAATGTCCCTGAGAGGCAGCATTCACAGAGATACCTCTCTAGGAGCAATGGAGGTGGCAGGTACCATTTCCTCCACTCACCCCTCAGCATAAACACAAAGCCACCTGCAGAAAGCAGCACAGGGCACACTGCCTAACTTGCATATACAAAGATCCACATCCCCACAAACTGGTGGCAATGCCCTTTACAGTCACACTTGCCTCAGTCCTTCCCCCAAAAAACAGCACAAACAACTGCCTACACCACATCTTCTGACCAGAGAGTGCTGCAGGGCCTCGGTTCCAATAAAGGTAGTGACAGATCTCATTTTACAAGCAGACCAAGCACAACTAGTTAAAGCTCACCACATTCAAGGCAAGAACCAAACACTACTCACAGCAGGCAAGGAGAATCTCTACAGATGGCTGGCGTGAAGGATAGGCAGATGAAATACAAGAGCAGTGTGCATGCATGACACACCAGATGCACTCTCTGAAGTACCAGGCCCTTACACTACATGACCTCTTCATAGGACCATTACTTCCAGAATCAGGAGACATAACTGACTTTTCTAACACAGAGAAAAAGGCAGAGACATTGATATAATTCACACATGGAGGAATTTATCCCAAAAGAAAGAAAAAGATAAGGCCAAACCCAGAGATCTAAGTGGAACAGATACAAGTAAAATGACTGATGGAGGATTTAAAGGAATAATCATAAGGATACACACTGGGCTTGAGAAATGTGTACAAATAATCAGTCAGGCACTTACCACAGAGACAAAAGAGTTAAAAAAGAATCAATCAGAGATGAAGAGTGCAATAAATGATATTAAAAACATGCTTGATGCAATGAACAGCAGGATGGAAGAAGCAGAGGAATGAATTAGTGACCTACAAGACAAAATAATGGAAAGTAATGAAACTGAACAAAAGAGAGGAAGAATTATGCAACAACATGAGAATAGACTTGTGGAACTCAGTGACTCTGTTAAACATAATAGAAATTATTATAGGGGTCCCATAAGATGCACGGAGAGAAAGGAGGGCAGAAAATTTATTTGAAGACAATAGCTGAAGACTTCCCTAATCTGGAAAAAGAAACAGACATTCAGATCCAGCAGGCACAGAGAACTCCCATCAAAATCAACAAAAGAAGGCCAACACAAAGATATATTGTAAATACATTTGAAAAATATAGTGATAAATAAAAAACCTTAAAGACAGCAAGATAAGAGAAGTTCTTAACATACATGGGAAAACCCATAAGAATAACCAGGGATTTCTCAACAGAAGTGTGGCAAACCAGAAAGGAGTGGAATGATATATTTAAAGTGCTGAATGGGAAAAATATGCAACCAAGAATACTCTATCCAGAAAGACTATATCTAGAATAAGAGGGAAAAAGAGTTTCCCAAACAAGAATTGGATAGCACCATGCAAAAGAATAAAACTGAACCACTTTATTGCACCACACACAAAAAAATAAATTCAAAATGGATGAAAGACCTAAATGTGAGACTCAAATTCCTCAAGAAGAAAAAAAACATCCTCAAGAAGAACACAGGAAGTAACTACTTTTGACATCAACCATAAAAACTTCTTACTTAAGGCAAGGGAAACAAAATCATAAATAAAATGTTAGGATTCATCAAAATTGAGTCTTCTGCACAGTAAAGGAAATAATAAAACTAAAAGGCAACCTATGCAATGGGAGAAGATATTTGCAAATAACATATCTGATAAAGGATTGGTATCTGACACTTGCAAAGAACTTATAAAACTCAACACCCAAAACACAAGAAATCCAGCTTTAAAAAATGGCCAGAACATATGAACAGACATTTTTGCAAAGAAGACATACAGATGGCCAAAAAACATGAAAACATGCTCAACATCACTGATCATTAGGGAAATACAAATAAAAACTACAATGAGATATCACCTAACACCTGTCAGGATGGCTAAAATTAACAACACATGGAACAACAGGTGTTAGCCAGGATGCAGGGAAAGGGGAACCCTGTTCTGCAACCCTGTTGCACTGTTAGTGGGAATGCAAACTGGTGCGGCCACTTTGCAAAACAGTATAGAGGTTCCTTAAAAAGTCAAAAATAAAAATATTCTATGATCAAGCACTTGCAGTACTAGGTATTTACCCACAGGATACAAAAATACAGGTCAAATGTGGTATATGTACCCTGATGCTTATAGCAGCATTGTCAACAATAGCCAAGTTATGGAAAGAGCCCAAATGTTCATCAACTGATGAATGGATAAAGAAGAAGTTTATATATATATATATATATATATATATATATATATATATATACACACAATCATAATAAAGAATGAAATCTTGCAGGACACCTGGGTGGCTCAGCGGTTAAGCGTCTGCCTTCAGCTCAGGGCGTGATCCTGGAGTTCCTGAAGTCCCACATCAGGCTTTCTGCATGGAGCCTGCTTCTCCCTCTGCCTGTGTCTCTGCTTCTCTCTGTGTGTCTCTCATGAATAAATAAAATCTTTTTAAAAAATGAAATCTTACCATTTGCAATGATGGGGATGGAGCTAGAGCATATTGTGAAATGTGAAATAATTCAGCCATAGAAAGACAAATATATGATTTCATTCATATGTGAATTTAAAAAAAAACCAAGAAATAATAATAAGGGAAAAAAAGAGAGAGGCAAAGCAAGAAACAGACTCTTAACTATAGAGAAAAAATTGATGGTTCCCAGGGGGCAGGTGGGTGGGAGGATAGGTTAAACTTGTGATGGGGATTAAGGAGTGCACTTATCGTGATGAACACCCAAGTTGTATGTAAGTATAGAGTCACTGTATTGTACACCTGAAACTAATATTACGCTGAATGTTAACTAACTTCAATTTTTTTAAAAAGAAACTTTTTGGAATAGCTCCATGTTTAACACATGGAAAACACACTGTGTATAAACCTTCTGTCAAGTAACATCTAATTGCATTAAGATATAAGTGTATGTAAAGTTATGTGTAGAAAGATATGAGAATAGCTCTATGTTTAACTCATTGTAACTACCATGTGTGTAATGAATCCTTCAACTAATAGTCTTTTTTGAATAAAATGCAGGTGTTTGTAAATGTATGTGTAGAAGTGTATAGGAATATCCACATATTTAACACTCTGAAACCACACTATGTATAATCTGTCTTTCAAGTATCATCTTCTTTCATTAAAAGTTTCTACACATACCGACAGAGGAATATGGGAATATGCTTAACTCATTGAAACTATGCATCATTTAAGTAATAACTTCTTTATTGATCTATATGTGTTTTAAAATGTATATGTAGAAGCATGGGTGAATACACCTATCCTTATCTGAATGAAACTAAATTGTGTGTTTTGCATGTTTCAGGTAACAACTTCTTTCATTAAAATATAAGTATTTATAAACATATGTTAGAAGCATATGGGAAGATCCCTGTCCTTACCTCACAGAAACTACACTGTATATAATCTCTTGTTTACATAGCCTCTTTCATTAATATAGGTGTGTTTGTAAATGGATGCATAGTAGCATAAGGGAAGGGCCTTGTGTTTTAACACATTGAGACTGTGTATAAACTGTCATTCAAGTATCTGCTTTCATTAATATAAACCACTAACAGCTTAACCCTAATGCTAGACCCTAACACTATTCCTAACCCCTCACTATAAAGTTAACCCTAAATCTAACCCTCTGGAGAGTTCTCTAAACTGAAGGATACCAGGCATATATATACCTTACCCAGGCCATAAAATCTAACCCTACATTTGAGAGGAAGAAGAAGGAAAACAAAGAATATAAATCCATGTATATATATTCCATATATATCCTATAAATATATATATTCTATATATATATGTGAATGAATATTGGTCAACTCTTTTTTAAAAAAATGAAATGTTGCCATTGCCAATTGCATGGATGTAACTAGAGAGGCATATGCTAACCAAAATTAGATATGCACAGAAAAATAAATACCATGTGATTTGGAATTTAAGAAATAAAACAACTGAGCAAAAGGGAAAAAAGAAAGAGAGAGGCAACCTAAAAAAACCAAACCCTTAACTGTAGAGAACAAACTAATCGTTACCAAAGTGTAAGTGGGTAGGGACATGGGTTAAACAGGTGATAAGGATTAAGGAGTGCACGTGTTCTGATGAGCACCTGGTGTTGTATGGAAGCACTGAATCACTATTTTTTATACCTAAAACAAATATTATGTATATGGTAACTAACTGGAATTAAAAAACTTTTTAAAAAAGAATTTCCTGGAAAAATAGGAACTAACATAATTCGGGGCTACTAAACCTGATGTGCAGGAAATATTAAAGGGGACTCACTGAGTACAAAGGAGAGGTCAAAAGTGACAAAGACAAGAGAAGATCAGAGAAAATCTCCAGAAACAAGGACAAAACAAGTAATAAAATGGCACTAAATACATACCTATCAATAATTACTTTGAATGTAAATGGACTAAATGCTCCAATCAAAAGATATAACATGTCAGAATGGAGTTTTAAAAAGACCCATCTATTTGCTGCTTACACAAAACTCATTTTAGACCTAAAGTCACCTGCAGACTGAAAACGAGGGGACAGAGAAAATTTTTTTATGCACATGGATATCAAAGGAAAGCCAAAATGTCAATACTTACATTAGACAAAGTAGATTTAAAACAAAGACTTTAACAGGACACAAATAAGGGCAATATATAATAATCATAAAGATGACAATCCAACAAGAAGATGTAACAATTGTAAACATTTTTGCACCCAATATGGGAGCACACAAATATATAAAACAATAACAAATATAAAAGGACTAATTGATAATAAAACAATAACAGTAGAGGACTTTAACATCCTATTTACATCAATGGGCAGAGGAACTAAACAGAAAATTAGCAAAGAAACAATGGCTTTGAATGACACACTGTACCAAGTGGACTTACCAGATATATTCAGAAGATTCCATCCTAAAATGGCAAAATACGCATTCTTTTCAATTTCACTTGGAACATTTTCCAGAATAGATCATATATTAGGTCACAAAACAGGACATCAATACATATGAAAAGATTTAAACCATACCATGCAATTTTTCTCATGACAATGCTATGAAACTAGAAGTCAACCCTATGAAAATCATATGGAGAGCACATAAATACATGGAGATGAAACAACATGCTACTAAACAATGAATGGATCAACCAGAAAATCCAAGAAGAAATTTTAAAATACATAGAAACAAATGAAAATGAAAACAATGGTCCCAAACCTTTGAGATGCAGCAAAAGCAGCCTTAAGAAGAAAGTATATAGCAATATAGGCCTATCTCAAGAAGCAAGAAAATCTAAAATAAACAACTCAACCTTACACCTAAAGGAGCTAGGATAAGAAAAACAAAGCCAAAGCTAGCACAAGGAAAGAAATAAAAGATTAGAGCAGAAATAAATGATAAAAAAAAACTTTAAAAAACGTAGAACAGATCAATGAAACAAAGAACTGGTTCTTTGAAAAAATAATGAAATTGATAAAACTCTAGCCAGACTCATCAAAAAGGGAAAGGACTCAAATTTTAAAAATCACAAATGAGAGAAGAAAAATAATGACCACACCACAGAAATATAAACTATTTTAAGAAAATGTTATGAAAAACAATATGCCGAGAAATTGGACAACCTGGAACAAATGGATAAGTTGCTAAGGTCATAAAAACTTAAAAACCTAAAAAAAAAAGTTGCTAAGGTCATAAAAACAGAAATAGAAAGAAACTGACAACTTGAACAGAGCAATAACCAGGATAGAAATTGAATCATTAATTTAAAAAAAAAACTGCCAACAAACAAAACTCCAAGACAAGATGTCTACACAGGAGATATCTATAAAACATTTAAGAAGAGTTAATACCTATTCTTCTCAAACTACTCCAAAAAAATTAGAAAAGGATGGAAAACTTCCAAATTCATCATACAAGGCCAGTATTACCCTGTTACCAAAACCAGATAAAGACATCAATAAAAAAAAAAAAAAAACAGGCCAATATCCCTGATGAACATAGATGCAAAAATTCTCATAAAATACTAGCAAACTGAATCCAACATTACATTAAAAAATCATTCACCACAATCAAGTGGGATTTATTCCTGGCTTAAAACGGTGCTTCATATTCACAAATCAATCAACATGATACACCACATTAATAAAAGAAAGGATACAATATAGGATTTCAATAGGTGCAGAAAAGTGATTGGACAAAGTACAACATCCATTTGTGATAAAAGCCCACAAAGTAGGGTTAGAGGAAACATACCTCAACATAATAAAGACCATATACAAGAAACCCATATCTAATATCATCCTTAATGAGGAAAAACTGAGAGGTTTTCCTCTACTGTCAGAAAGAAGACAAGAATGTTCACTAATACCACTCTTACCTAACATAATACTGTAAATCTTAGCCACAAGAATCAGACAAGAAAAGAAAAGGCATCCAAATCATCAAGGAGAAAGTAAAACTTTCCCTATTTGCAGATGATATGACACTTTATATAGAAAATAAGTCTCCACAAAACAAGCTGTTAGAATTGATAAACAAATTGGGCAAAGTCACAGGATAAAAAAAATGATGTACAGAAACTGTTGCATTTCTACACACCAATAATGAAGCAATAGAAAAAGAAATTAACAAAACAATCCATTTACAATTGCACCAAAACAAGTAAGATACATAGGAATAAACGTAGCAAAGAGGTGAAAGACTTGTACTGTGAAAATGATAAACATTCATGAAAGAAATTGAAGATAGCAGAAATAAATGAAAAGACATTCCATCATCATGAATTGAAAGAACAAATATTGTTAAAATGTCTATACTACCCAAAGAAATCTCACATTTAATGTAATTCATTCATATCAAAATTCCAACACCATTTTTCACAGAGTTAGAATAAACATTCCTAAAATTTGTGTAGAACCACACAAGATCTTGAAGAGCCAAAGCAACCTTGAAAAAGAAAAGCAAAGCTAAAGGAATCACAATTCCAGACTTAAGTTATACTACAAAGCCATAGCGATCACGACAGTGTCACACAAAAGATAGACACATAGATTAGTAGAACAGAATAGAAAACCCAGAAATGAACCCACAACTATATGGGCAATTAATTACCTTCAACAAAAAAAGAAAGGATATACAATGGGAAATAGCCTCTTCAACAAATGGTGTTGGGAAAACTGGGCAGACACATACAGAAGAATGGAACTGGACTACTTGCTTCCAACATACACAAAAATAAATACAAAGTTGTCCAAAGACCTAAATGTGATAAAAGAAACCACCAAAATCCTCGAAGAGAGTATAGGCAGTAAACTCTTTGACCTCAGCCGTAATAACTTCTTAACTTGATATGTCTCCTGAGGCAAGGGAAACAAAAGCAAAGACAAACTATTGGGACTACATCAAAATAAAAAGCTTCTACACAGTGACGGAAATGATCAACAAACCTAAAGGGCAGCCTACAGAATGAGAGAAGATATTTGCAAACAATGAATAATCCAATTTAAAAATGGGCAGAAGTCAGGAATAGACATTTTTTTCCAAAGAAGACATATAGATGACCAACCAGACACATGAAAACATACTCAAAATCATTCATCATCAAAGAAGTGAAAATCAAAACTACAATGAAATAGCATCTTACCTCTGTCAGAATGGCTAAAATCAACAACACAAGAAACAAAAGATGTAGCAAGGATGTGGAGAAAAAGGAGCACTCCTGCACCATTGGTGGGAATACAAACTGGTGCAGCCACTCTGGGAAACAGTATGGAGGTTCTTTAAAATTTAAAATAGAATTACCCTATGGTTAAGCAATCACACTACTAAGTATTTAAGCAAATAATACAAAAATACTAATTCAAATGAATATGTGCACCATGATGGTTATAGAAGCATTATCAACAATAGCCACATTATGGAGCTAGCCTAAGTGACCGCTGGCTGATGAATGGATACAGAAGATATATATATACACAATGGAATATTACTTAACTTTAAAATAGAATGAAATCTGTGGGACAAGTTGAAAAATGAGTTAACAACTTTGAACCTGCTTTAAAACTCTTATCGGAGCATTTTTGGAGCACCTTACATAGGGAGTTTGTGCAGTACTTTGTAAGTAATTCTATTGGTATGGTTTTATTCTATTTAATGAGTTTTTATTAGATACCTAGGAGACCCGAGTTCAAGACCTGGCTCTGTCTTCAATCAATGGTGCTGCCTTGAAAGTCCCTCTGCCTGTTTGGCCTCAGTCTCCCCAACCAGAATGTGAAAGGATTGCACTAGATAACATTGAGGCTCCTTTGAGCTTTGAAAATTGAAAATGAATTGACTTGGTAAATGCTGTCCTTGCCACTTTACTTGGTACCGAGGACATCTCAGAGAACATCTTCAATCTCTGAAAATTCCTCTCTCTATATATAAAAATAATAAACATCTAAACAGAAAAAAATAAAATAGAATGAAATCTTGCTATTTGCAGTGATGTGGTTGGAGCTAGAGGGTATTAAACAAACTAAGCCAAAGAAAGGCAAATACCATATGATTTCACTTATGTGGAATTTAAGAAACAAAACAAATGAACATAGGGGAAAATAAGAGAGAAGCAAATGAAGAAACACACTTTTAAAAAAAAGATTTTATTTATTTGACAGAGCACAAGCAGGAGTGGCAGGCAGAAAGAGAGGGAGAAGTAGACTCCCTATTGAGCAGAGAGCCTAAGGTAGGGCTCCAATCCTAGGACCCTGGGATCACGACCTGAGCTGAGGACAGATGCTTAACTAACTGAGCCACCCAGATGCCCCAAAGAAACACATTCTTAACTATGGAGGACAAACTGATTGTTACCAGACAGGAGGTGGGGAGTGGATGGGTTAAATAGGTGATGGGGATTAAGGAGTGCACTTGTGATAAGCACCAGGTGTTGTATAAAGTGCTGAATCATTATATTGTACACCTGGAACTAACATTGCACTATGTTAACTAAGTGGAATTTAAATAAAAAGTTTTAAAAATAAATGAAATTGTACATATTTAATATATGCAATTTGTTAATTTGATATATGTACACATTGTGAAATATTCACAACGATCAATCTAAATAACATATTTCTTACTTCATAGTTACTTTTTTACTGATGGGAACACCTACGTTCTACCCTCTTAACAAACTTTAAGTATACAGTATAACATTTTTAAGTATAGTCAGATTGTTTTACATTAGATCTCCAGGACTTATATATTCTACAAAACTGATACTTTGTACCCCTTATTAACACCCGACCAGCCCCTAGTAATCACAATTATTTTTATATATAATATATATTATTTTATATATTTTTATTTTAAAGTATGATTAATATTCAGTGTTATATTGTTTCATGTGTACAATATAATGATTCATCAACAATGTACATCACACAAGACTCATCACAACAAGTGCAGTTCTTAATTCCCACTACATCTTTTACTCATCCAACCCCACCTCTCCTCTGATAACCATCAATTTTTTCTCTATAGCTAAGGGTTTGTTTTTTGGTTTGCCTCTCTCTTTTTTTCTCCCTCTTTACTCATTTGTTTCTTAAATTCCACATATGAATGAAATCATATGATATTTGTCTTTCTCTGACTTATTTTGCTTAGCATAATACTCTCTAGCTCCATCCATTTCATTGCAAATGACAAGATTTCATGTTTTTATGGCTGAGATATATAAACTATACATATAATTTATTATATATTTTAATTATACAGTTTATTTTATTACTGATTCAACTTTTGCTGGTTATTAGGCTGCTCAATCTTTCTATTTCTTCTGGTTTCATTTTGTAGTTTATGTGTTTCTAGAAATTTATCCATTTCTTTCAGATTGTTGGCATGTACTTATTTATAATATTCTATTATAATACTTTGTATTTCTGTGGTATTGGTTGTTATTTCTCCTCTCTTATTTGTGATTTTATTTATGTGCATCCTCTTGATTTTCTTTTTAATAACTCTGGCTAGGGGGTTTATAAATTTCATTAATATTTTCAAAAAGCCATCTCTTTGTTTTCTTTATCACTTTTAATGTTCTTTTTTTAATTTCTATATCATTTATTTCTGGTCTGATCTTTATTATTTTATTCCTTCTACTGCCTTTAGGCTTTCCTGTTCTTTTTTATGGCTTTTTTGGGTGTGAGGTTAGGCTGTTGGAGATATTTCTTTCTTCTTGAGGTAGGCGTGTATTTCTGTATATTTTCCTCTTGTACCATTTTACCCGGATACAAAATTTTTAGAGTGTAGTGTTTACATTTCCATTTCTTTCCCTTTATTTTTTACTTCTTTTATTTTCTGATTGACACATTCTTTTGTTTTGTTTTGTTTTTGTATATTTTTATTGGAGTTTGATTTGCAAACATATAGCATAACACCCAGTGCTCATCCCGTCAAGTGCCCCCTCAGTGCCCATCACCCAGTCACCCATCCCCCCACCACCTCCCCATCCACTACCCCTTGTTCGTTTCCCAGAGTTAGGAGTCTTTCATGTTCTGTCACCCTCACTGATATTTCCCACTCATTTTCTCTCCTTTTCCCTTTATTCCCTTTCACTATTTTTTTTATATTCCCCAACTGAATAAGACCATATAATGTTTGTCCTTCTCCGATTGACTTACTTCACACAGCATAATATCCTCCAGTTCTATCCACGTTGAAGCAAATGGTATTTGTCTTTTTTAATGGCTTAGTAATTTTCCATTGTATACATATACCACATCTTCTTTATCCATTCATCTTTCGATGGACACCAAGGCTCTTTCAACATTTGGCTATTGTGCACATTGCTGCTATAAACATTGGGGTGGAGGTGTCTGGTGTTTCACTGCATCTGTATCTTTGGGGGAAATCCCCAGCAGTGCAATTGCTGAGTCATAGAGTAGTTCTATTTTTAACACTATGAGGAACCTCCACATAGTTTTGCAGAGTGGCTGTAGCAGTTCACATTCCCACCAACAGTGCAAAAGGGTTCCCCTTTCTCCACATCCTCTCCAACATTTCTTGTTTCCTGACTTGTTAATTTTCCCCATTCTCACTGGTGTGAGGTGGTATCTCATTGTGCTTTTGATTTGTATTTCCCTGATGGCAAGTGTTGCCGAGCATTTTCTCATGTGCTTGATGGCCATGTGTATATCTTCTTTGGTGAAATTTCTGTTCATGTCTTTTGCCCATTTCATAATTGGATTGTTTGTTTCTTTGCTGTTGAGTTTAAAAAGTTCTTTATAGATCTTGGATACTAGCCCTTTATCTGATAGGTCATTTGCAAATATCTTCTCCCATGCTGTAGGTTGTCTTTTAGTTTTGTTGACTGTTTCTTTTGCTGTGCAAAAACTTTTTATCTTGATGAAGTCTCAATAGTTCATTTTTGCTATTGCTTCCCTTGCCTTCATAGATGTAACCTGCAAGAAGTTGCTGTGGCCAAGTTCAAAAAGGGTGCTGCCTGTGTTCTCCTCTAGGATTTTGATGGATTTTTGTCATACATTTGGATCTTTCATACATTTTGAGTTTATCTTTGTGTATGGTGTAAGAGAATGGTCTAGTTTCATTCTCCTGCACATGGCTGTCCAATTTTCCCAGCACCGTTTATTGAAGAGACTGTCCTTTCCCCAGTGTATAGTCTTTCCTGCTTTGTTGAATACTATTTGACCATAGAGTTGAGGGTCCACTTCTGGATTCTCTATTTGGTCCCATTGATCTAAGTGTCTGCTTTTGTGCCAGTATCATACAGTCTTGATGGTCACAGCTTAGTAGCACAGCTTGACATCAGGCATTGTGATGCCCCCGACTCTGGTTTTCTTTTTCAATATTCCCCTGGCTATTCGGAGTCTTTTCTGATTCCACACAAATCTTAAGATGATTTGTTCCAACTCTCTGAAGAAATTCCATGGTATTTTGATAGGGATTGCATTAAATGTGTAAATCGCCCTGGGTAGCATTGATATTTTCACAATATTAATTCTTCCAATCAATGAGCATGGAATATTTTTCCATCTCTTTGTGTCTTCCTCAAGTTCTTTCAGAAGTATTCTGTAGTTTTTAGGGTATAGATCTTTTACCTCTCTGCTTAGGTTTATTCCTAGGTATCTTATGCTTTTGGGTGCAATTGTCAGTGGGATTGACTCCTTAAATTCTCTTTCTTCAGTCTCATTGTTAGTGTATAGAAATGCCACTGATTTCTGGGCATTGATTTTGTATCCTGCCACACTGCCAAATTGCTGTATGAGTTCTAGCAATCTGGGGGTGGAGTCTTTTGGGTTTTCTATGGACAGTATCATGTCATCTGCAAAGAGGGAGAGTTTGATCTCTTATCTCTTGCTGCTTTAAGGATTTTCTCTTTATTTTTGGAATTTGCAAGTGTCACTATTAAATGTCCAGGTGTTGAACGGTTTTTATTGATTTTAGAGGGGTACCTCTCTATCTCCTGGATCTGAATGCCTGTTTCCCTCCCCAAATTAGGGAAGTTCTCAGCTATGATTTGTTCAAATATGCTTTCTGAATCTCTGTCCCTTTCAGCATCCTCTGGAACTCCAATTAAACATAGATTTTTCTTTCTGAGGCTGTCATTTCCCTTAACCTTTCCTCATGGTCTTTTAATTCTTTGTCTCTTTTTTCCTCAGCTTCCTTCCTTGCCATCAACTTGTCTTCTATGTTCACTCACTCTTTCTTCTACCTCATTAACTCTCATCATTAGGACCTGCAGTTTGGATTGCATCTCATTTAATTGATTTTTAATTTTGGCCTGATTAGATCTAAATTCTGCAGTCATGAAGTCTCTTGAATCCTTTGTGCTTTTCTCCAGAGCCCCCAGTAGCTTTATAATTGTGCTTCTGAATTGGGTTTGTGACATCGAATTGTAATCCAAATTCTGTAACTCTGTGCCAGAGAGTACTTTTTCTGGTTCTTTCTTTTGGGGTGAGTTTTTCTTTCTAGTCATTTTGCTCAGTGCAGAGTGGCCAAAAACGAGTTGTACTGGAAAAAGGAGGGGTACCCTCTGTTTCTATATACTGTAAATCCCTCGACTTCCCCTGGAGCTTTCCAGTGTTGCTTGGTCAAGAACTTGCTCTTCCAAAAAGAAAAAAAAAAAAAAAGGAAGAACTTCCTCTTCCCCTGGTTGGTTGGTCCTTCTGGTTGGTCTTCTGTGGGTGGGGTCCGCTGCGCTCATTCTTAGGTGTGTGTGTGGGGGGGGGGATCTGCCCTGCCCCCGCCAAGTGCTGGGCTCAGTGGGAGCTGTTTACCCCCTGAGTCCCATTTTCCTAGCGTCCCCTCTCCATCCCAGGCATAGGGTTACACCAGGAGAACACATAACTGGCAGTGTCCAGCTCTCCAGCTCTAGAGTCATCTCCCACAGTAACTACCACAGTTTCCCAGTCCACACTGGCCTGGATGCTCTGGGGCGGGGGTTGCTGATCTGCACAGCTTGGGGGCGCCCGGTAGCAGGGGAGTCCTCGCTGTCCTGTGCCCTCCCCACCTCCCCCCTGTCCCGTGGGGAGTGTAGGATCCTGGGCTGTGTCTGCTTGGCACCCTGGGATCCGGGGCCTGTGCTGCTGGAATCGTGCTCCTGCGGCTGCGGCTTCTGAAAGCAGCAGGGCACAGCCCTCTCTGCCTGGAGCCAACACCAGAGCTTCTCCTGAGGCCCTGCAGGGCGTGTGCTCTAGCCCTTTACCGTCCTTGGCCTGCAGTCTGTGGCGCGCTCTCCCCGGGGTGCACATCCTCTGTTAGTGACTCTGGGAGACTGGAGGCTCCACTGCCCTTCCTGCAGTTCTGCCCGATTTCCCTGCTAAGTGCCTTTCTGTCTGGGAAGAATCTGAGGCGGATTTTTAAAATTCCTGCTTCCCTGGGACTGGGCTTTCCTGTCCCAGGAGGTTTTCGCTGCCCGGCCTTAGCCCAGCTCCTCACGGGGGGGGGGGGGGGCCCTCCCCCACTTGATTCTTTTTTATTTTTTTTTCCGCCTTCCTAATTTGTTAGAAGCGCAAACCTTTCTCTCTGTAGCATTCCAGCTGTTCTCTCTTTAAATCTCAGGTCGAATTCGTAGTTTTTCAGGATGATTTGAAAGTTATCTAGGTAAGTTGGTGGGCACAGGTGACTTGGGGACCCTACCCTTCACCATCTTGCCCCGCCCTCTGATCCATTCATTTTTTAGTGCAATGTTGTATAACCTTGTATTTTTTATGTTTCCAGATTTTTTCAAGACTATTTATTTATTTATGACAGAAAGAGCAAGAGCATGAGTGGTAGGGGAGGGGCAGAGGGAGAAGCTTACTCTGCTGATCAGGGAGCCTGACACCAGGGGGAAAAAAAGCTGAGCTGAAGGCAAACACT